>NC_067413.1:7920433-8226891 GCF_009764475.1 Pristis pectinata
GCACAAGTCGACAGGATAGTAAAGAAGGTGTATGACATGCTTGCCTTTATTAGTTGAGGCACTGAGTTCAAGCATCAGAAAGTTATGTTGTAGCTTCATAAAACTCTGGTTAGGCCACATCTGGAGTATTGCATTCAATTCTAGTCGCCCCGTTATAGGATGGATGTGAAGGCTTTGGAGAGGGTGCAGAAGAGTTTTACCAGGAAACATCCTGGACTAGAGGGCACGTGCTATGAGGAGAGGTTGGAAAAACTAGGGTTAATTTCTCTGGAGACTGGAGGCTGAGGGGAGCCGTGATAGAATTTATAAGATTATGAGAGGCATAAATAGAGTAGACAGTCGTTATCTTTTTCCCAGGGTCAATATGTCTAATACCAGAGGAAATACATTTAAGGTGAGAGGGGAAAAGTTCAAAGGAGACATGCAGGGCAAGTTTTATACACAGAGAGTGGTGGGTGCCTGGAATGTGCTGCCAGGGGTGGTGGTGGAGGCAGATATTATAGAGGTGTTTAATAGGCTGTTAGACAGGCACATGAATGTGCAGAGAATGGAGGGATATGGACCACGTGCAGGCAGAAAGAATCACGTGTCATTAGCTTAATTGGTTCAGCACAACATTGTGGGCCGAAGGGCCTGTTCCTGCGCTGTACTGTTCTATTTCCTATATTCTCATTCCAAGACTATGTCCCCTGATGGCTAAAGTCCCTTGTATGTTGCAGTGTGATTGTTGAAGATGCACAGTGCTGAGGTCCAAGTTCACATCAACATAAAGCCCAGCACAGTTGTCACCCCTTCCCTTCTCATGGCTCTTGTTCATCATACACTTGCATTAGGATCCTTGCCTTGGATGTCAGTCATCACTCAGCAGCTCCACAATGAGCTCAACAGGCCAAATGCCCTCCTCTGCACTGTAATGTTTCTGTGCTTCCATTCTGTGATTCAGTGGGTTCAGTTCCCACCTCCTCCCCTATAGCATGACTTCAGGTTGATGTTTGCAGTGCAGTTGTGAGGGAGAGCTGCAGGGTCAGAGGTGTTGTGTTTCGGGTCAGCTTTTAAAATGAGGCTGCTCCTGCTCTTCCAGTAAAAATCCCAAAGCATCATTTTGAAGAAGGATGGGACAGTTTTTTCCTGGTGTCTTGGCCAATATTTAACCCTCATTCGATCTTCAAACAGACATTCTGCTCCTCAATGCATTGTTGCATTTCTTCTCTTAAAACAGAGAATGTACACATTGGCTCTCCCAGCTCAATGAGACAGCACGAGCTTCCACAGAAACACCTACCACTACCTGTTTGTCTCCCTTGTATCCTTTTTGTTTCCCTTTCTCTTGGTTCTTGTACCTACTGCTTTCCAGAGGAACAAAGAGGAGATGACCATTTCGCTCCACTGTGACACCCAATGTTGACTGAGGGATCAGTATTAGCCAGGACACCAGAGACACCAATTGAGATTGGTTTATTATTGTCATGTGTACCAAAATACAGTGAAGGCTTTTGTTTTGTGTGTTATCCAAAGAAATCATACCATGTGTAATTACATCAAGGTTGTAATAAGAAAATAGAATGCAGAATATCATGAGGAAGTGCAGTGCAGATGAACAATTGAGGTACAAAGGCCATGATGATGTAGATTGGGAGATCAGAGTTCAAGAGTTCAACTTTTAGCCTATGGTCCGTTCAAGAGTCTGATAACAGTGGGATAGAAGCTGTCTTTGAGTCCGGTGATTATGCTCTGAGGCTTTTGTACCTTCTGCCTGACAGGAGAGGGGAGAAGAGAGAATGGATGGGATAGGAGGGGTCTTTGATTATCTTGACTGCTTTCCCGAGGTAGTGGGAAGTGTAGACGGAGTCAATGGAGAGGAGGCTGGTTCCTGTGATGGATGGGGCTGTGTTCACAACTCTGCAATTTCTTGCCGTCTTGGGCAGAGCAGTTGGCGTACCAAACTGTGGTGAATCTGGATAGGGTGATTTCTATGGTGCATCTCTAAAAGTTACCCCACTCTTTCACAAAGTAATGCCGGAGAGAACAGATAGAACATAGAACATGGAACAGTACAGCATAGAAACAGCCCCTTTGGCCAACGTGCTGAACTAATTAAACAGGAGATAGAAAAGGCATGTAAGACAGGTAATGTTACGGTGGTCATGGGGGACTTCAATATGCAGGTAGATTGAGAAAATCAGGTTGGCACTGGATCCCAAGCAAAGGAATTTGCAGAATGTCTACGAGATGGCTTTTTAGAGCAGCTTGTGGTCAAGCCCACTAGGTAAAAGGCATTTCTGGATTTGGTGTTGTCCAATGAACCAGATTTGATTAGGGAGCTTAAGGTAAAGGAAGCCTTAGGAGGCAGTGATCATACAATTCAGCCTGCAGCTTGAGAAGGAGAAACTGAAATTGGATGTATCAGTATTACATTTGAGTAAAGGTAACTACAGAGGCATGAGAGAGGAGCCGGCCAAAGTTGATTGGAAGAGGACCGTAGCAGGGATGATGGTAGAGCAGCAATGGCAGGAGTTTCTGGGAGTAATTCGGAAGATGTAGGATCAGTTCATCCCAAAGAAGAATAAACATTCTAAAGGGAGGATGAGGCAACTGTGGCTGACAAGAGAAGTCAAAGACAGCATGAAAGCAAAAGAGAGGGCATACAATATTGCAAAAATTAGTGGGAAGCTGGAGGACAGGTAAGCTTTTAAAAACCAACAGAAGGGAACTCGAAAAAGCAATAAGGGGAGAAAAGATGAAATATGAAGGTAGGCTAGCCAATAACATAAAAGAGGATACCAGAGGTTTTTCAGTTTTTTCAGATATATAAAGAGTAAAATGACAAGAGTGGCCATCGGACCACTGGAAAATGACACTGGAGAGATAGTAATGGGGAACAAAGAAATGGCGGAAGAACTGAATAAGTATTTTGCATCAGTCATCACTGTGGAAGACACCAACAACATGTCAGAAATTTTAAGGAGAAGGTGCTTGGGAAGCTGAAAGGTCTGAAGGTGGATAAATCACCTGGACTGGATGGACTTCACTCCAGGGTTCTGAAAGAGGTAGCTGAAGAGATTGTGGAGGCATCAGTAGTGATCTTTCAAGAATCACTAGAGTCAGGAATGGTTCCAGAGGACTGGAAAATCACAAATGTTACTCCACTCTTTAAGAAGGGAGGGAGGCAAAAGACAGGAGATTATAGGCCAGTTAGCCTGACTTCAGTGGTTGGTAAAATGTTAGGGTCCATTATTAAGGATGAGGTTTCGAGGTACTTGGAAGCTCATGATAAAATAGGCCGAAGTCAGCACGGTTTCCTTAAAAGGAGATCTTACCTGACAAATCTTAGGAATTCTTTGAGGAAGTAACAGGCAGGATAGACAAAGGAGAGTCAGTGGATGTTGTTTACTTGGATTTTCAGAAGGCCTTTGACAAGGTGCCGCACATGAGGCTGCTAAACAAGATAGGAGCCCACGGTATTACAGGAAAGGTACCGGCATGGATCGTAGATCGGCTGACTGGCAGAAGGCAAAGAGTGGGAATAAAGGGGGCCTTTTCAGGTTGGCTGCCGGTGACTAGTGGTGTTCCGCAGGAGTCAGTGTTGGGTCCGCTACTTTTCATGTTCATGATCTTGATGACAGAATTGATGGCTTTGTGGCCAAGTTTGTGGATGATACAAAGGTAGGTGGAGGGGCAGATAGTGTTGAGGAAGCAGGGAGTCTGCAGAAGGTCTTGGACAGGTTGGGAGAAGGGGCAAAGAAATGGCAGATGGAATACAGCGTAGGGAAGTGTGTGGTCATGCGCTTTGGTGGAAGGAATAAAGGCGTAGACTATTTTCTAAACGGGGAGAAAATTCAGAAATCAGAGGTGCAGAGGGACTTGAAGTCCGAGTGCAGGATTCCCTAAAGGTTAACTTGCAGGTTGAGTTGGTAGTAAGGAAGGCAAATGCAATGTTAGTATTCATTTGGAGTGGACTATGCTGAGGCTTTATAAGGCATTGTTCAGATCACATTTGGAGTATTGTGAGCAGTTTTGGGCCCCATATCTAAGGAAGGATGTACTGGAGTCAGAGAGAGTCCAGAGGAGGTTTACAAGAATGATCCCAGGGGTGAAAGGGTTAACGTATAAGGAGTGTTTGACAGCTGTGGAGGCCAAGTCATTGGGTATATTTAAAGCAGAGGCTGATAGGTTTTTAGTTAGTAAGATCATCACAGGTTACGGGGAGAAGGCAGAAGAATGGGGTTAAGAGGGGAAAATCAGCTATGATCGAATGGTGGAGCAGACTTGAAGGGCTGAATGGCCTAATTCTGCTCCTATGCCTTATGGTCTTAAGCTAGTAATTAAAAGCCTAACTAAACTAGTTCCTTCTGCCCAGACAAGTCCATATCCCTCCATTCCCTGCATATTCATGTGCCTATCTAAGAGCCTCTTAAATGCCTCTGTTGTATTTGCCTCTACCACTGCCCCTGGCAGCGCATTCCAGGCACCCACCACTCTCTGTGTAAAAAAACATGTCCCACACATCTCCTTTGAACTTACCCCCCTCACCTTAAATGCATGACCTCAAATATTAGACATTTTGACCCTGGGAAGAAGGTACCAGCTGTCTACTCTATCTATGCCTCTCAAAATCTTATAAACTTCTATCAGGTCTCCCCTCAGCCTCTGCCACTCCAGAGAAAACAACCCTAGTTTGTCCAACCTGTCCTCATGTTTAACATCTCAATCCAAGGCACCACCAGCAGTGGGTTACTATCTCAGCACTGTACCAAAGTGTCTGCCTAGATTTTACGATCCAATTTTCTAGAGTGGGATTTAAACCTATAACGTTCCAGCCCAAATCTTTTCTTGAACAGAAGGTGGCCTTTCAACAGTGAAGGCCAAAAGCTGCAGAAGGCTGCTGTTAATAAACAAATGGGTAAACTGAGAGCTTGAGAGATTGTGCCAGAAAGGAGGATCAAGCTTGTAAATAGCTTGAAAAAGTATGAGTGAGTTTGTAATGCAGAGCTGAGAGTGGATTTTAATGCAGTCTGTGGTCAAAAATGCCCAAGCACACTTGGGCCCTAATCGTAAAAGCCCTATCATATGACATCTCATGTCACGGGGCACCAGTGTAATGAAGAGACCTTCACCATTAAACAAACTTACTGCCCTCAGCATTGCTAATGAAAATATTTTAAAAATCACTCTCCTTTAACTAGTGTAAATAACAGTGACCGGCTGTGAAGGATTTAAGCAGTAATGCAATCTCAGGCATAAAAGGATCAGGATTCACCATCATGTTTTGTCACATCATCTTGACCTTTGGATTAATTTATAGTCTTGCATTTACTGCTTGGTCGATAGTGCTCCTAGTGCTCAGAGCCTGTCACAACTGGGTTTGAATCCACAAGAAAATCGTTCTGTTTTCACAGGATATCAGAACTCAGATGCAGTTAGACAGGATGGCCCATTGGATTGATCCAGTTACAGTTCAGGTACCCCAAGCAGGTTTGGGATTACACTGATGGGGACTAGGGAGAAGACTGCATACAGTTAACAGCATAGAAATCAGGCCATTCAGCCCAAAAGCTCCCTGCTTGAGAAAACCTACTGCAGCCCATCACAGAAAATGCTAGAAATACTCAGCAGGTCAGGCAGCATCTGCGGGAAGAGGACTCTTCTCGCTGCCTTGGTAAAGAAGCCAATATAATCAAAAACCCCTCCCACCCCAGATATTCTCTCTTCTCCCTCCTCCCATTGGGCAGAAGATGCAAAACCTGAAAGCGCGTACCACCAGGCTCAAGGACAGCTTCTATCCCGCTGTTATAAGACTATTGAATGGACTTCTTGTACGATATGATAGACCCTTGACCTCACAATCTACCTCATCATGGCTTTGCACCTTATTGTCTACCTGCACTGCACTTTCTCTGTAACACTTTATTCTTCATTCTGTTCTTGCTTTTCCCTTGTACTACCTCGATGTACTGATGTGATGAAATGATCTGTAGGCATGGCATGCAAAACAAAGTTTTTCACTGTACCCTGGTACATGCGACAATAATAAGCCAATTTACCAGTTTATTGCTGAAATCCTAAACATGACAACACCTTAGAACCTCAAATAAAATCCATAGCTGTAAAGCACTTCAAAAAGGCCTGAGACTACAAAGGTTGCTATAGAAATGCAAGTCTAACCTATTCCTTTACCCACCCTTGTGTACGTGCAGACATTTTTGCTCCTCACTCCAACCACTCGGCATGGTAGTGAGTTCCACGTTCTCGCCAGTCTCTAAATAAAGAGGTTCCCTTGAAACCCCTCAGGATCTCATGGTTTTGAACTTATATTTACAGCTTCAACATTTGGATTTCATGTAACGGCTGAGTTTCCGACCAGGTTTTAAGGGGTCCCTGTTGGTTAATAGACTGTTAGCACCCTCTACTGGCCCGAGCTTCATTACGATGCAATGAGTCACAGAGCCCAGGAGTTGCACAGCACACCACATCCATGCCAACATTTTTGCCCATCTACACTGCTCTCATTTGCCCACATTAGGTCTGCATCCTGCTATGTCTTGTCTAATTAAGTGCCTGTCTAAACACCTCTTAAACCATTGTTATCTGACTCCACCACCTCCTCTGGCAGCGCGTTCCACATACCAATCACTCTCTACGTAAAGAAACTTACCCCTCAGATCTCCTTTTTAACTCCTTCCTCTCACCTTAAACCTATGGCCTCTTGCTTCTGATACCCCCACCATGGGAACAAGATTTTGACTACCTACCCTATCTATGTTTCCTATAATCATTCTCTCTCTCTCCTTTTCCATCAGGTAGAAGGTACAGGAGCCTGATGGCATGTACCACCAGGCTCAAGGACAGCTTCTATCCTACTGTGATAAGACCATTGAACGGTTCCCTTATACGTTGAGATGGACTCTGACCTTACGATCTACCTGTTGTGACCTTGCACCTTATTGTCTACCTGCACTGCACTTTCTCCGTAGCTGTGACACTTTACTCTGTACTGTTATCGTTTTTACCTGTACTACCTCAATGCACTCTGTACTAACTCAATGTAACTGCACTGTGTAATGAATTGACATGTACAATCGGTATGCAAGACAAGTTTTTCACTGTAGCTCAGTACAAGTGACAATAATAAACCAATACCAATACCAATACCAATATAATTTTAGATATTTCTATCAGGTCACCCCTCAGCCTCCATTGCTCCAGGGAAAACTAGCCTGGCCTATCTAGTCTTTCTTGCCTGCTGATTAAGTTGTGAGCTGCATCCTCACTGCTAATGAGGGCAATTCCATGCTTCTGTGTAAACACTGAAAGCCCATTAGATGAACCTTAATAAAGCCTAATAGGCTGTATAACTTTAGAAGCCAAGTACAAAAGAATGATTTGCTTCAGAAAGGATTGTGTGGCAGCTTGTATATCTCCAATGTATCTTGTTCTTTTCTTAAATCTCTTCTGAAGTTATTGATATTTTGCACATTTACATATTATGTCATGATTTAGAAAGATGCCATTTAGACCATGAGGCTTCCTGGAGACTTCCCATCAATCCCATGTTCCCACTTTTTCCATGTCACATATTCTCTCTCTCAAGCTCATCAACTCCATCCTGATATCTGCAATTTGAACCTAACATTTTCTATGCTATTTCTAGGAAGAGCAGATTTTTTCCTGTGTTCTGGCTGGAATTTGGTAAGACCTCACTTGGAGTACTGTGTGCAGTTTTGGGCTCCTAATTTAAGAAAGGATGTGCTGACATTGGAGAGGGTTCAGAGAAGATTCACTAGAATGATTCCAGGAATGAGAGGGTTAACATACGAGGAACGTTTGACGGCTCTTGCTCTGTCCTCCTTGGAGTTCAGAAGAATGAGGGAGGACCTCATAGAATCATTTCGAATGTTAAAAGGCCTGGACAGAATAGATGTGGCAAGGTTATTTTCCATGGTAGGGGAGTCTAGTACAAGAGAGCACGGCTTCAGGATTGAAGGGCGCCCATTAAGAACAGAGATGCGGAGAAATTTCTTTGGCCAGAGAGTGGTGAATCTGTGGAATTTGTTGCCACGGGTGGCTGTGGAGGCAAAGTCATTGGGTGTATTTAAGGCAGAGATTGATAGGTATCTGAGTAGCCAGGGCATCAAAGGTTATGGTGAGAACGCGGGGGAGTGGGGCTAAATGGGAGAATGGATCAGCTCAAGATAGGATGGCAGAGCAGACTCGATGGGCGGAATGGCCGACTTCTGCTCCTTTGTCTTCTGGTCTTATGATCTTATGGAATTTCTCCCTCAGACAACATCATAATAGGGCCGGATTGTGCTGGCTGTGCCTGCGATTCCGATAGGAACATCTGGCACTGAGTTGCTTCCAGATGAAGATACCCAGGATTTAATGCTGTAGGTCTGGGGTGTGCTAAACGAAAAACACCATAACATCTGCAACCCTGCTTTGACACCAGATTCCGTGTGGAGTCAGGCAGTGAGGTCTCTTCATAGCGGGATACCCCAGTGTTATGCTGGGGAAATCCCCCTCTCAGATACCACACCAGCCAGACAAGATTCGGGATTGGAACCCTAACGACTTGCATG
Organism: Pristis pectinata; assembly: GCF_009764475.1. NCBI lineage: Eukaryota > Metazoa > Chordata > Chondrichthyes > Rhinopristiformes > Pristidae > Pristis > Pristis pectinata. The sequence goes on from NC_067413.1 coordinate 7,929,010, forward strand.
GAGACTTACAGCTGAGAAATTTAGCAGAAAAAGGCTATTTATTTTTGGCTATTTATTTTTGCACAATTTAGTTTAGAATCGTGGAATCGTACATCAGAGAAATGGGCCCTCTCAGCTCACCTCATCCATCCCGACTGTGATGCCTGTCTACGTTAATCCCATTTGACTGCATTAAGCCTGTATCCCTCTACTCTTTTCCTATCCCTGTCCAAAAGCCTTTTAAACATTGTAATTGTATCCACCTCTACTAACTCCTCTGCGTGGACAAACTTACCTCTCAGATCTTCTCCAAATTTCTCCCCTCTCACCTTAAACCTGTTCCTTTTAGTTCGAGACTCTCCTGCCATGGGAAAAAAATATTCTATCTACCCTATCTATGCCCCTCATAATTTTGTAAACTTCTATAAGGTCACCCCTCAGCCTTCTACATTCCAGTGAGAATAAACCCAGCCTCTCCAACCTCTCCTTATAACTACAGCCCTCCATTCCAGACAACATCCTGGTGAATCTCTTCTGTACTCTCTCTAATGCTACCACATCCATCCTGCAGTGTTAAAATGTTATTTTAGTGTTTTCAATTGTTCCTTTATACGTAATTGTTTTAATTTCTATTATTTTTTTAAAATTAAGTAATTTAAATCTTATGAAAATTTTAACTACTTTCAAATCACACTAAAATCCTACGAAGCCTTGAAAGCTTTGATAGCAAAATTGACCATCAATTTTGACACCTGTCATCGGCTGTGAGGGCTCTTAGTGGATGGGGCCTCAGCAGTCCACTACTGAGGCTTTGGTAGATGTCTGCTGAGTGCAGAGGACCCGTTTCACCACCAGGTTCAACGACAGCTTCTATCCCACTGTTATAAGGCTCTTGAATGGATCTCTTACACATTAAAGATGAACTCTTAATCTACCAATCTACCTCGTTATGACCCTTGCACATTATTGTCTGCCTGGACTGCACTTTCTCTGTAACTGTAACTGTAGCACTACATTCTGCATTACAGTAGTGTAGCGGTTAGCGTAATGCTATTCCAGCGCCAGCAAACTGGGTTCAATTCCGGCTGCTGTCTGTAAGGAGTTTGTATGTTCTCCCCCTGTCTGTGTGGGTTTCCTCTGGGTGCTCCAGTTTCCTCCCACATTCCAAAGACGTACGGGTTAGGAAGTTGTGGGCATGCTATGTTGGCGCCGGAAGTGTGGCGACACTTGTGGACTACCCCGAGAACACTCTATGCAAAAAAGATGCATTTCACTGTGTGTTTCGATGTACATATGACAAATAAAGATATCTTACTACCTCGATGTACTTATGTTTAGAAATAATCTGTATGGATGGCTTCCAAAACTGAGTTTTTCACTGTATGTAAGTACATGTGACAATAATAAACCGATTCCGATTTCAATTCCATTGCATTGGCCCAGGCCCAATGGAGGTGAGTCAATGTGACAGGCCCAATCCAGCTCAATTCAGCCCCTTATTCGATTACTGTTTGTAGGATCTTTCTGTGCACAAGTAGGCTGCCCTGTTTCTTACATTACACTGCAAAATTACTTCATTTAGCTCTACTGTACTGTGTGACATCTTGGAAAGGATGTGAAATATGTTGTAGAGAAACACCTATTGATCTTTTTCATTGAAGATTTTTTTATTTTCATTTATTATTTACAAAAAATATGCTGTTATATCATTCAGGAAAGTGAAACCTCAAAACCACAGAACACTCCTAGCTCTGATAATACACGAGAAAAGCAACAGTATGTTTTAGTGGCATAAAAAAACATATCAATATTTTTAAGTGAGGATGATTTGAAATAAAGATCAGAGCAGACTCCTCAGAGATGGAACTGCAGAGAAAATGTGCAATTTACTTCAACAGTGTGCATTAGTAATGAAAATAGAAGGCATTCTGCACAGAGTACAAATTCCCCAAACATTTGTGGGGAAGAGAATGGGATTTACTTTGCCTTTCCCACAGAAGATGTGTGTAATCAGATGACAGAGCAGATACCTGGAGTAAATGATTGAGAAAACTCTGGGGGCAGGTGGATTAAGCACCTGGTTACCTTCCCCATAGACTACCTCTCTGTTTTAGGTCTACTGTTGATCCCTGTGCCCAGATAAATCTTACTCCAAAACGCTGATGACATTTCCAGGCTGAAGAACAGTATGTGTGATTCTGCTGATTAAATATGTGTAAATTCATAAATTGGTTTACTATTGTCACATGTACCGAGGTACAGTGAAAAACTTGTTTTGCATGCCATCCATACAGATCACTTCATCACAACAGTGCATTGAGGTAGCACAAGGGAAAACAATAATAGAATACAGAATAAAGTGTTACAGTTACAGAGAAAATGCAGTACAGGCAGACAATGTGCAAGGTCATAATGAGGTAGATTGTGAGGTCAAGAAACCATCTTATCGTACTAGGGGACGGTTCAATAGTCTTAGAAGCTGTCCTTGAGCCTGGTGGTATGTGTTTTCAGGCTTTTGTATCTCCTGCCCGATGGGAGGGGGGAGAAGAGAGAATGTCCGGGATGGGTGGGGTCTTTGATTACATTGGCTGCTTTACTGAGGCAGCTAGAAGTATAGACAGAGTCCATGGAGGAGAGGCTGATTTCTGTGATCTGCTGAGCTGAGGGATGACCTTATAATAGAGGTGTGTAAAATAATGAGGGCATCGATAGGTCTTGTTCCTTTTAAATCACAGGTCCCTTTCAAATCTTTGCCCTCTCACTTCAAACCTATGCCCTGTAGTTTTTATTTCCCTTTCCCTGGGAACACCCTATCGATGCCTTCATTACTTTACACACCTCTATAAGGTCATTCCTCCATCTCCTGCATTCCAAGGAATAAAGTCCTAGCCTGCCCAACCTCTCTTTATAACTCAGGCCCTCGAGTCCTGGCAAAACTCACATGAATCTTCTCTGCACTCTTTCCAGCTTAATGATGTCTTTCCTATAACAGGACGACCAAAACTTGTAAGCAATTTTGGGCCCCGTATCTAGGGAAGGATGTGTTGGCCCTGGAAAGGGTCCAGAGGAGGTTCACAAGGATGATCCCAGCAACGAAAGGCTTAACATATGATAATATGTTTATTTATTAGTCACATGTACATCAAAACACACAGTGAAATGAGTCTTTTTGCGTTACTGAGAATGTTCTGGGGGCAGCCCGCAAGTGTCGCCACTCTTCCGGCACCAACATAACATGCCCATAGCTCCGAACTTGACCTTTGGAATGTGGGAGGAAACTGGAGCACCCGGAGGAAACCCACACAGACATGGGGAGAACGTATAATCTCCTTACAGACAGCGTCCAGAATTGAACCCGGGTCACTGGTGCTGTAATAGTGTTACGCTAACCGCTACGTTATTGTGCTGCCTTATATGAGGAGCGTTTGATGGCTCTGGGGCTGTACTCGATGGAGTTCAGGAGGGGATTTCATTGTGAGACCTACCGGATACTGAAAGGCCTGGATAGAGTGGACACGAAGAGGATGTTTCCATCAGTAGGAGAGTCGCGGATCCGAGGGCACAGCCTCAGAATAAAGGGACGTCCCTTTAAAACTGAGATGAGGAGGAATTTCTTCAGCCAGGCAGTGGTGAATCTGTGGAATTCATTGTCACAGAGGGTTGTGGAGGCCAAGTCATTGGGTGTATTTAAGGCAGAGATTGATAGGCTCTTGATTGGTAAGGGAGTTGAAGCGGGAGAATGGGGTTGGAAAAAAATCAGCCATGGTTGAATGGCAGAGCAGGCTCAATGGGCTGAATGGGATAAATCTGCTTCTATATCTTGTGGTCTTTTGTGCACAATCCTCCAAGTGAGGCCTAAACTGCACCTTGTACAACTGCAACATAACATCCCAACCCAAGAGACAGAGAGAACACAAAAGAATATGTACTAGCTGGAGATGCAGAGCTGTGCGAATCTCCCTGCAGATCAGGGTCTGCCAGTAGAGAGAGAAAAACTGGGTCTGTATTATAAATGGATGATCTACAACAGGGCTGACAGACTCTGACACAACAAGGGCAGCATCTGGAGTATTGTGCGCAGTTCTGGTTCCCCCATTACAGGAAAGATGTTGAGGCATTGGAGAGGGTGCAGAATAGGTTTACCAGGATGCTGCCTGGATTAGGGGGCATGTTCTATGAGGATAGGTCGGAAGAACTTGCGTTGTTTTCTCTGGAGCGGCGGAGGCTGAGAGGAGACCTGATAGAGGTTTATAAGATTATGAGAGGAATAGTTAGAATAGATAGACAGTATCTTTTTCCCAGGGTTGAAATGTTTGATACCAGAGGGCATGCATTTGAGGTGAGAGGGGGTAAGTTCAGAGGAGATGTATGAGGCAAGTTTTTTACACATGGCAGGTGCCTGGAATGTGCTGTCCGGGGTAGTGGTGGGGGCAGATACAATAGAGACATTCAAGAGTATCTTAGATAGGCACATGAACGTGCAGAGAATGGAAAGATATGGACATTGCGTAGGCAGAAGGGATTAGTTTAGTTGGACATTTGATTACCAATTTAATTAGTTCAGCACAACATTGTGGGCCAAAGGGCCTTTTCCTGTGCTGTACTGTTCCATGTTCTATGTCCTAAAAAGAGGAAGCTAGTTACATTAAATTGTTGAATTAGATATTGAGTCTGACAGGAAGATGAGATGCTGTTCCTCAAACTTACATTGGGCCTTGTTATAACAGTGCAAGAGGTCACGGATAGAAGGTCAGAAAGGGAGTGGCATGGAGAACTAAAGTGACAGACAACTGATTGATACCGTCATCGATCAATAGTCACTAAAGTCAGATTGAAGTGAAACACATTGTTTCATGAATCTCACAATGAAGAAGTGACAAGTTCTGATGGCAGAAAGCTACTGCAGCCACAAAACAACAGATTTCGCATCATCTTTGTCAGTGATAATAAATCTGATTCCGACTCTGATCCTGAGATCTGAAGAGAAGCTCTGATTCTGGTTCCACAGATGCTGCATGACCTGCTGAGTGTTTCCATCATGTGTTGAACTTTTCCATCGGGAAGTAATGTTGCAGGGGTAGTCAAGCTCTGCATGAAACATTGTTTGGCCAATTTCTTGCTGAACACTGCACACCTGGAGAAATTTTGATGAAGAGAAGATTGGGAAGACATCTTGGTCCTTGTTCAAACTTTTTTGGCTTTTGGAATTGAATAGAAGGAATTGAGTTAAAAATGTCTCTTCAGTATTAAGCACAAAGGTGGCTTTTTCAGACAAACTGAGCACCTTCGTGTTCTAAACCCAACTACTGAGTTGAGCTCATTCAAGTGGAAGGTAGGAAACAGAGGTTTGTGGAAACAAGAGATAATTATATGAAAGTGGTGGCAAGATCCAATATGTTCATGTGGATGAAATATTCACTGTTGGAGATGAACTAAGTCTGGTTGGATTGTGAATTGTATCTGTGCTGGACCCAGTGCAGACCTCAGGAAGTGAAGTTACAAATCCCAGCAAGTCCAGTAATGAAACAGAGCCTTCCTTGAGTTCAAAACCAGAACCAAGCATTCTAGAGAACATCTGTATCAGGAAGGAGGAAGTGCTGGAGATATTGGAGCACATTAGGGTGGATAAGTACCCAGGGCCAGATGGGATCTATCTGAGGATACTAAGAGAAGCATGGGAGGAGATAGCTGGCACTCTGATTGAGAGTTTTGCATTTTCATTAACCACAGATGTGGTACCAGAAAATGGGAGGATAGCTAATGTTGTCCCCTTGTTCAAAAGGGGCAGTATGGATAAGCCTGCAAACTACAGGCCAGTGCACCTTACATCAGCGCTGGGAAAGTTTTTGGAGAAAATTCTGAAGGACAAGATTTATGTTCAATTGGAAAGAATGGGACTGATTAGGAGGAGCTGGGTCAGTTTTGAGCAGGAGAGATCATGTCTCACAAATCTCACTGAGTTTTTTGAGAAGGTAACCAAGGAGATGGATGAAGGAAGAGTGGTAGATGTTGTCTACGTGGACTTTAGTAAAGCTTTTGACAATTTTCCATGTGGTAGGCTGGTACAGAAGGTGAAGGCACAAGGGATCCAAGGGGTGTTGGGAATTGGATCCAAAATTGACTGGATGATAGGAGGAGGAAGGTAGTGGTGAATGGGTGTTTTTCAGACAGGAAACCTGTAACAAACTGTGCTGGGACCTTTGTTGTTTGTCATATAAAATGTCTTGGATGAGAATGCAGGGGAGTATCATTCGTAAGTTTGCAGACCACCCAATAAAAGGATATAGTGGGGCATAAATCAGCTGGAAAGCTGGACAGAGCAGTGGAAGAAGGAATTTAATCCAGACAAATGTGAGGTAATGCTTTTTAGGAGGTCAAATTCTGTTAGGACATTTTGACTAAATTGCAGGGACCTTAGGAACGTTGATGTACAGGGAAACCTTGGGGTACAACTCCATAGCTCCCTGAAAGTAGCAACACAGGTGGATAGGGTAGCGGATAAGGCAATGGGCGTGCTTGCCTTCATCAGCTGAGGCACTGGATACAAGAGTTGGAAATGTAATGTTGCAGCTTTACGAAATGTTGGTTAGACTGCACTTAGAGCATTGTGTACAATTCTGGTCACCACACTACAGGAAGGATGTGCTAGCAACAGAGAGAGTGCAGAAGAGCTTCACCAGGATATTGCCTGGAATGGAGGGCTGTAGATAAAAGGAGAGATTGGAGATGCTGGGTTTATTCTCACTAGAACATCGGAGGCTGAGGGGTGACCTTTATAAAGGTTTATAAATTTATTAGGGGCATAGATAGGATACATAGTCAGAATCTTTTTACCAGGGCAAGGGAGTCTAGATTTAGTGGGCGCAGGTTTAAGCTGAAAAGGGGATAAATTTAAAGAGGTTCTGAGGAGTAAGTGTTTCACAAAGTGGGTAATGGTTATATGGAACGAGGTAGTGGAGACAGAAACAATTACAATGTTTAAAAGGCATTGAGGCAGGTACTTGGAGAGGAAAGGCTTACGGGCCTCTGGGCAAATGGGATTAGCGTAGATCGGCAGCAGGGTCAACGTGGACCAGGGTGGGCTGCTGAGGGACTGTTTCTGTGCTGTACATTTCCATGATTCCATGATTCATTAACAAAACCAGAGGAGACCAGGAAGACCCACTGACTTTGTTCTTGTTCCAGGAGACTTTATCATCCAGCTGTTTTCCAGCATCGTGAACAGTAGGTCGGCCTTGCTAATTCTAGAGTTGACTTCTCTGTCTTTTATCAGCGTACTCCCTGCGTAAGTCAGCTCACTCTCTCTCTCACCTTCACAGGTGCTCACACACTACCTTGCTCACACACTCACTCACACACTCACTTTCATTCACTCACAGACTACCTCACTGCTTGCACACTCATTGTTTGCCACACATTCACTCTCGCACTACCCCACTGGCACATCATTTTCTCACATACCTACACACTACCTCACTCCTCACTCACACTCACACACCACCTGACTCACACACTTACTCTCTTCCTCACCCACACACTACTCCACTCACACTCGACCTTGATCACTTGTGCACCATTCCATGTGTCCCTTGCTCATGCATTCCTGCACATGAAGGTTAAGGTGATTAAGGCAGGCACGGTAGTGCAGCGGTTAGTGTAACGCAATTCCGGCCGCTGTCTGTAAGGAGTTTGTACGTTCTCCTCGTGTCTGCGTGGGTTTCCTCCGGGTGCTCTGGATTCCTTCCACATTCCAAAGACATACGGGTTGGGAAGTTGTGGGCGTGCTATGTTGGCGCCGGAAGTGTGGTGACACTTGCGGGCTGCCCCCCAGAACACTCTACGCAAAAGATGCATTTCACTGTGTGTTTCGATGTACATGTGACTAATAAAAATATCTTAATAGTGACAATTGAGATTACAAAACCCAGAGCAAACAGGTTCTCGAGACAGGAAGGCTTGTGACCAGAGGACCCACATTTAAGGAGATTGAGAAAAAGCTGAAAGGGGTGAAGTAGAGTATTTTTATTTAGCAGAGTGAGCTCTTATGATCTGCTGAAAGAGAGGTAAACAATACCTGCCAAGTGGATAGTCAGGAAAAAGAACTTTCAGAGCTATGGGAATAGAAATTGGCAAAGGGAGGGGATGTTGCAGCTGGAAAAGGTACAAGGATTTGAATCATTCAATCATTTCTTGGGGATGTTCAATGATTTGAGATACGCAGGTGCAGGGATAATAATCAATTAAAAATATCTGAAACAACTTGTAAAGCTAGAAATGAAAATAATTTGTACAGAAAAATATAAACTGTGTTGTTACCAAAATGGAGAAGCTGGCATTATAGCAACCATTTAAATCAGGCTGTGGAACTTGGGGGCTTGGGAAAGATCCCATTTCAATTTCAAGCCGTAATTTCCATATTTTACCCTGAAGCTGCTGTTTACCATGAGCAATTACAAAATGTCCAATGTAAGCAGGCATTCTAGCTGGAAAAGGGCTGTGTTGGCCTGAGGGGTGGTGCACTGTTTGCAAAAGGCACCTTTAACAACCTACCATGAGGCTTTCTTTACACAGAAGCAACTTCATTAACACAGACGATTCAGTGCATCCTTCCCTGGAACATGCCTTTTTATCTTATTCCTGGGTGACTCTCTATCTCCTTCTCCTTCATATAGAGTTGGTCATGGAGTTATACAGCACAGAAACAGGCCCTTTGGCCCAACTCATCCATGCCAACCAAGGTGCTTCCCCCAGCTAGTCCCATTTGCCTGTGTTGTCCCTCTGAACCTTTCCGATCCATGAACTCACCCAAGTGATTTTTAAACACTTTTAAAATACCTGCCTCCACCAATTCCTCTGGCAGCTTGTTCCATGTACCCACCACTGTCTGTACGAAAAACTAGCCCCTGAGGTCCCCTTTAAAACTTTCCCCCTCAGCTTAAACTTATGTCCTCTAGTTTTAGACTCCCCTACTTTGGGAAATAGACCATTACCATCCACCTTTTCTATGCCTCTTCTGATCTTACAACCTTTATAAATCTCAGCCTCCTTCGCTCCAGGGAGAACAGTCCCAGACTATCCAGTCTCTCCTCATAACTCTGTCCCCCAGTCCCGGCAACATCCTTGTGAATCTTTTCTGCACCGTCTCCAGCTAAATCACATCCTTCCTGTAGTGTGGTGACCAGAACTGCACTCAATATTCCAGGTGCAGTCTCACCAATGTCCTATACAGCTGAAACATGAAGTCCCAACTCTTGTATTCAGTGCCGATGAAGGCAAGCATGCCGTATACTTTTTGTTTACCCGTGCTGCCTCTTCCAGAAAACCATGTACTCTTCCAGAAAACTAAGTACTTGTACCCCGAGGTGTTTTTGTTCTACAACACTCCCCAGGGCTCTGTCAGTTACTGTGTAAGTCCTGCTCTGGTTTAACTTCCCAAAATACCACTTCACACACGTCCAAGTTAAATTCCATTTGCATTCTTCGGCCCACTTTCCCAGTTGATCTAAATCCCATTGTAACCTTCGACAATCTTCTTCACTGTTCCCCACACTACTAATTTAATGTTATCTGCAAACTTACAAACCATGCCTCCTACATTCTCATCGTAATCATTAAAAATACGATACACAACAGAGGACCCAGACTGATCCCTGTGGCACATCACTGGTCATAGGCCTCCAATTTGAAAACAACCCTCCACTACCACCCTCTGACTCCTTCCACCAAGCCAATTTTGTATTCAATTGGCCAGCTCATCCAGGATCCCATGTGATCTCACCTTCCACACCAGTCTACCACACAGACCTTTACCAAAATGTCTACTGCCCTGTTCTTGTCAATTCTCTTGGTCACCTCTTCAAAAAACTCAACTAAATTCATTAGACGTGATTTCCCACGCCCAAAGCCATGTTGACTGTCATAATCAGTCCTCAAAGTACTTGATTCTTCCTGAGACTTTCCCACCTGCATGTATGGTTGTACTGGGATTGAATAACGGTTCCTTGCGTCAACAGCTCTTGACCTCTGTTGACTCGTCCCATCACTTAACTACTATGCTGTCACATCAAAAGAGAGGATCAGAATTTATTTAGTGCTTTATGTGCTGCTGGGATTTCTCCACAGCCAGAGAAGTACATTGAGAAGTGGATTCTCTGTTCCGATGTTAACAGTGTCAGACACTTGAATAGGCAAGGCATGGAAGGATACAGTCCTAATGTGAGCAGATGCTGTTAGCGGGTTGGGACTTTTTCTCACTGGAACGTAGGAGAATGAGGGGTGATCTTACAGAGGTGTATAAAATCATGAGGGTCAATGCGCACAGTCTTTTTCCCAGAGTTGGGGAATCAAGAACCAAAGGGCATAAGTTTACGGTGAGAGGGGAGAGATTTAATAGTGACTTGAGGGGCAACTTTTTCACCCAGAGGTATGTGGAATGAGCTGTCAGAGGAAGTGGTTGAGGCAGTACGTTAACAACATTTAAAAGGCACTCAGACAAGTATATGGATAGGAAAGGTTTAGGGGGATATGGGCCAAATGCAGGAAAATGGGACTAGCTTAGATGGGAATCTTGGTTGGGATGGACCAGTTGGATCGAAGGGCCTGTTTCCGTGCTGTATGACTCAATGACTCTTGTGTGGCTACTCCCAAAAAAGGGTCAGCATGGACGTAGTGGGTAATCATTGTATGGACAGGAGGGTCTGATAAACTGAAAGGTAAAAATAACAAAATTGTCATATTTAATTTTAGGATGAACATTTTCCAGAATTATAGAGAATAATTTTTACATCATTGAATGGGTCAGCCTCTAAATGATACATGAGATTTAATGGTAATTATTCAAAATTGAATTGGATAAAGCCTCAGAGAAGAGAATTATGGGAAAAGTGGCGGACGAATGGGTCAAAGGGGATTCTCTTTTAAGAGTCAAAATGGGCTGAAAGGCCTTCTCCTCTGTCTAAGTGCAAACATGAACAAACTCTCTTCCTGGTGATGTTGGAAGCAATTGGTGACTGACGTCCACCACTTGGTCAGTTGTGACATCTTAAAAATAATGTAAATGTTTTAAAATAGAAGAGTTTTTAAATGTGAGCAGATTGGGAAGTGTTATGTCAGGGAAGCGCCATGGGTGACGGACCCTTGATGTGTGAGGAGCTTGAGGAGATTCGGTATGTCACCAAATTTCTATAGATGTACGGTGGAGAGCATTCTGACTGGTTGCATCACCGCCTGGTATGGAGGCTCCAACGTACAGGATCACAAGAGACTGCAGAGGGTTGTAGACTAAGCCAGCTTCGTCAGGGGCACAACCATCCCCACCATCGAGGACGTCTTAAAGAGGCGATGCCTCAAAAAGGCGGCATCCATCACTAAGGACCCTCACCATCCAGGACATGCCCAATTTTCATTACTACCATCAGGGAGGAGGTACAGGAGCCTGAAGACCCACACTCAATGATTTAGGAACAGCTACTTTCCCTCTGCCATCAGATTTCTGAATGGTCCATGAACCCATGAACACTACCTCGTTAGTCCTTTTTTTGCACTATTTATTTTGTAATTTATTGTAATTTTATGTCTTGCCCTGTACTGCTGCCGCAAAACAACAAATTTCACGACATACGTCAGTGATAATAAACCTGATTCTGATGTTACAGTCTCAAAATCATTCCAGGGTATCCGTTGGCGACTTTGGTTGAGGAGTAGGATTCAAAGTTATCCAGAGTTATCCACCAGATGGAGCTAGAGGTGACCAGAGAGCAGAATGACAAGAACGAGACTGAATCAATGAGAATTTTAATGCAAACGTTCAGCGTTTTTCTCAGCTCCATGAACTGAATGGAAATAAAAATTCGCAGTTTCTAAAATGAGCAAGTTCTCCCTCCTCCTCACTTTCCCCCCTTCCCTTTCTTCACCCCTACTCCAACAGAAGCAGTTGAATAACCGTCTCTGATAGATCGCCGACCACTGTCAAAGACTCATATCTGGACCTTGCTGCTGTTGGTGAAGCAAATGAAGAAAATGTTGGAAATATTCAGGCAGCATCTGTGGAGAGAGAAACAGGGTCAAGGTTTCAGGTTGATGACCCTGCAAGATCAATAATTCACCTTTTAGCGTCAGAGAGGTCCATTCAAGGGTCTGATAACAGCAGAACAGAAGCTGTCCTTGAGCCTGGTGGTTGGTGCTTTCAGGCTTTTGTACCTTCTGCCCAATGTGAGGTGGGGAGAATGTCCGGGGTGGGAGGGGTCCTGGATTATGTTGGTTGCTTTTCGCAGGCAGTGGGAAATGTAGACGGAGTCAATGGAGGGTAGGCTGGTTTTCGTGATGGGACTGGGCTGCGTTCACTACTCTCTGCAATTTCTTGCAGTTTTGAGCAGAGCAGTTGCCATACCAAGCTATAATGCCTCCTGATAGGATGCTTTCTGTGGTGCATCTGTAAAAATAGGCCAGAGTTATCAGGGACATGCCAAATTTCATTAGCCTGCTGAGGAAGTAGAAATGTCAGTGTGTTTTCTTGGGTATGGCATCAACGTGGTTTGACCAGGACAAATTGTTGTTGATATTTACATCAAGGAACTTGAAGCTCTCAACCATCTCCATCTCTGCATCGTTGATACTAGACAGGGGCGAGTACTTCACCCCGCTTCCTGAAGTCAATGACCGTTGTCCAATCTATCTCGTCATGGCCCTTGCACTTTACTTGTCTACCTGCACTGCATTTTCTCTGTAACTGTAACACTATATTCTGCATTCTGTTTTCTTTTTACAACCTTGATGTAGTTACGTATGGGATGAATCTGTTTGGATGACACACAGACAAAAGCTTTTCACTGTATCTCAGTACACGTGACAAAATAAACCAACAAATTTCAGATGGCAACGAGGAGTCATACAGGAGTGAGACAGATCAGTTGGTTGAGTGGTGTTGCAACAACCTCATACTCAATGTCAGCAAGAGCAAGGAACTGATTGTGGACTTCAGGAAGGGGAAGTCGGGAGAACACACACCAGTCCTCATTGAGGGGTCACGGTGGAAAGGGTGAGCAGCTTCAAGTTCCTGGGTGTCAACATCTCCGAGGATCTGTCCTGGGCCCCATACATTGATGCAATGGGAGATCAGGTGTGGGGACATGTTGTGGTGGGACGTAAGGTGTGGGGATGTGTTGTGGTGGGACATGGTGTGGGGACGTGTTGTGGTGGGACATCAGGTGTGCGGACGTGTTGTGGGACATGGTGTGGGGACGTGTTGTGGTGGGACATCAGGTGTGGGGACGTGTTGTGGGTGGGACATCAGGTGTGGGGACGTGTTGTTGTGGGACATCAGGTGTGGGGACGTGTTGTGGGTGGGACATCAGGTGTGGGGACGTGTTCTTGTGGGACATCAGGTGTGGGGACGTGTTGTGGGTGGGACATCAGGTTTGAGGACCTGTTGTGGTGGGACATGGTGTGGGGACGTGTTGTGATGGGACATCAGGTGTGGGGACGTGTTGTGGTGGGACATCAGGTGTGGGGACGTGTTGTGGGACATGGTGTGGGGACGTGTTGTGGTGGGACATCGGGTGTGGGGACGTGTTGTGGGTGGGACATCAGGTGTGGGGACGTGTTGTTGTGGGACATCAGGTGTGGGGACGTGTTGTGGGTGGGACATCAGGTGTGAGGACCTGTTGTGGTGGGACATGGTGTGGGGACGTGTTGTGATGGGACATCAGGTGTGGGGACGTGTTGTGGTGGGACATCAGGTGTGGGGACGTGTTGTGGGACATGGTGTGGGGACGTGTTGTGGTGGGACATCGGGTGTGGGGACGTGTTGTGGGTGGGACATCAGGTGTGGGGACGTGTTGTTGTGGGACATCAGGTGTGGGGACGTGTTGTGGGTGGGACATCAGGTGTGAGGACCTGTTGTGGTGGGACATGGTGTGGGGATGTGTTGTGATGGGACATCAGGTGTGGGGACCTGTTGTGGTGGGACATGGTGTGGGGACGTGTTGTGATGGGACATCAGGTGTGGGGACCTGTTGTGGGCAAAGTTTGACAAGGGAAGTACCAGTTGCCCAGGAGCCCTGTCAAATGCAGGGTTTGCGCTCCGCCTTGTAGCAACTCCACATACTCCAGACATCCTGCGGGGTGATATGTTTGAACTTATTTTTGCAGTCAGTGAGGAGCTGGCTCTTCTCACTAAGCTCCCTGTCTTTGGCTCCTTACAGACTTGGGGCTTGTCCTGTGTTTGTCAGGTACCTCGTCCTTTGTGTGTCCAAGGCTGGATAATTTAGAAGGCAGATTGGACTTGTGGTGATTGGAATTGGAATTGGTTTATTATTGTCACATGTACCATAGTATAGTGAAAAACCTGTCTTGCATACCGTTCATGCAGATCAATTCATTGCACAGTGCATTGAGGTAGGGCAAGGGACAATATCTTTCTTGTATAACTAAGAGGCATTCCATTGAATACAGACAGTTGTCAACCATACTTCACACTGTGCAATAATTCATTTCCCCAAATAGAGTTATAGAGTTATACAGCATGGAAACAGGCCAGGAAAACAACAAGGTGCTGGAGGAATTCAGCGGGTCAGCAGCATCCATGGAGAAAAGCAGATGGTCAACGTTTCAGGTCAGGACCCTTCTTCAGGACTGAAGATAGGAAAAGGGGAAGCCCAATATATAGGAGGGAAAAGCAGAGCAGTGATAGGTGGACAAAAGAGGGGAGGCAGGGTGGGCGCAGGGAGGTGATAGGTAGATGCAGGTAAGAGATAGGGATAGGCAGGTGCGGGGGAGGAGGGGAGAGCAGATCCACTGGGGGATGGTTCAGAGGTGTGGAGGCAGGTGGCATGAGGGGAGGGGAGGAGAGGAAAAGGAGAGAGAAGAAAATAAAATGGCGAGGAGAAAAAAGATAGGCAAGGAAAGGGAAGAAGAGGCAAGGTGGGGTGGGGGATGGTTTGATTTACTTAAATTGGGATAATTCAATATCCATGCCGTTAGGCTGTAAGGTCCCAAGACGGAAAATGAGGTGCTGTTCCTCCAGTTTGCGTTTTGGACTTCTTCTGGCAGTGGAGGAAACAGGCCCTTCGGCCCAAATGGTCCATGCTGACCAAGGTGCCCATCCAAGCTCATCCCAATTGCTAGAAGTGTTCACCAATTTCTGTCGAAGTTCTCTAGGAAGTCCATTGTGATCCTCTTCACAACTTAGCACATTTCGGAGTCTTGTCTCATCTGCAGATATTAGAATTATATCCACATTCGGCTTATTTGCAAATAAGAAAAAGAGCCGTGGTCCCATCACTGTCCTCTTGGTGGCACCATTGCTCCCTTCCCACCGATCTGAGAAATATTCCCTCATGGTTCCTCTACTTTATAAACCAGTCCCACATCCACAGTCTTGCTTCAGCCAGGGTGTTCAGTTTGTATCTACTGTTGCTCCTTCTGACATTTGCATTTCCGGTGGTGAAATGTTTCAAGACAATGATCCGGAATCAAATTAATCTGCACTTAAGTGCCGATGAGAGAGTCAGCACACTTATTGAAGGCAATTCATGTTTGAATTAAGGTGTTTGATAATGTAACATCGAGTCACACAGCATGGAAACAGGCCCTTTGGCCCACTGAGTCCGTGCTGCCCATCAAGCACTTACGCTATTTTGTTCTCCCCATATTCCTGTAGCGGTTAGCATGACGCTATTACAGCACCAGCGACCCGGGTTCAATTCCCGCCGCCGTCTGTAAGGAGTTTGTACGTTCTCCCCGTGTCTGCGTGGGTTTCCTCCGGGTGCTCCGGTTTCCTCCCACATTCCAAAGACGTACAGGTTAGGAAGTTGTGGGCACGCTATGTTGGCACCGGAAGCGTGGCGACACTTGCGAGCTGCCCCCAGAACACTCTACGCAAAAGATGCATTTCACTGTGTGTTTCAATGTACATGTGACTAATAAAGATATCGTGTCTTATCATATCAATAAACCCTAGATTCTACAACTCACCTACACAGTGGGTACGCAACAATGGCTAATTAACCTACTTACTCTACTCTTTGGGATGTAGGAGGAAACCAGAGCACCCAGGAGAAATCCACACAGGCACAGGGAGAACGTGTAAACTTCACACAGAGAGCACCCGATGCCAGGATTGAACCTGGGTCACTGGAGCTGTGAGGCAGTAGCTCTACTAGCTGCATCACTGTGCTGCCCAGGAGGTTGACATGGAGTTGTGTGTCCTTGGAACATCACCTCTTGTGTCATTTAATTGCTCTTGCTTTCCATTTTCTTTAGGTCTTTCCCTCTCTCCTTTCTGCTCCTCAATGTTTTACCCTGTCCTTGACAGATTGCTTATGTACACAACTGGCAAGTATGTGTGTCATATTAAGCAAACATCACTCTGGGTGGCAAGGACATGTCTTTAGTATCAAGGATGGTCGAACCACCAGAAACCATAGAGAGATACTGGTATTGGTACCGGTATGGGTATTGGTTTATTAATGTCACTTGTACCGAGGTACAGTGAAAAACTTGTCTTGCATACCAATCGTAGAGATCAATTCATTACACAGTGCGGTTACATTGGGTTAGTACAGAGTGCATTGATGTAGTACAGGTAAAAACAACAGTACAGGGTAAAGTGTCACAGCTATAGAGAAAGTACAGTGCAATAAGGTGCAAGGTCACAACAAGGCCCTTCAGCCCACTGAGTCTGTACCAACCATCAACCATCAATTTACATTAATCCTACATTAATACAGTTTTAAAATTCCCCTCACATTCTCATCAACTTACCCCGATATTCTAGATGAGAAACTCAGCAGGCCAGGCAGCATCCGTGGAGAAAAGCAGGTGGTCAATGTTTTGGGTCAGGACCCTCCTTCAGGACATGTCATTACCACTTTTCAACACACTTGGGGTAATTTACAGCAGCCAGCTGACCAACCAACCTGCATGTCTTTGGGATGTGGGAGGAAACTGGAGCACCCGAAGGAAACCCACGCGGTCACAGGGAGAGGATGCAAACTCCACACAGACAGTACCCGAGGTCAGGATCAAACCCGGGTCTCTGGCAGTGTGAGGTGGTGGCTCTACTAGCTGCGCCACTTGAAATGAGAGCTCTCTTCTCACAAGGGGACCAACCAACAGACCGAGGGCATGATTCAAATGCAAAAGGGACACAAAAGTACTCAGAGCTGACCAGAGTACCAGAGAAAAAATACTCAAAGAACCAGGTGGCAGTCAACAATTCCTAAAGGGATATTGATCAGCAAGAACATGCAACCCAACAAGCAGAGGTGATGTTTTCCATGAAGATTCAACCCTACAAGAAAATGCATGGAAGAGTTTATTTCCTGTAAGTTTAATGATATGCTTGTGGTACGTGGACTTGCACACTGGAAGATCAATAATTCTATTATCTGTTCTTTTGGATGGCTGCTTGAAGCAACAGCTGCAAATCTAGTTTAAACATAGACATCCAGTCCAGTGCTCTCAAAGGGAGGGTATCGTCAACCTTTAAGGAGGCACAGCATTGTTATACTGCCAGAGTTTGGTCAGGGTTACCACAGTTACGTTCTGCAGAATCAAGTATCTGTGGCAGCTGTGTCCCTGTTACATCTGATTTAGAAACATCCAGGTGGCAGCTCACAAATGGGAGACTTTACTCTTGATTCTGAAATTAGATCATTATTCCAGCGAAAAGGTGTGCTTGTGTGCTTATGCTTGTTCTTATGCTTGCATCTATGCATCTGCGTCTGTGTGTGTGTGTGTATCTGTGTGTGTATATCTGTGTGTGCGTTTGTGTCTGTGTATGTATATTTGTGTGAGTCTGTGTGTGTATGTATGTGTGCGTGTCTGTGTGTGTATGTGTGTGTATCTGTGTGGGTGACTGTGTGTGTGTGGGACTGTATGTGTGTATACTTGTGTATGTGTGTGTGTCTGTGTATGTGTGTGTATCTGTGTGGGTGACTGTGTGTGTAAGACTGTGTGTGTGTGGGACTGTATGTGTGTATACTTGTGTATGTGTGTGTGTCTGTGTATGTGTGTATATTTGTGTACGTGTGTGTCCTTCTAAGCTTCTTTCTTTCTAACACATTCCAGTTCTGATGAAATAAACTCTCTCTTTACCACATTTCCTGACCTGCTGAGTTTCCCAGTACTTTTAATTCTGATTTCCAACATCGGAAGTCTGATTCTGTTTCAATTCTTTCTTCATTGATCCTGCTCATGATCAGGAGACTGTGGAGTCCATTGCTCAGTGTGGTAGAGTCATAGAGTCACAGAGTCACAGAGACGTACTGCACGGAAACAGGCCCCTGGGCCACCTTGTCCACACCCACCATGGTGCCTAACTGAGCTAATATCATTTGCCTATGCGCTAAACATTTCCTATCGATGTACCTGCCCAAAGGATTTTTAAGATCTGTTATTGTATCCGGTTCTACCACTTCCTCGGAAACTTGTTCCGTATATCGGCCACCCTCGTTCTATATACGCACGACCATCACCAGGCTAATTCCTGGGATGAAAGGGTTGTCCTATGAAGAGAGGCTGGACAGTTTGGGTCTGTGTTCCTTGGGGTTTAGCGAGGGGGAACCTCATTCAAATGTATAAGATCTTAAGGGGGCTTGACAGCAGAGATGTTGAGGTGCTTCTAGTAGTGGGAGAGTCACAGACAATGGGACATAGTCACGAAATAAAGGGGTGGTCATTTAAAACTGAGGTGCATAGATATTTCTCAGAGGGTAGTGAATCTCTGGAACTCTCTGCCCCTGAGAGTGGTGGAGGCCGGATCATCGGATATAATTAAGGTGGAGATAGTTAAATATTTGAAAGATCCAGGAATTGAGGGAGATGGGGAACTGGCACAGAAGAGGAGTTGAGACCATCAGAGATCAGCCATGATCGTGTTGAATGGCAGGACAGGCTAGAGGGGCCAAGTCGCTTACTCCTGCTCCCGGCTTCCTGTGTTCTTGTGTAAAAAGATGCAGGACGAAAGGTCATGGTTACAATAAATCTATGCTTAAAATTGTTTTGAAAAGGAGCAGAAGAAACAGCTCAAGGTTTTTCAATTGCACAGCTGCTGTTATTTTGAAACATCTTTCTTTGAAGAAAATAAATAATACATGAGAATGAAACGCAGAGAGCCTGCCCGTCTGCTCTGGTCTGTTGCCAACTCCAACACTGAACTGGGAGGCTGTTCTCCCTGAAGTTGGCCACTGGGTGTCATTGAGATCATGTTCTACTCCCTCTGTCTGCTGGAGACTGAGCCTGTTTCAGGCAAATAATTAGGCCCTCCCTAATTTCGATGTTGTGGAAGTCGAAGATTCCCGAATTCCAGGCCTTGTCCTAACTTTACTCCTGGAAAGTCTTGCTGTATCTTTCAATTCTACCCCTTATTTCCATATCCCTCGACAATTGGGAACAGATTTTTATGAGTTTTCCAGAATATCAAATCACTCCCCAACCTATCAATTGTCTGGTACAGTAATTTGAATGTGCAGGAATGTAAGAAGCTGCAGAGAGTAGTGGACTCTGCCCAATACATCATGGGTACATCCCTCCCCACCATCGGTAGTGTCAACAGGAGGCATTGCCTCAAGAAGGCAGCATATATCAACAAGGATCCTCACCATCCAGATCACGCCCTCTTCTCGCAGCTACCATTGGGCAGGAGGTTCAGAAGCCTGAAGTCCCACACCACCAGGTTCAGGAACAGCTACTTCCCTTCAACCATTCGGTTCTTGAACCAAGCAGCACAACTCTAATCACTACAGTTTAGCAACACTATGACCACTTTGGTCACTTTGCGCTAAAATGGACTTTTTTTGTTCTAATTGTATTCTTTCTTGTAAAAATTGTGTACAATTTATGTTTAATTTGTGTTTATCTTGTGAAGTCTGCCTATCTGATGCTATGTACCTGTGAAGCTGCTGCAAGTAAGTTTTTCATTGCACCTGTGCACACATGTACTTGTGCACATGACAATAAACTCGACTTTGACCTAAATTCCAGGGGTTTGTACTATCTCTTCTCAGGACTATGCAACAAACAATCTGCTGGAGGAACTCAGCGGGTCGAGCAGCAGGGGGAGAAAGGGATTGTCAGTGTTTCAGGGTGAAACCCTGCATCCACCTGAAACCATTTGACTTAAAACGTTGACAATCCCTTTCTCCCCACAGATGCTGCTCGACCCACTGAGTTGCTCCAGATTCCAGCATCTCCATAGTCAGCATCTGGAGTCTGCAAAACGTCATGGAATTTCCATGCTGTATGACTCCATGACCATCTGCAATCTCTTGTGTCTCCATTGATACATCCTCATCTGCTCCCTCCAAGGCCAATCCCTCTGAGGTGTTTTCAATGCTTCAGGGGTGTTCTAACCAGTTATTTGCATCACAGTGTATTAACCCTATGTACTCTGTTCTTCTACGTACAATGATTAGCATTCCAGTAGTTATATTTTCTATAACCGCTCATGGCATTTTAAGATAAGATTTCTTTACATGTACATCAAAACACACAATGAAATGCATCTTTTGCGTAGAGTGTCCTGGGGGCAGCCCGCAAGTGTCGCCACGCTTCCAGCACCAACATAGCATGCCCACAACTTCCTAACCTGTACGTCTTTGGAATGTGGGAGGAAACCGGAGCACCCGGAGGAAACCCATGCAGACACGGGGAGAACGTACAAACTCCTTACAGACAGCAGCTGGAATTGAACCCGGGTCGCTGGCGCTGCAAAGTGTTACGCTAACCGCTACACTACTGTGCCTGCTACTGTGTACTTTAATGATCCATGTACAAAGAGAGCACACATGCCTCTCCTAATCTCCGATGGTTTGTGGTTTTCATCATACTCTGTTTTATCCTTGAACAAAGATGCATCTGAGAAAGTTTGGTTAGCAAAATGTTGACATATGGAATGGAAATTGGCCTAAAGTCGGAAAGCAGAGAGAAGTGGTAAATGAAGATTCTGCAGATGCCGGAATCTGGAGCAACACACACAGAATGCTGGAGGGACTCAGCAGGTCGGGCAGCATCTATGGAGGGGCAGTTCTGATGAAGGGTCTCGACCCAAAACATTGACTGTTTATTTCCCTCCATAGATGCTGCCTGACCTGCTGAGTTCCTCCAGCATTTTGTATGGAAGTGATAAATGGTTGCTTTATTCAGATGGAGGATGGTACATTGTGGATTTTTGCAGCAGTCAGGGCTTTCAGTGGGGAGTTTGATAGGCCTATGAGGGAGAATCATTTGTTGGGTTTGACGAACACCACGGACTCAATGGGCTGAATGGTCTCCTCTATTGTGGCAAAACTATGATCTCACATTTCGTTCATTAACAATTCAACAATGAATGATTATAGAACATAGAACACAGAACACTACAGCACAGTACAGGCCCTGCGGTCCACAATGTTGTGCCGACATTTTATCCTGCTCTAAGATCTATCTAACCCTTCCCTCCCACATAGCTCTCCATTTCTCTATCATTCAGGTGGCTATCTAAGAGTCTCTTAAATGTACCCAATGTATCTGCCCCCACAACGTCTGCAGGCAGTGTGTTCCACGCACCCACCACTCTCTGTGTAAAAATCCTACCCCCGACGTCCCCCTTATACCTTCCTCCAATCACCTTAAAATTATGCCCCCTCGTGTTGGCCATTGCTGCCCTGAGAAAAAGTCTCTGACTGTCCACTCGATCTATGTCTCTTATCATCTTGTACACCTCTATCAAGTCCCCTCTCATCCTCCTTCTCTCCAAAGAGATTGTAGCATATTAAAACAATAATTTAAAAACATTAAAAATGAACTAGGTAAAAAATAAACAGATGATCTTACTTAATTATTAAAAGAAATTTTAATAATTTTTAAGTATTTCCTCTCAAAAGCCATTCTGAACACCATCTGTGCCTGCCACTGTTGAGAACTCACCTCTTCATACCTCCCTACCTTCCTAATCCCTGGGTGCACAGGGAGGGAGGGACACAGTCAGATCAGTTGCTCCTCTGTATCTGGGCCAGATGAGCAAGAGCATTGGGTCCAGGCAGCAGGCTAAACCCAACTCCACTCAGCCCATTACATCACCTTTGTGAGGTCAATGAACTTCGATAAGAAGGATCAAAAGGCGGCCTATTACCAAAATAGAGAGAGTCTGAGAATGGACGAAGTTCGAAGGGATCTTGGTGCTCTAGTGTAGGAATTATAAAAAACAGGCAGATTGAACAAATAGTTAAGAAGACAAGTAGCCCTTGAAAAATGTCTGTTAAGTCTTTCTTTCTCCACAGGTGCTACCTGACCTGCTGAGTATTTGCAGCATTTTGTGTTTTTGTTTCAGATTCTGTGCATCTGGAATTCTTTTGATTTTCAGCATTAATAAATGTTGGCCTTGCTGTCCATACCCTCATTGGAAGAAGAATAAAATAAAGCCTAAATCAGGGTTATCAATGTTTAATTCTGAAGTTTCAAAATGATATCAATTGCCTGTCAATTTCTTTGGTGAGCTGCCACAGTGCATCTGGTCCAAAATTAATCTGGAGCTGTTTGTTTTCCTGTATACCATGGAGTAATAGAGTCAGAGAGTCATACAGCACAGAAACAAGCCCTTTGGCCCACCATATCCCTGCTGATCATTGTAGCAATCCACAGTAATCCCATTTAGAAGTCCCACATCACCAGGTTCAGGAACAGCTACCTTCCTACAGCCATCAGGTTCTTGAACTGACCTGCACAACCCTAACCCTACCTCAGCAACAGAACAGTACAGACCACCTCTTGCACTACCTTGGACTTGTCTCTGTGTGTTTATTTTTGCACTAAGGTCTTGCTTTTGCACAGTCTTTTTTTTCTCTCTCTCTTCACTGTCTTGTATAATTTATGTTTAATTTATATAGACAATAGACAATAGGAGCAGAAGTAGACCATTCGGCTCTTCGAGTCTGCACCGCCATTTTGAGATCATGGCTGATCCTCAACAATCTGTTTCTGTTCCTACACGCTTGTGATGCTGCTGCAAGGTTGTCATTGTACTTATACCTCACCGTACTTGCAGAGATGACAATAAATCCAACGACTTGACTTGACATTTACCAGCACTTGGTCCATAGCCTTCTATGCCTTGGCGATTCAAGTGTTCACCCAGTTAAGAGTTTCCCAAACCACCTGCATCTACAAGGGGAGAAATTGTGCAGCAAAGGCAGAGAATTCTGGAATTGATGAATACTGAAGGAATATCATTAACCTGACTCTGTTTCTCTCTCCACAGATGCTGCCTGACCTACTGAAAACCTCCAGCATTTCCTGTTAATTATTTTCGGGAATGGATGTAGGCAAACATTAGAGATTTTCTTTATTTCAGGGAGCTGGTGTATTGCAATACTGGGCCTCCTGGTTTCAGGGCTACAGTAGAATGGTGATTCAGTTACTACTCATGCTCTCGAAAGACCTAGACTGTTGCAGTGAGTTTCAATCCCACCAGTGTGGTTGGAACATAAAAAGTCTGAGCAGGGACAGACCAAAATAAAACTACAAAATTATTTTAAAATTCTTTCAGGAAATCTGTCATCCTCATCCAGTCTGGCCTATGTGTTACTCCAGCATCACAGCATGCGTCACAACAATGAGGTAGACTGCAAGAAGGGTATAGAGAGCATAGTGGCATGGTGTCAAGACAACTCTCTCTTAACGTCAGCAAAATGAAGGAGCTGGTCATTGACTTCAGGAAGCGGGGTGGAGTACACGCAACTGTCTGCATCAATGGTGTTGAGGTGGAGTTGGCTGAGAGTGTTAAGTTCCTAGGTGTAAATATCACCAATAATTTCTCTGGTCCAGTCAAGAAAGCATACCAAAGCCTCTACTTCCTCAGAAGGCCAAGGAAATGCAGCATGTCCAAGAAGACTCTTACCAATTTCTACAGATGCACCATAGAAAACATTCTATTCGGAGACATCACAGCTTGGTACGGCAACTGCTCTGTCCAAGGCAGCTAGAAATTGCTGAAGACATCCCAGTCCGTCACGCAAACCAGCCTCCCCTCCATTAACTCTGTCTACACTTCCTGCGGCCTTGGAAAAGCAGTCAACATAATCAAGGACCCCTCCCACCCCTGGCATTCTCTCTTCTCCCCTCTCCCATTGGGCAGAAGTTATAAAATCTTAAAAACATACACCACCAGGCTCAAGGATAGCTTCTATCCCACTGTTATAAGACTCTTGAACGGACCTCTCATACGGTAAAAGATGAGCTCGTGATCTCTCAATCTACCTTATTGTGGCCCTTGCACTTTATTTATCTGCCTGCACTGCACTTTCTCTGTAACCATAACACTGCACTGTGCATTCTGTTTTACTTTTTACTACCTCAATGTACTTATGCATGGAATGATCCGTCTGGATGGCATGCAGACAAAGATTTTCCCTGTATCTCAGCACATGACAATAATAAACCAATACCAATACTGCAATGAGATTGGCTCTTCACACCCTCCAAAATGGTGCAGCAATCGCTCAGTTCAAGACTATTCATACCAGACAATAAATTCTTGTGTTGCCAGTCAGGTCTGTAAATTGTGAGATAATAAGTGAAGTCTCAGTTAGAGTAGGGAGACATATGTGGTCACTGAAAGTTGGAAACTGAAAGGGTTTGTTGATTTAATTCCTTGATGTCTTATTTTCCATAAATACAAACTTTCAGTTGTGATTTATTTAATTCATTAATTTGCATTTGGTTTTGCTGGTCCAAACCTTGATTGCATTTGTTCAGGGTTCTTAACCTTAATGAAGTAATTAGTGGTTGGTGTCATCTGACTGCATTATTCAGCTCATCAATTGGCTGTTTGTGCCGCACTGTCTGAGCTGTGTGGTGTGAAGAAAGTGGATATAATTGATCTGATAGCACCTGAGACTCCTCATTACCACCCCAATGCCTGGTGTGTTGGGCAGATTTATTTCCTGAATGCATTGTCAAAATCACTTTCCCCGACCCTCCGTTGCATCTGTTGAGAGTGCATTTATTTACTGGGTCATCCACAAGAATCTCTTCAAGATCAGATAAGATTTCTTTATTAGTCACATATACATTGAAACACACAATGAAATGCACCTTTTGCGTAGGGTGTTCTGGGGGCAGCCCGCAAGTGTCGCCACACTTTCAGTGCCAACATAGCATGCCCACAACTTCCTAACCTGTATGTCTTTGGAATGTGGGAGGAAACTGTAGCACCCGGAGGAAACCCACGCAGACATGGGGAGAACGTACAAACTCTTTACAGACAGTGGACGGATTTGAACCCGGGTTGCTGGCGCTGTAAAGTGTTATGCTAACAGCTACGCCACCATGGCCATTTATCATTCTGGTGGATCTTTCTGCTTGCTCGCCAGTTGCCTCTGGAGCCTTTCCCATAATGCCATTCATTAAGGTGAGATAAGGCAGCAGAAACTCAGTTGAAAGGTAGACTGTGATGGAGAGTGAGAACAAACTGAGAGAGGGGGAAGGACAAGAGTAAGCAGAGGTCTGAGAAAGGGAGATACGGTGGGTGGGGAGGTGGGGGAGCAGCGGCGTTGACTTCCAAGACCTCTGCACTTGCCCAGTTTCCTTATTTTGTTCCCCTAGTGATTTCCATTGCTCCACTATTAGTGGAGACACAAAGGACTGCAGATGCTGGAACCTGGAACAACAAACAATCTGCTGGAGGAACTCAGCGGGTCGAGCAGCATCTGTTGGGGGAAAGGAATTGTCGACGTTTCAGGTCGAGACCCTGCATCAGGTCCTTATACTGCTTGACCTGCCGAGTTCCTCCAACAGATTGTTTGTTGCTCTACTATTAGTGCCCATATCTCCCGTCACAGATGTTTTAAGTCCTGCAGTTCCCTTTTTAAACCTCCCTGCCTTCCTTCTGCTTCCTATTTGATCAGAGTTTAGATCATATTTTAGGTCCTTTATTGCATGAAGGCAATATTGGCTAGGTCACCTTATACTGTCTCTCTGCAGTTACCCTCGAGTTGAATGGATTGTTAATAGACAATGGAGAGAAACTCTTTCCATTAGTTGTGGAATCTGGGATGAGGCATCTCAGACTAAAGCCAGGATTTTCAGGAATAAATTTGGGCAACATTGCTACGTGAAGAGAATGATAAAGGCTTGAAACCCTTTTTAGTACTTTGTACTTTATTAGTTGTCAAATGATAGACTCATTGATTCATGGGGTTATACAGCATGGAAACAGGCCCTTTGGCCCAACTCATCCATGCCAAACAAGCTGCCTATCTTCATGAATCCCCTTTGCCTGCCTTTGGCCCATATCGCTCTAAACCTTTACCATCCAAATGTTTTTTTTTTAAAAGTAATTGTACCCGGCTCTATCACCTCCTCTCACAGTTCATTCCACATATCCACCATCCTCTGCACAGAAAAGCTTCCCCCTCAGATCCCCTTTAAATCTTGGTATTGGTATTGGTTTACTGGAACATAGAACAGTACAGCACAGTACAGGCCCTTCAGCCATCGATGTTGTGCCAACCTATATAAACCTAATCCATGATCAATCTAACCCTTCCCTCCCACACAGCCCATAACACTCCATTTTACTTACTTCCATGTGCCTATCTAAGAGTCTTTAAAATGTCTCCATTGTATCAGCCTCTGCCACCAGCCCCGGCAGTGCGTTCCAGGCACCCACCACTCTCTGTGTAAAAAACGGTGTCTTCCTTTGGCAGACGTTCCAGGAATTGATTTATTATTGTCACATGTACCGAGATACAGTGAAAGTGCTTGCATGCCATCCAGACAGATCATTCCATATGTAAGTACACCGAGGTAGTAAAAAGAAAAGCAGACTGCAGAATATAGTGTTGCAGTTACAGAAAAAGTGCAGTACAGGTAGACAAATAAAGTGCAAGGGCCACGACTTGGAAGATCAAGAGTTCATCTTTTAGCTCATGAGAGGTTTGTCCTAGAGTCTGATAGCAGTGAGATGGAAGCTGTCCCTGAGTCTGGTGGTGTGTGCTCTCAAACTTTTGTATCCTTTGCCCGATGGGAGGGAGGAGAAGAGAGAATGATTGGGGTGGGAGGGTCCCTGATTATGTTTCCCGAGACAGCGGGAAATGTAGACAGAGTCAATGGAGGGGAGGTTGGTTTGTGTGATGGACTGGGCTGTGTTCACAACTCTCTGCAAGTTCTTGTGGTCTTGGGCAGAGCAGTTGCTGTACCAAGCTGTGATGCATCCCAATGGGATGCTTTCTATGGTGCATCTGTAAAAATTGGTATGAGTCATTTGGTAAGACTTGCTGAATTTCCTTTGTCTTGTGAGGAAGTAAAGGCTTTGGTGAGCTTTCTTGGCCATAGCATCCACATGTTTGGACCAGTACAAGCTATTGGTGATATTTACACCAGGGAACCTGAAGCTCTCAACCATCTCCTCCTCAGCACTGTTGACACAGACAGGGTCATGTACTCCACCCTGCTTCCTGAAGTCAATGACCTTTCTTTTGCTGACATCGAGGGAAGGGTAGTTGTCTTGTCACCATGCTACTAGGCTTCCCTCTCACTTTAAACCTGTGCCCTCTAGTTTTAGACTCCGCTAACTTGGGAAAAAGACTGTGGCTATCTAACCTATCTATGCCCCTCATGATTTTGTATACCTGTATAAGGTCACTCCTTAGCCTCTGTTGCTCCAGGGAGAACAGTCCTAACCTATTGAATCTTTCCTTCCAGCCTTCCAGTAGACCTTAGTTAACCAAAGGTAGCAATGTGGTTGACTCTCAATTGTTCTCTGAAGTGGCCAAACAAGTCATGTAGGTTATGTCGAACATGCATCAAACCTTGATTAGTTCACCCTCAGTGTTCTGCAGGCTTCTTGGTAACCATATTACTAAAAGGATAAAGAGACATTGGAAAGGGAGCAGAGCAGAATTACAAGGATGATATTAGAAATTTGAGGGTGTACGTATCAGGAAATGTGAATGGTCTGGGTTGGAAAACAAATTACACTGTAGATGTTGGAATCCGAAGCCAAAACAGAGACTGCCACATAATGTTTTGGGTCAGAACTCAGAGAGTGGAGGATTTACAATTTTCTAAACAGAGCTGGGGGAGGGAATGAGGTGAATACACAAGAGACTGCAGATGCTGGAATCTGGAGCAGAAAACAAAGTGCTGCAAGAACTCAACGGGTCAGGCAGCATCTGTGGAGGGAAATGGACAGTCGACGCTTCGTGTTGAGACCTTCACCTGGACTGGACTGGACTGAAAGAGTGAGGTGTAAGACAAAAGATGATATGACAATTGGTTGAGGCAGATCAGGTGTTATGGAGCATACATACTGACTGTTAGGGAGGCATTTTATAGAAACAAGGTGAGAAAGGGACATGAGCAGGATAATGGGAAACGATGAGAAAGCAGTTTACCTGAAGTTGGAAAATTCAGTGTTCTTTGCAGAAGGTTGCAAATGCCCAGATGGAAGTTAAGATGTTGTTCTAGTTTACGTTGGGCTTCACTATGACAGTAGAGGAAGCCTTGAATTGGAGGAAAGGTGAGAAGTTAACACCGAGAGATGTACCAGAAAATATTGCACAAAATATGAAGACTAACTTATTCCAGAAGAGGAAATTGAACCAACTACCGAAGAGCAATCTCAGTGTAAAAGTATGCAGTAATTAATATGCTGAATATGATGCAGGAAAAGTCAGGTGAATGTCAACGAGGGGAGAAATCTTCCCCCCAGTAATCATTCAAGAATAACAACCGGGAAATTCTAATTGTGTCTACTCAAAGAGAAGACAAAGCCAAAATAATTGGTGGTGTTGTGGACAGCAAGGAAGGTTCTTGAAGACTACTTCAGGATATAGATCAGATGGAAGTCTGGCCAAATTGTTGGCAGGTGGAATTTAATCCTGGCAAGTGTCAGGTGATTCATTTTGGAAGTCAGATAGGGGTAGGACATATAGAGTAAATGGTAGGGCGATGTGAAATATTGATGAAAGAGGACCTTGGGGTTCAAGTCCACAGTTCCCTGAAAGAGGCAACATAAATAGGTCGAGTGGTGAAGAAGGTATATGGCATGCTCCATAGGTTGGGGCATAGAATAGAGAGGTTGTGTTGCAACTTTACAAAACACCAGTTAGACTGCGCTTGGAGCACTGTGTGCAGTTCTGGTCACCACGCTATAGGAAGGATGTGATTCCACTGGAGAGAGTGCAGAGGAGATTCACCAGGATGTTGCTTAGATTGGAGGACTTTAGTTATGAGGAGAGTTTGGATCGGTTAGTGTTTCTCCTGGAGTGAGAGTGGCTGATGGGTGACCCTGATAGAAGTGTATAAGCTCATGAGAGGCATAGATAGGGTAGACAGTCAGAATCCTTTTCTCATGGCAGGGGTATCAAAAACAAGAGGACATAGGTTAGAGGTGAGTAAGGAGTTTTAAAGGGAATCTGGTGGGTAAGTTTTTGTTTAACAGAGTGATTGATATGTGGAACGTACTGCCAAAGGAAGTAGTGGAATATGATACAATCACTGCGTTTAAGTGACATTCAGAAGACATTTGGAAGGCCAAGCCCTGGAAGGATATGGACTTAATGCACAAAATGGGATTAGGGTAGATGGGTAGAAAGATTGGCATGGACAAGATGAGCTGAAGGGCTTATTTCTGTGCTGTACAACTCTATAACACTATGACTTTACGATAAATCACGGGATTTCAGCAGGGAAACGATTTTGATCCACTTAGAAGACGCATTTGGATTTAGGTTTGCTCTGTGTGAGATCAACACGAAGCCACAGGTCTTTCATTGCACTAAGAGCTATGCTCCGGATCTCATTTGAAGAAATCCCTTGCATTACAAGCCTGGGCTTTTGGATAATATATTTAAATACTCCTCTTGACGCTGCTTGAGAGGACGCACTCACATTTTCAAATGTTTCATTCACACTCTACAACAGAAATGAGGAACAGCGCCTCATTTTCCATCTTGGAACCTTGCAGCCTAACAGCATGAACATTGAATTCTCCCACTTTAAGTAATCCCCACCCCCCTTCCCCACAACCCTGCCCCCCCCACCACGCTTCTTCTCTTCTTCCCTTTCCTAGCCTATGTCTTTTTTCTACCTTTCTCTCCTTACCTTTGACCCATCCCTCAGTGGATCTGCTCTCCCCTCCTCCCCCGCACCTGCCTATCACTATCTCTTACCTGCATCTACCTATCACCACCCTGTGCCCACCCCGCCTCCCCTCTTTAGTCCACCTATCACTGCTCTGCTTTTCCCTCCTATATATCGGGCTTCCCCTTTTCCTATCTTCAATCCTGAAGGAGGGTCCTGACCTGAAACGTTGACCGCCTGTTTTTCTCCACGGATGCTGCCTGGCCTGCTGAGTTCCTCCAGCAACATCATGTTTTTCATCTAGATTCCAGCATCTGTAGTCCTTTGTTTCTCTAGTTCAACAGAAATTTTTAATCATTGATGTGAGATGAATGTCTTAAAGAGTGCAGTATGCAGCAAGGTTCCTCCTGCAAACTGGGAAGTAATTTGCTGTTGCAATGCCATGAAATCTACTGAAACATGAGTCATATGTGAACCGACAGCATTGTGGTTCTGGCAATTCCGGTGTAGTGGGTTTAATCCTGATCTCCGGTGCTGTCCATGTGGAGTTTGCATGTTCTCCCTCTGACTGCTTGGGACATTCCTTGGTGCTCTGGTTTCCTGCCATATCCCAAAGATGCGCTGCTTGGTAGGATAATTGGCCACTTATCTGCCCTAGTGGGTGGCAGAGAGTCAACGGGCATGTGAGAGAGTGGGAGACAGATGGGAGGTTGGGATTGCCCTGATGTTTGATGGACTGAATGGCCTCATTTTATAGAGGCACAGAGAGATACAACGTGGAAACAGGCTCTTCGGCCCTTTGAGTCTGCGCTGACCATCTGTTGTAAGACAAGTTTGTGAGGTCTCTAAGAGCAAGGACTCTGGACACAGTCTTTGGAGTTAAAATGATTTATTTATAAAAGACAAACGCGGGACAGGATAATGGGGGCAATACACACATACACATGGGTGATCGCGAACGTGGGGGAGGGAATCGCAACAAGGGTGAGATGCGCGTGCGCACACACACACCCCAAACTGGGTACAAACAAATCAAGGAAGAAACAATACAACACCTGCCACCTTCTTTGACTCAGTGCAAGCATTGGCTGCATGCTAGAGGGATATTCTAACTAACTATTCGTAAGCAGTGCACAGTTTACCTCAGCGTCCCTTGGAGACAACAAAGAGGCAGAACCAAACATGTGGCACTCTTTATAGTGCTGGAGGGCTGGGGGTGGTCCAGCCAAGGTAGTTCAAAAGGGCCAATGGTCAAGTGTGCCAGGAACAAAGGTGCTCAAGGACCCAATAGTTAGGTGTGCACTAATGGGTGGGAGTGGAGCCAAACCTTGATTGACAGTGGTGTGTCTTCTGACCAGGTAGGTGCAGTGCTGTCATCCGACCAGATGGGGGAAGTATTGTCACTGTCACGTGACAGCCATGACCCTCCACAATACACCATCAATCACCCATTTACACTAATCTAGCATTAATTTATTTTTTATTCTCTGCACATTCTTATCACCTCTCTCCAGATTCTACACTCACCCAGTCTCTGGGGGCAATTTAAAGTGGCCAATTAACCTATCAAGCTGCACATCTTTGGGATGTTGGAGGAAAGCAGAACACCCAGGGGAAACCTACGGGGTCACACAAGACCGTGCAAACTCCACGCAAACAGCACCCGAGGTGAGGATTGAACCTGAGTCTTTGGCACTTCAAGGTAGTAGCTCCACCAGTTGTACTACTGTGTTGTAAAGAAGTATAGAGTTCTTCTTTGCAAGTGTCAGGACAAGTTGACAGGTCTAATATCAAAGTAAGTGGACCAATAACATTATCAGAAGGATCACAGGGTTTAAAGGGTGGTGCAGGGTGCTGGTGATTACTGTGTGGTTTAAACATGATTGCTGCTAAAAATCAGCTGGTTATCATTTGAATTAATGCACAGATAATTGAAAATTTAATGGAAAGACTTCTGTGAAAGGAGGAAGCCAGATATAATTCTGGTCCAACCACGTATACATCATGGCCAAGAAAGCTCACCAGCACCTCTACTTCCTCAGGAAGCTAAAGAAATTTAGCATGTCCCCTCTGACCCTCACTAATTTTTATCAATGCACCACAGAAAGCATCCTATCTGGATGCATCACCACTTGGTATGGCAACTGCTCTGCCCATGACTGCAAGAAACTGCAGAGAGTTGTGGACACAGTTCAGCAGATCATGAAAACCAGCTGCCCCTCCATGGACTCTGTCTACACTTCTCGCTGCCTCGGTAAAGCAGCCAACATGATCAAAGGCCCCACCCACCCTGGATATTCTCTTCCCTCACCTCCCATTGGGCAGAAGACAAAAAAGCCTGAAAGCATGTATCACCAGGCTCAAGGGCAGCTTCTATCCCGCTGTTATAGAACTATTGAATGGTCCTGTAGTACAATAAGATGGACTCTTGACCTCACAATCTACCTTGTCATGGCCTTGCACCTTATTATCTGCCTGCACTGCACTGTCTCTGTAACTGTAACACTTTACTTTGCAATCTGTTTTCTTTTTACTACCTCAATGCAATTATGTCTGGCATGATCTGTCTGGGTGGCACACAAGATAAAAGCTTTTCACTGTATCTGTGACAATAATAAACCAAAACCAATTGAAGAATACAGTGAAGCACTCCCTCGGCACTGCCGGCAATGCACTGAATGTGCAGCAATGCATGTGCAGCATTGGAATGTAAGGTCAGGTTTTTGTTGTCAAACTCTATTCTGCAACATGGTCCCAAACTCTTCTCAATCAGATGCGTGTGTAACTGAGCCACGGCAATTTTTGGATGGCATTTATAGGTGACTGAGTATAGGAGTTGGGACAGTATGTTGCAGTTGTCTAAGTTATTGGTGAGGCCGCACTTGGATTACTGTGTACGCTTTTGGTTGTCCTGTTCTAGGAAAGATGTGGTTAAACTGAAAGAGTTCAGGGAAGATTTACAAGGTTGTTGCCAGGACTTGAAGGCCTGAGTATAGGGAGAGCTTAGCCAGGTTCGGTCTTTATTCCTTGGAACAGAGGAGAATGAGGGGCGACCTTATAGAAGTATTTAAAATTATGAGAGGCATAGATAAGGTGGATGGTAACCGTCTTTTCCCCAGGGTAGGGGAGTCCAATACTAGGGGAAAGATTGAAAAGGGACCTGAGGGACAACTTTTTCATGCAGAGAGTGGTGAGTGTATGGAACGAGCTGCCAGAGGAAGTGGTTGAGGCAGGTACAATAGTATCATTTAAAAAGCACTTGGATAGGTACATGAAAGGATGGGGCTTAGAGGGATATGGGCCGAATGCAGGAAATTGGGACAAGCTGGGTGGGCACCGTGGTCGGTATGGACTGGATGGGCCGAAGGGCCTGTATCCGTGCTGTATTGCTCTGTGACTCTATGACTGAAATTGGCCACACATGGAGAT
Source organism: Pristis pectinata (assembly GCF_009764475.1). NCBI lineage: Eukaryota > Metazoa > Chordata > Chondrichthyes > Rhinopristiformes > Pristidae > Pristis > Pristis pectinata. Next base: position 7,962,481 of record NC_067413.1, read on the forward strand.
GAAATTTAATACAGAGAAAGACGATAAACTAAACTATATAATTTAATTGGACTGAGAAATTTGGGGGCCATATGTACATACATTTTTGAAGGTGGCAATTTAAGTTTATAAGTCTGTTAAAATAACATACAGGATCATTGACGATATAATAAGGCAGAGCGCACAGAAGCACTGAGACATAAAAATTGCTGGTTAGCAAGAATCCGGAGCAACAAACAATCTGCTGGAGGAACTCAGCGGGTCGAGCAGCGTCTGTGGGAGGAAAGGAACTGTCAACGTTTCAGGTTGAAACCCTGCATCAGGACTGAGAGAGGGGAGATGGCCGGCATAGAGAGGAGAGGTGAGACAGGAGTCCGAGGTGAAAAGCAGGGGTCAGTGTTTCGGGTCAGGACCCTTCTTCAGGTGTTGTCCTGAAGAAGGGTCCTGACTCGAAATGTTGACCGCCTGCTTCTCTCCACGGATGCTGCCTGGCCTGCTGAGTTCCTCCAGCATCACAGTGTTTTTCGTCGAGATTCCAGCATCTGCGGTTCTTTGTTTCTCTGTCCCGAGGTGATTGGTGGAGTGAGGAGGGATGAAAGGTGACCAGCAGCTTGTGCCAGGTAGGGGAGGGGAGTGGGGCTGGAGTTGGGAGACAGTGGCAGGTGGATGATAGATGGAGGTAGAGAGGGAAAGAATATATTGAGAGGCAAATGGAGCGAGGTGGGGGGAGGATAGTGTGAAGGTTGGAGACAGCTGCTGGAGGGAGATAAGCAGGAACACAGAGTGCTGGACTCTGATAAGTAAACGAGGTGAGAATGAGAACCATTAGGGGAGAGGTGTATGGCAGATGGAGCCAGAACCAGATGGGGGAGGATAGACAACCTGTGGGTGGACTGTGGGACTGTGGGTGATGGAATCAGGAGAGGCAGGAGGACGAATATGGGTGATGGGGTTTCTGGAGGGGGAGGGGTTGAGGGAAAGAGGATAAAAATGGGAAGACTGGAGGAGGATCGGAAGGAGTGAGGGGGGGGAAGGGGAAAGATCCCACTGGAGGGGAGGAATTACCTTAAAATTGGAAAACAATGTTCATAGCATTGGGTTGTAGAGCTACCCAGGTGGAATATGAGGTGTTGTTGCTCCAATTTGCGTGGTGCCTCCCCCCAGCAGTGGAGAATACCAAAGATGGACAGGTCAGTGTGGGTACGGGAAGGGAAGTTGAAATGGCATGCAACAGGGAGCTCGGGATGGCCATTGTGGATCGAATTTAGGTGCTCTGCCAAGTAGTCACCCAGTCTGTACTTGGTCTCCCTGATGTAGAGGAGTCCACATCAGGAGAACTGAATGCAGCAGATGAGGTTGCAGGACAAAGAATCTTGCATCTGGATGTCATCCATTAGAAAAGACATTAAAATCTCGGGCACTCTACCACTACATGCAAGACTTCAATTATTTGAAAGGATTAGTGAAACTGGGTTAATCTCTGAAGAGTGGAGAAAGTTACGAGGTGACTTAACAGAGATGCTGAAAATCAGGATGGGGTTGACAGAATAAACAAGGAGAAACGAGTTTTCACTGGCAAAAGTTCATGTAAACAGATTTAAGATAATTGGCAAGGCATCCAAGATTTCAGAGGGAGATATGGAGAATTTGTTTTCCCTTCAAATTGATTTTGAACGTACTGCCTGGGAGCGTGGCAGAAACAGACTTTCAAGGGGCAATTCAAAAGGAATCTCCAAATTCACCCAGACCCATCACACAAGGACTGATGCTGCAGAACAGATCAGAGACTGTGCGTCCTGCAGCTAGTTATTCACCTTCGGATTCCCTACAGATGTTCCATCATCTACAAGGTACAATTCAGGGGTATGATGAATACCCTGCGTTTTCCTTGATGACTGAAGTTTGAACAACTCTCAAGAAGCTTGACACCATTCTGGATAAAGCAACCTGCCTGATTTGTACACTATGCAGTTCTTTCCTCCACTACTGATGCACAGTGTTTACTTTCTTAGGAGGTTAAAGGGGTTCAACTTCTCACCGAATAGTCTAACAAACTTCTACAGATGTACTGTTGAAATTATCCTGACTGGTTGCATCATGGTCTGGTACGGCAATTTGAATGTGCAGGAATGTAAAAAGCTCCAGGGAGTAGTGGACTCAGCCCAATACATCACAGGAGCATCCTTCCCCACCATTGGTAGTGTCTACAGGAGGCGCTGCCTCAAGAAGGCAACATCCATCATCAAAGATCCCCACCATCTGGGCCATGCCATTTTCCTGCAGCTACCATCAGGTAGGAGGTACAGAAGTCCCACACCACCAGGTTCAAGAACAGCTACTTCCCTTCAACCATTTGGTTCTTGAACAACTGGCACAACCTTAATCACTACAGTTTTACAACACTATGACCACTCTGATCACTTTGCACCAAAATGGACTCTCTCTTTTTGTTCTAATTGTGTTTTTTTCTTGTTAAAATTGTGTACAATTTATGTTTGTTTTTCTTGTGAATGCTGCTTATCTGATGCTGTGTGCCTCTGATGCTGCTGCAAGTAAGTTTTTCATTGCACCTGTGCACACGTGTACTTGTGCATCTGACAATAAACTTGACTTTGACTTTGACAGTGGCTGCCATATGTATTATCTGCAAAATTGGCTTGGCTGCTCCCAAACCTGTGATCACTCTCACCAAGAAGAACAACAGCAGGTACAGAGTTTCCCCTCCAAGTCATCTTGATCCAGAAACATATCACCAGTCCTTCAGTGGCGCCAGGTCTAAATCCTGGAAGTCTGGGTCCAGCAGCGTGGTGGGAGCCCCTTCACCAGAAGGATTGCAGCAGTTCAAGATCACCTTCTCAGGGGCAGCGAAAGATGGGCAATAAATCCTAGCTCTCCCCACATCCCATAACATGAATACAAAAGATCTGAAGAGGAAAAATTTGTAGGGATGGAAGCTGAGAACAGGGAAATGAGATAGTTCTGTCAAAGAGCTGGCCTCCAATTTTACCATATCATTCAACTATTGTATGAAATGGAGCATAGGTCATAACCAGGTTCATACAAAGATGCACTGGGTGCACATTGATTTGAGCTCACTTTTGGAATTTGTATAAAAATACTTATTCACCTTGTGCAGGCATTAGTTAAGTGACAGATGTGGAGCTGCAATATAGAAATGACTGATAATAAACATATGTTTTATTGGAGACTCAGTTCTTGAAGGATATTTTTGGCTTGTTACCACTGATTGATTCCAGACTGAGACGCACAATATCTGTTGGCTTTAAGCCAGTCACTGAAAATGGCTTCTTTACAACTCAGAGGCTCAGAAGGACGGGGAACGGTTAGCAGGATCTTTTCCCTGCAGTGGGTTAAGTAACACTGGGACAGGAGATGAAGGAGACAACCTGAACAGAATTGGTAATGAGAGAAAAAAATGATAATTGATAAGGGCTGCTCATTGGATCACAAATTGTTTAGGTGAGAGGGGACTTGCAGGTGATCACAGTGAGATAATCAGGGAAGAAAATTAACACAGGGGATGAGAGGAAACCTTGGGAGCACTTGGAAGTGGATTGTTGAAAGCATACATCACTTTGCATGGAGGTGATAAATGGCTTCCTCAGGCAGTTTTGTGAATTGAATGCACATGCGCACACACACACACACACACACACACACACACACACACACACACACACACACACACACACACACACACACACACACACACACACACACACACTCTCACAAATATGTGAAGCTGCAGTTTGGATGATAGAGAATGAACTGAAGTCAAGTAAGGTACAGTTGCAATGAAAAACTTGCTTGCAGCAGCATCACAGGTACATAGGTTCAGACAACATACAGAATCAGAATCAGGTTTATTATCACTGACATATGTCATGAAATTTGTTGTTCTGTGGCAGCAGTACAGTGCAAGACATAAAGCCATGAAAATTACTATAAGTTACAAAAATAACTAAATAGTGCAAAAGAGGAATAATGACACACAGAACATAAATTATACATAAATTATGATGAGATAGACTCTTGACCTCTCAAATTACCTTGTTATGACCTTGCACCTTATTGTCTGCCTGCACTGCATTTTCTCTGTAACTGCAACACTTTGTTCTACATTCTGTTTTGTTTTACCCTGTACTACCTCAATGCACTGTGTAATGAATTGATCTGTACGAATGGTAGCAAGACGTTTTTCACTGTACCTCAGTACAAGTGACAATAATAAACCAATTTACCAATTTACAGTGAAGATAAAAACAAGACTGTGCAAACAAGACGTTAGTGCAAAACAACCCACAATGAGAGTCAAATCCATTGTAGTGGAAGAGATGGTCCGTAGTGTTTCATTGCTGAGATGGAATTGGGGTTGTGCAGGTCGGTTCAAGGACCTGATGGTTGTAGGAAAGTAACTGCTCCTGACCTGGTGGTGTGGGACGTCAGGCTTCTGTACCTCCTGCATGATGTTAGCAGCAAGAAGAGGGCATGGTGAGGATCCTTGATGATAGATGCCACCTTCTTGAGGCAGTGCCTCCTGTAGATGCTGTCAATGGTGCGGAGGGCTGTGCCTGTGATGGATCGGGTTGTGTCCACTTCTCTCTGCAGCCTCTTGGATTCCTGTGCGTAGGTATTGCCGTACCAGGCCATGATGCAACCAGTCAGGGTACTTTCAGAACTCAAGCGGACCTTTCTTCAGTTGAGAAGCAGTTAGCTCGTACGGCGTGGTACTTTTGTAAAGGAACATTGCTTGTGAATTGAACATAGAACATAGAACATTACAGCACAGTAAAGTACAGGGCCTTCGGCCCACAATGTTGGGCCGACTCTTTATCCTGCTCTAAGATCTTCCCTCTGACGTAGCCCTTCATTTTTCTATCATTCATGTGGCGATCTAAGAGTCTCTTAAATGTCCCTAATGTACCTACCTCCACCACCTCTGCCGACAGTGTGTTCCATGCATCCACCACTCTGTGTAAAAAACCTACCTCTGACATTCCCCTGATACCTTCCTCCAATCACCTTAAAATTATGCCCCCTCGTGTTAGCCATTGTTGCCCTGGGAAAGAATTGAAAGAATTATTAATGCATGTCGCAAATGGCATTGAGAAGGCCTTAGCAGTAGAAGGGCGTGAGGGTTGGTTGGCAGACCTGTGGTAGGATTACACCAGAACAGAAAGAGGTCACTTAGCCCAACAAGTCTATGCCTGAATTGTGGGTCACTGGACTATTGCTGAGCTTTAGAAGGCTCAACCTACTGCATCTCAAAAGGACATAAATTGTTTATTCCTATTTGTACATTAAGTTTAAAAAAATATTATGTCTTCTGGAGTCCTGAAGTATTCTACAGGTCTGGGAGCAAAGTATGGAGACACACTGTGCCTCTCAAATCTTCACTGATCACACCTTGGTCATGCTGACCAGTACAAACCCATAGTCCACGTCATCAGATTGTTAAAAAGTAAAGTTTATATATGTGGTAGCTAATTTTACACAGCATGATCCCACAAATGGCAATAGGAACATAGAACATACAGCATAGGAACAGGTCTTTTGGCCCACGATGTTGTGCTGAACTAATTAAGCCAATGATGCCTAATTAAACTAATCTCTTCTGCCTGCACTTGGTCCATATCCCTCCATTCTCTGCATATTCATGTTTCTATCCAAGACCCTCTTAAATGCCACAATCATGCCTGCCTCCAACACCACCCCTGGCAGCTCATTCCAGGTACCCATCTCTCTGTGTAAAAAACTTGCCTTGCACATCTCCTTTGAACTTACTCCCTCTCACCTGAAGTGCATGCCCTCTGGTATTAGATATTTTGACCCAGGTAATAAGGATCTGAAATCTGTTTTAGTGATGTCGGAAGACCAGAAGAACTGCCCTGATCTTCTGTGAAAGTGGTACTACCTCACAGTTCCAGGGAACTGGGTTCGATCCCGACTTCAGGTGGTGACTGCAGTTTGCACATTTGCAATGTGATCGTAGAGGTTCCTCCTGGTTGCTACGGTTTCCTCCCGCATCCCAAAGGCAAACTTCCACATCTGAAAGGCATAATTGGCTGCTCTAAATTATGCTTTAGTGGCAAAAGAATCAAAGGGGAAATGATGGACATGTGAGACAGAATAAGTTGCAGGGGTAGGGGGAAATAAAGAGAGGTGGGGACTGGAACTGAAAGGATTGCGCTGATGCGAATCAGTATGGATATGATGGGCTGAATGGTCTCCTATATTATAATAAGTAAATAAGTTGGGTGAGACACAAGAGATTCCAGGGATGAGACACAAGAGCTTTCCTTTTCAGTCCTGATGAAGGGTCTCAGCCCGAAACGTCCATGGATGCTGCCTGACCTGCTGAGTTCCTTTTCAGTCCTGATGAAGGGTCTCAGCCCAAAACGTCCATGGATGCTGCCTGACCTGCTGAGTTCCTCCATCATTTTGTGTGTGTTGCAATAAATTGGATGACATATTTTATAGATGTGTCATCTTTTGGAATTTTCATCTGAAAGCTGTCTCCTATGACTGTATGCCCCCTCTCGGTACTTTACTGTCTCAGAACTATAACAGAAACGTGCAATGCATTCCTTCAGGCATGGGGCATGTCTGGCTTCGGCTGTGTCACAGCTGGTGTTATATTAGTCACTGCCCTCGGACAATAAAGGTTCATGGGGAGATCAAGGACCACCTCCCATGTATGTCTCAGGAACCACCGATTAGCGAAGGTGGACTCTGTTGATGGAATTCACCACTGCCTTCAATGCACCAGCATGAACTTTGGTCAACTGAGGAAGAGTATTTGAAGATCAAGATGAGAGATTCTGCAGATGTTGGAATCTGGAGCAACACACACACAAAATGCTGGAGGAACTCAGCAGGTCAGGCAGCATCTATGGAGGGAAATGAACAGTTGACGTTTCGGGTCGAGTCCCAATGAAGGGTCTCGACCTGAAACGTCGACTGTTCATTTCCCTCCATAGATGCTGCCTGACCTACTGAGTTCTTCCAGCATTTTGTGTTTGAAGACTAAGACCTGAGACTTGGTACAGAAGTTATGTACGGTTGGGGTAGCAGTGACCCTACTCTTCTACATGCCCCTAGGACTAGACTACCTACAGCAGGCATCTCAAGGCACTGGAAAGTTACCACCAGTGCTGGCTCTGCAACATCCCCATTGACTCCTGTCCACAAGCACTAGGAGCTGGAGTAGGCCACCAGGTCTCTCAAGCCTGTGCCACTATTTAATATGATCATGGCTATTCCATGCTGGCCTCCTCCTCCTCTGTGTCAAACTCCGCTGTTCTTTGATCTGTCAAATATTTATATGTCTGCACTTTAAATACTTCCAATGAACCAGCTTTCACCACCCGCCGGGGCAGAGAATTCCAGAGATTCACCACCCTTTGGAAGAAGAAATTTCTATGTACATCAGTTTTAAATGCTGGCTGCTTGTAGTTATCTCCCTTTGTTTGCACTCTCCCATTAGTAAAATCATCCCAAAATCTGTCCTGTCAAGCACCCTTTGGATCTTATATGTTTGAATAAGGTCACTCCTTGTTCTTCTATACTCCAGGGAATTCAGGCCTAACTCCAAGCAATACAAGCCTGCTTGAAATGGAGGAAGAGCATTCAGGGTGATATTAAGAACCTCAAGCCTATACATTAGGTGTACACAGAGGCCACAGATAGATGGCGGAAGGAGTGCACCTCTTCACTAACCAACCAGCCACCGTCCTGTCACTGCTTCCCCTCCCATCTCTGGTAGAGTCCGCAGTTCCGTTCCCACCTCTGCCTCATCAGGCTCCTCAGAATCCACGGAATTGGGGTGGAAGCAAGTCGTCCTTGATTCCAAGGGACTGCCTAAGAAGGAAGAGTCCTTCCACATGGGAAACTGGTTGTACTGTAGGACTGGTATCAGATGTGCAGATATACACAGAGAGATATCAAGTTAGGCCATTCAGCACTCCAACCCTCCCCACCATCCCCACCCCCCCAACACTCCCCACCATCCCCACCCCCAACCCTCCCTACCATCCCCACCCCAAGTGTCCCCACCATCCCCAACCGCTAACCCTCCCCACGATCCCCAACCCCAACCGTCCCCACCATTCCCAACCCCCCAACCATCCCCACCATCAAAGACATCTTTAAGAGACAGTGCCTCAAGAAGGCGGCATCTATCATCCATCATATTCAGGAAGGGGAAGTCGGGAGAACACACACCAGTCCTCACTGAGGGGTCAGCGGCGGAAAGGGTGGGCAGCTTCATGTCCCTGGGTGTCAACATCTCTGAGGATCTGTCTGGACCCCACACATTGATGCAATCATGAAGAAGGCACACCAGTGGCTCTACTTCATTAGGAGTTTGAGGAGATTTGGTCTGTCACCAAAGACTCTTGTAAATTTCTATAGATGTACAGTGGAGAGCATTCTGACTGGTTGCATCACCGCCTAGTATGGAGGGTCCAATGCACAGGATCACAAGAGGCTGCAGAGGGTTGTAGACTCAGCCAGCTCCATCATGGGCACAACCCTCCCCACCATCAGAGACATCTTTAAGAGATGGTGCCTCAAGAAGGAGGCATCCATCATTAAGGACCCTCGCCATCCGGGACATGCCCTCTTCTCGTTACTACCGCTGGGGAGGAGGTACAGGAGCCCAAAGACCCACACTAAATGATTCAAGAACAGCTTCTTCCCCTCCGCCATCAGATTTCTGAATGGCCCATGAACCCATGAACACCTCATTATTCCTTTTTTTGCACTATTCATTTATTTTTGTAATTTAGAGATTTAATGTCTTTGCACCGTACTGCTGTCGCAAAACAACAAATTTCACATCATACGTCAGTGATAGTAAACCTGATTCCGATTCTGAAGTCTGCCCTGCCATTCAGTAGCATCATGGTTCCTTTCATTGTAACATCAACTCTGTATTCCCACCTGCCACTGGTAACCTTTCATCCCTGTACATCAAGAATCTGTCTACCTCTGCCCTAAAGATATTCAAAGACGCTGCTTCCATCGTCTTTTGAGGTAAAAAGTTCCAAAGACTCACAACCCTCTGAGAGGAAAAAAAAAATCACTTTATCTATATCTTAAATGGGCAACCCTTTATTTTTCAACAGTGATCCCACAAGAGGAAAGACCCTTCCATGTCCACCCTAAGATGACCTGGACTACTGATCTGGAGACTTGAGTTCAAATCCCATCGTGGTAACTGGGAAAATAAGTTTCAAATAAAGAAAAGGAGTTTGGGATGAAAACTAGGATCAGTAATGCTGATCATGAAATTACTGTAATGTAATTTTAAAGAGTTAAAATTCATAGAATTGTGGAGTTGGAATCAGAATCAGATTTATTATCATTGACTTATATGATGTGAAATTTGTTTTGTGGCAGCCGTACAGTTAAAATTAAATTACTGTAAATTACAGAAATAAATAAAGAGTGCAAAAAAAAATGAGGTAGTGTTCATGGGTTCATGGACTGTTCAGAAAGCTGATGGCGGAGGGGAAGAAGCTGTTCTTGAAACGTTGAGAGTGGGTCTTCAGACTCCTGTACCTCGTCCCCAATGGTAGTAATGAGAAGAGGACATGTCCCGTACGGTGAGGATCCTTAGTGATGGATGCTGCCTCCTTGAGGCACCACCTCTTGAAGATGACCTCAATGGTGGGGAGGGTTGTGCCTGTGATGAAGCTGGCTGAGTCTACAACCCTCTGCAGCCTCTTGCGATCCTGTACATTGGAGCCTCCATACCAGGCTGTGATGCACCCAGTCAGAATGCTCTCCACCATACATCTATAGAAACTTGTAAGAGTCTTTGGTGACGTACCAAATCTCCTCAAACTCCTAAGGGGTTAGAGATACAGCACAGAAACAGGCCCCACACTCACTGAGTCCGCGCTGATCATGAACTACTCATTTTTACACCAATCCTCCTCTAACCTATTTGAATCTTCCCACATTCCCATCCGCTTCCCCTTCCCTCCCAGATTCTACTATTTATCTACACACTTAGAGCAATTTATATAGGGCATTTAACCTACCAATCTGCAAATATTCGGAATGTGGGGGAAACCAGAGCACCCAGAGGAAACCTCAGTGGTGGGATTCCTCTGAGAAAGTGCAAATTCCCGACACTGGTGGTCAGGATTGCTGGTCACTGGAGCTGCGAGGCATCATCTGCAGCTGCTGGAAAAAAAAACAAATTGTTGGAGAAACTCAGGAAGTCAGGCAGCATCTGTGGAGGGAAATGAACGGACGATGTTTCAGGTCGGGATCCTTCATCTGGACTGGGAGCTAGAGGGGAGATAGCTGGTGTAAAGAGGTGAGGGGAAGGGGTGGAGTAAGAGCTGGTGGGATCCAGGTGAGGAGGGGTGACGGGCACATGGAGGTGGGGAGAGTCGGAATCATGATAAAGGCTGGGAGGTGATAGGTGGAGGCAAAAAAGGGCTGCTGATGGGGGCATCTGATAGGAGAGAAAGGTGGAGCATGGAACCAAATAAGGGAGGTGGGGAGGGCAGGTGGGAACAGTAGGGGGAGGGACACCAGTGGGAGGGGTGTGTGGGTGATGGGTAGATGGAGAGGGTAGAGGGAGGGGAATAAAACAGGGTGATGGGGGATTGGAGATGAGGGCAGGTATAGGACCTGGGCCATTAATGTGCTTCAGAAAAGGAAAGACCCCTTTTGCAGTCTGCCCTGCATGTGACTCTAAACCCACCAACGTGGTTGACTGTTCACTGTCATCAGCTTTAGGGCATTTAAGGATAGATTGTAATTTATCCTTAAATTTCCAATCATGTCCACATCCTATGAATAAATCACCTGGAGAATGATGCACTATTACAATAAAAACAGAAAATGCTGGAAATACTCAGCAGGTTAGGCTGCAACTGTGGAAAGAGAAAGAGAGTTAACATTTTAGGTCAAAGACCCTTTGTCAGAACTGGCAAAGATTAACTTGATGAAGGCTTCAATGCACAGGATTGCAAGAGGCTGCAGAGGGTTGTCAACTCAGCCAGCTCCATCACGGGCACAACCCTCCCCACGATCAAGGACATCTTCAAGAGGTGGTGCCTCAAGAAGGCAGCATCCATCAGTAAGGACACTCACCATCTGGGACATGCCCTCTTCATGTTACTACCATCGGGGAGGAGGTACAGGAGCCTGAAGACCCACACCCAATGATTTAGAAACAGCTTCTTCCCCTCTACCATTGGATTTCTGAATGGTCCATGAACCCACGAACACTACCTCATTATTCCTTCTTTTTGTACTATTTATTTATTTTTGTAATTTACAGTAACGTTATGTCTTTGCACTGTACTGCTGCCACAAAACAACAAATTTCACGTTATCTAAGTCAGTGATAATAAACCTGATTCTGACTCTGAAAGAAAACAACAAACAATCTGCTGGAGGAACTCAGCGGGTCGAGCAGCATCTGTGGGAGGAAAGGAATTGCTGACGTTTTGGGTCAAAACCCTGCATCAGGACTCATTATGTCTCCGTTGATGAAAGATAATTTGACAGATATTTACCTCTTTGGAATTTACCACTACCATCTCATAACAGTGACAATGAAAAAAATGCATATCCAATCTGAAGACAGGCCACTCAGCCCAAATGGTCCATGTGTATGCTTCTGTTCCACATGAGTCCCCTTCCCACCACAATCCTGCTCTTCCTTTCACTTACTTCTTTCTCCATGTACTTACCTACCTTGAGGTTTGTAGTATTTACCATAACTCACACGTTAAAGGGATCAAGTTACACATTCTGGCAACTCTCTGGGTAAAGAAATACCTCCTGAATGGATTACTTGATTTATTAGTGAAAACTAACATTTACGATCCTTAGTTGTGCATTTGGATACAAATAGGTTCACTTTTTCTGCTTCTACCCTATCAAGCTGCTGTTTGGTCCTTATCTGTAACCTCCTGTTCCAGTATCATAGATGTAAATCTTTATTGCACCCTCTCCCGTGCTTCTCTGTGATGTCTGTTACATAGATACCAGAACTGTGCAGAGTACTCTCAAATCTGGCCCAATCAAAGTGCTTGCTAAATCCCTTGCTAGGTCAGTTTCTCTGCTTTGCTTACTCCAATGGAAATAAATCCCAGTTCACTGTCTACCGAGGTTACACATTGCATTTCCCAAGATTTGTTTTCAACGCATTGAATTCTAATTTTTCTCACCTAGTTAGGCCCACAGTAGGTCTCACTGCTAGCTTTGCCAAATGGCTTGTGTTCCTCTTTAGGGGGTTCTGTGTCATCTTCAGTTGAGGAGCCAGCTGTGTGATTGAATGCAGGCTCCAACTTTCTGTGCTGCAGAAAACACAATTACAAAAACCATGAGCAAAAAGTTACATGCTGTTTTATATCAACCAGTGTCTTCTGCGACATGCTGGGTTTTAAGCTTCATCTGCCTGCCCCGTGTGTACCTGACAGTGTTGATAATTCACATCCTAAATAAAACAGGGAAACAATTTGCTACTCAAATTGCTTCTTCTTTAATTAATCCCTTCAGACTTCTAAAAATCTTTATGAAGACAAATAGCCAATCAACCTAATTAAGGTGATGTCTAGAGTACAAAATCTGTACGCAATGAATTACTATGCAGAAGCTAGATTCAACATTTATTGCCTGGTCGACTGACCATTTATTGTATAAATTAATCTCCCTGAATTATGGAAGATTTTGAAAGGGCCTGACAGAGTGAATACTGAAGGGTTGTTGGCTGGAGAATTGAGAATTGTTAGTTTGTTTTGTTATTATATTGAACTTTTTTTTTGTTGTTCTTTCTGGTCTCCAGGAAGGATGTGAAGGTCCTAGAGAAGATGCAGAAGAGATTTGCAAGAATGATTCCAGGGATGAGGAGTGATAGGGTCATCGAGTTATACAGCATGGAAGCAGGCCCTTCTGCCCAACCCGTCCATACTAACCAAGTTGTCTACCTGCTTTGGCCTTACCAAAGTCCACATAGACAACGTCCACTGTCCTGCCTTCATTAATCCTCTTCATCGCCTCTTCGAATGGTCAGGTCAAATTTGTGAGACATGATTTCCTATGTGCAGAGCTGTGCTGACTATCCCAAATCAGTCCTTGCCTTTCCAAATGCTGTAGATCCTGATCCTCAGAATCCCCTCCAGTAACTTCTCCACAACTGATGTTAGGCTCACCAGCCTGTAGTTCCTTGTCTTGTCCTTGCAGCCCTTCTTAAATAAAGGCACATTTGCTACCCTCCAGCCTTCTGGTACCTCACCTGTGACTAAAGATGATGCAAATATCTCTGCCAGGGCCCCTGCAATGTCTTCCTCAGCTCCCCACAACATCCAAGGATAGTTATCCACCTTAATATGCTTTTAGACCCCCAACACCTTTTTTGCAATGTGGATATGTCCAAAGACATCACTATTCATTTCAATTAATTCCTTGGGTACTTTTGGGAAAAGCTAGGGTTGTTCTCCTTGAAGCAAAAAAGGTTGAGAGGTGATTGTTTGGAATGGACGAGACCACGATTGGTTAGAACATAAGAACATAAGAAATAGGAGCAGGAGTAGACCATCTGGCCCGTCGAGCCTGCTCCGCCATTCAATAAGGTGATGGTTGACGTGGCTGTGGACTCAGATCCACCTACCTGCCTTTTCCCCATAACCCTTAATTCCCCTACGATGCAAAAATCTACCTGTGTCTTAAATATATTTCATGAGTAGCATCTACTGCTTCCCTGGGCAGAGAATTCCACAGATTCACTACTCTCTGGGAAAAGCAGTTTCTCCTCATCTCCGTCTTAAATCTATTCCCACGAATCTTGAGGCTATGTCCCCTAGTTCTAGACTGACCTACCAGTGGAAACAACCTTCCTGCCTCTATCTTATCTGTCCCTTTCATAACTTTATGTTTCTATAAGATCCCCCTCTCATTCTTCTGAATTCCAGCAAGTATAGTCCCAGGCGACTCAATCTCTCCTCATAGGCTAACCCCCTCATCTCCGGAATCAACCTGGTGAACCTGCTCTGCACCGCCTGCAAAGCCAGTATATCTGTCCTCAGATAAGGAGACCAGAACTGCACACAGTACTCCAGGTGCAGCCTCACCAGTACCCTGTACAGTTGCAGTATAACCTCCCTGCTCTTAAATTCAATCCCTCTCACAATGAAGGCCAACATTCCATTCGCCTTCTTGATAGCCTGTTGCACCTGCGAACCAACCTTTTACGATTCTTGCACAAGCACTCCCGAGTCCCTCTGCACAACAGCATTCTGCAATCTTTCACCATTTAAATAATAATATGATCTTCTATTTTCCCTTCCAAAGTGAATGACCTCACATTTACCAACATTGTACTCTAACTGCCAGACCCTTGCCCACTCAGTTAACCAATGTATATCTCTCCGCATCGTCTGCACAATCTGCTTTTCCACTCAGTTTAGTGTCATCAGCAAACTTAGATACGCTGCACTCGGCCCCCTCTTCCAAATTGTTAATGTATATCGTGAACATTTGTGGGCCCAGCACCGACCCCTGCGGCACCCCGCTCACCACTGATTGCCAACCAGAGAAACACCCATTTATCCCAACTGTCTGTCTTCTATTGGCTAACCAATACGCTATCCATGCTAATACATTACCCCCAACTCCATTCATTTTTATCTTATGGATGTCTTTTATGTGGCACCTTATCAAACACCTTCTGGAAATCCAAGTATACAACATCCACTTGTTCCCCTCTATCCACTGTGTTCATTATATCCTCAAAGAACTCCTGAAACTTACTGAAGTTTGTCAAACAGGACCTGCTCTTCCTGAATCCATGCTGTGTCTGCCTGATGGAACCACTTCTATCCAGATGTCTCGCTACTTCTTCCTTCATGATAGCTTCAAACATTTTCCTGACTACAGATGTTAAACTAACTGGCCTATAGTTACCTGCCTTTTGTCTACATCTTTTTTTAAACAGTGGTGTGACATTCGCTGTCTTCCAATCCCCCAGGACCTGCCCAGAGTCTGGAGAATTTTGGTAAATTATCACAAACGCCTCTATTATAACTTCCCCCATTTCTTTCATTACCCTGGGATGCACCCCATCAGGACCAGGGGGCTTGTCTGCCTTTAGGCCCACCAGTTTGCTCATCACTACCTCTTTAGTGACAGCGATTATATCGAGGTCATCACCTCCCATCATATCCATAACATCTCTCTTTGGCATGTTAGATGTGTCCTCCACCATGAAGACTGACACAGAATAGTCGTTCAAGACCTTGGCCATTTCCACATTACCCAATATTAATTCTCCCTTCTCATCTTCCAAGGGACCTACATTCACTTTAGCCACCTTTTTCTGTTTTATATCATTATAAAAACTTTTACTACCTGTTTTTATATTTTGTTCTAGCTTGTTTTCCTAATCTATCTTTCCTTTCCTTATTGCTTGCTTTGTTGCTTTTTAAAATTTTCCCAATCTTGCACTTTCCCACTACTCTTGGCAACTTTGTATGCAGGTAGGGTATATAGAGGGAAGCTGTTCCCATTTGTGGATGGTTCAAGGACCAGAGGACAGGGATATAGAGGGAAAAAGACATAATAAAGGATGTAAGAAAAGAGGGTTATGGTCTGGCACTCACTTCCTGCAGGTTTGGTGGACTCAACTGGGGCTTTCTAAAGGGAATTATATAGGCAAGGGAAAAGAATTTTCAGGAATTCAGGGAATTACCCGGGGAATGGGACAGAATAGATTGCATTACAGTAAATGAGCATGGACTCAATGAGTTCTTTTGTTTGTAACAAGTCTATGATTGTATGGTTATGTATATACTATCTAAGTGCCTCACAGCTTGGTATGGCATCTGCCCTAGAGCTCAAATTGCAGAGAGTTGTGGACACAGCCCAGGCTATCACGAAAACCAGCCTCCCCTCCATTGATTCTGTCTACGCTTACTGCTGCCTCGGGAAAGCAGCCAACATAATCAAAGACCCCTCCCACCCCGGTCATTCTCTCTTCTCCAACATTCCATTAGATGGTAGATACAAAAGCTAGAAAACATGCACCACCAGGGTCAGTTTCCATCCTGCTGTTAAAAGACACTTGAATGGGCCTCTTGTACGATAAAGATGTACTCTTGATCTACCTCCTCGTGACCATTTAACCTCATTTGTCTACCTGCACTGCACTTTGTCTGCAACTGTAACACTATATTCAGCATTTTGTTATTGCTTTACCCTTGTACTACCTCGATGTACCGATGGTTGGAATGATCTGTCTGGATGGCAAGCAAAACAAAGTTTTTCACTGTATTTCAGTACATGTGAGAAAAATAAATTAATTTCTAATAAATTTACCAAAGATGGCTCGCCCATAGAAGACAGAGGGTGGTGGTAGATGGAGAGTATTCTGCCTGGAGGTCGGTGACCAGTGGTGTTCCGCAGGGATCTGTTCTGGGACCCCTGCTCTTTGTGAGTTTTATAAATGACTTGGATGAGGATGTGGAAGGGTGGGTTAGTACGTTTGCTGATGATACAAAGGTTGGTGGTGTTGTGGATAGTGTAGAAGGTTGTTGAAGATTACAACAGGACATTGACAGAATGCAGAGCTGGACTGAGAAGTGGCAGATGGAGTTCAACCCGGATACATTTCGGGAGATCGAATTCAAAGGCAGAATACAAGGTTAATGGCAGGACTCTTAGCAGTGTGGAGGAACAGAGGGATCTTGGGGTCTATGTCCATAGATCCCTCAAGGTTGCCACACAGGTTGATAGGGTTGTTAAGAAGGCGTATGGAGTGTTGTCATTCATTAGTCGGGGTATTGAGTTCAAGAGCTGCGAGGTAATGTTGCAGCTCTATAGAACTCTGGTCAGACCACATTTGGAGTATTGTGTTCAGTTCTGGTCGCCTTATTATAAGAAGGATGTGAAGCTTTAGAGAGGGTGCAGAGGAGATTTACCAGGATGTTGCCTGGATTGGAGAGCATGTCTTAAGAAGATAGGTTGAGTGAGCTAGGGATTTTCTCTTTGGAGAGAAGGAGGATGAGAGGTGACTTGATAGAGGTGTACAAGATGATAAGAGGCATAGATTGAGTGGACAGTCAGAGAATTTTTCCCAGGGCGACAATGGCTAACATGAGGGGACATAATTTTGAGGTGATTTGAGGAAGGTATAAGGGGGATGTCAGGGGTAAGTTTTTTACACAGAGAGTGGTGGGTGCATGGAATGCACTGCCAGCAGAGGTTGTGGGGGCAGATACATTAGGGACATTTAAGAGACTCTTAGATAGACACATGAATGATAGAAAAATAGGGGGCTATGTGGGAGGGAAGGGTTAGTTAGATCTTAGATCAGGATAAAATGTCAGCACAACATTGTGGGCTGAAGGGCCTGTACTGTGCTGTAATGTTCTATGTTCTATGTTCTATAAGGCTATATATGCTTTATGTTAAGTGTACCTGGGGTTGAGAAGGGACTCTAATGGAACTAAAGGATAATGGGATTGAGAGGGGAAGTATAGTTTAGGGAAAGGATCGGATGTCTTCTGTGATGAAGCAGGCTCGAGATACCAAATGGCCTACTCTGCTCCCATTTCTCACATACTTGTTAAATTGTAATTTGCCTCCAGTCCACGTTTTCAAACATCAATGAAGT
Organism: Pristis pectinata; assembly: GCF_009764475.1. Lineage (NCBI taxonomy): Eukaryota > Metazoa > Chordata > Chondrichthyes > Rhinopristiformes > Pristidae > Pristis > Pristis pectinata. The sequence goes on from NC_067413.1 coordinate 7,980,122, forward strand.
TTGAATTTCAGTTTCTTTCTAAGTGACATTTTGTCATTTGTAGAGAAAGGATAAATAAATGCATTTGATAGTGGAAATAATGGCATGTAGAGTACATGCAAACATTACATTGTCTGTTTATAATATTGCAAACAATGAGATGGAGAGCAACAGATCTCAGGATGTGAACAAACTCATGAAAAGGCAAAACATTGCAAAAGAAGTACTTAATTTTGGAAGAACAAATGAATAAAATATTGAGGGGTGCTGCAGGAAAGAGAAACCTCGGGGCTACATAGTTGAGGAAAATTTGCTCTGTTAAAGTTAAACTAAATGGGACCTTTGGCTTATTATGTAAAGGCATGGAGAACTAAAGCTAGGGAGCTAGGTCACCTGAATAGACATTGATCCAAAAGCAAAATACTGCTGATACTGGAGATGTGAGATAAAACAGAGAGGCTGGGAATGTTGTACAGGTCGGGCAGTATCTGTGGAGAAAGAAACAGAGTGAGCATTTCAGGTTGATGACCTTTCATCAGAACTGGAATAGTTAGAATTGAAACAAGTTTGGCATTGCAAAGAAAGGGGGAGGAGCAAAGAGAACAAGAGGGCAGGTCCATTTTGGGATGGAGGGCAGGAGAGATTGAATAGTACAATTGGTGGTGGTCCTGCTGAAATAAGATAAGATAAGATAACTTTATTGCTCACATGTACATCGAAACACACAGTGAAATGCATCTTTTGCGTAGAGTGTTCTGGGGGCAGCCTGCAAGTGTTGCCACGCTTCCGGCGCCAACATAGCACGCCCACAACTTCCTGACCCATACGTCTTTGGAATGCGGGAGGAAACCGGAGCACCCAGAGGAAACCCATGCAGACACAGGGAGCACGTATAAACTCCTTACAGACAGCGGCCGGAATTGAACCCAGGTCGCTGGTGCTGTAATAATGTTACGCTAACCGCTACACTACTGTGCCTGCCGAGGGCACCTGAGTATTCTGCACTTGTGGTAGAGCACAAGGGTTTACAAAAGAAATAGAAGCAGGAGTAGGCCAATCTGCCCCTCCTATCTGTACTAACATTTAATAAGATTATGTTTTACCTCAGTGTGGCTTTCTTGCACTAACTCCTGCTCACTACCTCCCTTCTATTTCCCATCTCCTTCCCTTTATTCCATGGTCTACTGTCCTCTCCTACTGGATTCCTTCTTCTTCAGTCCTTTACCTCTTCCACCGATCACCTCCCAGCTTCTCACATCACTCCCTCTCATCCCCCCTCCCCCCACCCACTTACATTCCCCCTCTCACCTGGACTCACCTTTCACCTGCCAGCTCGTGTTCCACCCCCTCCCCCCACCATTTTATTCTGGCTTCTACCCTCTTCCTTTCCAGTCCTGATGAAGGGTCTCGACCTGAAACGTTGACTGTTTATTTCCCTCCATAGATGCTGCCTGACCTGCTGAGTTCCTCCAGCATTTTGTGTGTGTTGCTCTAACTCCATATCCCTTGATTCCCTTAATATTTTCCCCTTGAATTCATACTGCGGCAGAGTCTCCGACAGCCATTAGGTAGAGAATCTGGAAGGTTCATCGTCCTCTGGAAGAAGACAGTTCTTCTCATCTCAAGTAGGCATCTTGATTGGCAAGTTCAAGTTTAATTTTATTGTCATGGGCATACATACCCAGGGTATAAGTGCCATGAAAATTAGCTTTTTGCAGCAGCAGCACAGTGCGTTACAAACATAAATTAACATAAACTTAAATTAACATAAATTATACATCATTCAGTCTAATATATTCATATTCATATAATTATACATCTCAGTCCTGAATGGCCAAGCTCTTATTTTGAGATTGTGACCCTTGGTTCTAGATGCACTGAACAGAAAAAACATCATCCCTGCATCCTCCCTATTCTTAAGAATTTTAAGAATCCCTTTAGAAGTTTGTTTGACATCATTTCTTGTTCTTCTTAACTGGAGAATTTTGGACCTATCAGCTTAGTCTATCCTTATAAAATAAACTACCATTCCAGAAAGCTTTGATGCATTCCCTCAATTACTCAGGTGGGGAGACCAGACCTGAACACAATATTCCAGACGGGGTCACGCCAAGGTCCGATACAGTTGGAGCAAGATTTCAGCAACATTTTTGACAAAGTCCCTCAGGGCAGACTGATCACGAAATTAAAAGCCCACGGAGTCCATGGCAAAACGGCAAGTTGACTCTTGAAAAAGCAAAGGGAGATTTAATGCCTGGAGAGCTGTGTGTTTTGGGGTTCTGCAGGGGGTGATGGGATGCAGAGTGGTTGGGAAAGGAAGGGTGTGGTGAGTGGTGTTGTGGGGAGGGGTTGGAGGAGGGGGTGCGGGGTTTGGGGAAAAGAGCCATAGAGAGATGCAGCACAGAAATAGGCCCTTCAGCCCACCAGATCTATGTCGACCATCGACCATTCATTTACACTAATCCCAGTTCTTCTTATTCTCCCTCACATTCCCGTCAACTGCCCCAGATTCTACTACTTACAGCACCTATACATGAGGGGTAATTGACAGTAGCCAGTTAACCTGCCAGCCTTTGGGATGTGGGAGGAAACCAGTCACTTCTTTCCACAAGTAAGATGTTGGCTGAGCATTCTCTGCAGTGAATTCTGCCACTCTTTCATTACACACACACACACACACACACACACACACACACACACACACACACACACACACACACACACACATGCATGCACACACACGCACACGCACACGCACACACATGTTCACACACACGCACACACACACACACTCACACACACACACGTACACGCACATGCTCACACATTCACACACACATGCTCACACATTCACACGTGCACGCACACACATGTTCACATGCACACACACACACTCACACATTCACACACGGGTACACACACAGAGACACATGCATGCACACACACGTTCACACAATCATGCACGTGCACACACACGCTCACACATTCACACATGCACACACACACATGCTCACACATTCACAAACGCGCGCGCACACACACACGCACATTGCCCTTCTCATCTCTTATTGCAGAGTTAAATCTTCACAACCCACTTTGAACAGACCTCATGAAAAATAATCCCTAACAAGCGACATCAGTAGGTATCATACATATTGTACAAAGGTGTCATTGCAAAGTACTTCTCTATGTTTCTGTCAAGGGGAACACTCCACCTCACGATGTTGTCTCGAGATATTGCCACGTTCAGTTAATATCAGTGCTATCGAGAAACTCAAAGGGATTTCATTGAGGCTTTATGTTATTATTTATTTAAACCTGCTTGGACGTGAATAATGCATAATTTTTCTAAAAAAAATCAGCATTACAGACTAATGTGGGACTAAAAGCAAATAAATTTAAGCTTCGATTCTTTCCTGACATGCTTCACTTTCTGACTCACACTTTTAAAGGCATTGATATAATGCACATTGAAACAGTATACTTCAGTAAGACAAGAGCTCCCACGGGAAGATCCATGACCTCCCAAGAACATCAGACCGAACTACAGATTATGCTTAAGCGCACATCTTTGGAGACTTTTAATAGACTCACTGAGTACTGAGTGATTCATCAGAAAGGCTGTGGGATAGACATCTACAGAAATATCTTTCCCACATTAAATACATTGCACATCAAAAATCAGAATTACTTTGAATGAAAGTTTGAGATCTTTTCTATCTTTTTAAGGCCTGTGAATTGCGCTGGTTGAGAAGGTCTGGATTTTAGTTGTGTAAAATGGTGAAGCTGTTGATCCGAATCGTCCTGGATCTGGCTGGCTACCCAACGTACCGCCTGACCGCATCAACTTCTCCTGAATACAGAAGCCAGGATTAAATGCTTCTTTATGGAAGCCCTCGCTAAAAATCAGCATGATCCCACCTTTTATGTTCTGCTTGAACCCTTCTCTACCTCATTTCTCAGCAGCAATTGAAAATGTTCCAAAACATTGTGAGAAATGTTTTGCTTGGTGAATCATCTCCACAAGGTGCTGCCGGTTGATTCAACTGTTTTTGAGATGATAAATAACTCAAATCATCAGGTTGGGGATAATCTCCACCTGAAGGAGAAGCAAGTTGTTGCTCTTAGGAGAGACGTCAGCCACCAGTCCGTCACTCAAAGAGTGGAACCCTCCCTCACAAAAAGATTCAACTTATCCTTTTAAATCCGAGAGCAATATGTTTTTCCAGCCAAGGACATCGAACAGAGGGAGTGCAGGAATATGGGAACAAGAGCAGGTTCCTTGGCCCACCGACGTGTGATCTGGTTCCCATGTGGCGTAGTGGTTAAGTTGCTGGGTTAGTGTTTAAATGCATGGATGATTCTTCCGGACAGGTGAGTATGAATCGATTCGTTGCAACTGAAGTAATCTAATAAATACCTAATGAGTTGTTGTGAAAAAAAAAATTACCTGGCTCACTAATACCTTATGGGGCAGGCACGGTAGTGTAGCGGTTAGCGTAACACTTTACAGCGCCAGCGACCCGGGTTCAATTCTGGCCGCTGTCTGTCAGGAGTTTTTACGTTCTCCCCGTGTCTGCGTGGGTTTCCTCCGGGAGCTCCGGTTTCTCCCACATTCTGAAGACGTACGTGTTAGGAAGTTGTGGGCGTGCTATGTTGGCACCAGAAGCGTGGCGACACTTGCGGGCTGCCCCCAGAACACTCTACACAAAAAAAAGATGCATTTCACTGTGTGTTTCGATGTACATATACATGACTAATAAAGATATCTTATCTTATGAAGAACACAAGAAAATAGGAGCAGGAATCCCTCTAGCCTGCCCTACCATTTAATATGATCATGGCTGATCTATATTGGTCTCAACTCCTCTTCTTTGCCATTTCTCCATACCCTTTTTTTCCTGCATCAATCAAATATTTATCCATCTCCACTCTAAATACTTTCAATAATCCATCTTCCACCAACTGCCGGGGCAGAGAGTTCCAGAGATTCACCACCCTTTGTAAGAAGAAATTTCTACACACCTCAGTTTTGAATGACCAGCCCCTTGTAGTTATGTAGTTATCTAGTTATGTTCCTTTGTTCGAGATTCTCCCACTAGTGAAATGTCCCCTTAGTATCTTATATCTTTCAATAACATCACCACTCCTTCTTCTCAACTCCAAGGAATACAGAACCAAAGTCTCTTGGTAGGACAGCCCTCTCATCCCAGAATTAGTCTGGTGAATATCCTTTGGACTGCTTTCAATGTTATTATATCCATTTTTAGGTAAGGGGTCTAAAACTGTGCGCAGTATTCCAAGTGTGGCCTCATCAACACCCTGTACAATTGTAACAAAATCTCCCTATTTTTAGACTCTAACCCCTTTGCAATGAAGGCCAAAATGTTGTTTGCCTTCTTAATTGAGGTAAGATAGTTATTTATTAGTCACATGTACATCGAAACACACAGTGATATGCGTCTTTCTGTGTCACTGAGAATGTGCTGGGGGCAGCCCGCAAGTGTCGCCACGCTTCTGGCGCCAACGTAGCACGCCCACAGCTCCTAACCCGTACGTCTTTGGAATGTGGGAGGAAACCGGAGCACCCGGAGGAAACCCGCGCAGACATGGGGAGAGCGTACAAACTCTTTACGCTAATCACTTATTGGACCTACCTGTTAGCTTCTTATGATTCATGCACAGGAATCTAGATTCATACAGAAACCTAGATCCCTCTGTATGACTCGCTTGCAGTCTCCTTCCATTTATATAATAATCTGCCTTTTGATGTCTCTTACCAAAGTACATGACCTCACACTTCTCCACATTAAATTCCATTTGCCACTCTTTTGCCCACTCACTCAATCTATCTATCTTCCATTGCAGAATCACAGTATCCTTATCTCAACGTGCCCTTACACCTATTGTCATATCATCAGCAAATTTGGAAACCTTACATAATGTTCCTTCCACTAGGTAATTAATATAAATAGTGAACAATTGTGGACTAATATCTGATCACTATGGTACTCCACTATTACCTCTTTCCAGTCTGAAATGGACCCATTTTTTCTATGAAATGGGCAGTTTTCAATCCATTCTAACACACTTTCTCAGATACCATGGTGTCTTAATTTATGAACCAGCCTCTTATATGGCACCTTGTCAAATGCCTTTTCAAAATCTAAATACATTACATCTAAAGGTTCCCCTTTATCAACTCTCTCTGTTACATCATTAAAGGTTTTCAACTGATGGATGCTCTATCTCTTCAGCCACTTCCTTTAAAGCCCTAATGTACAGTCCATCAGGTCATGGCAACTAGCCTGTCTTTAGCCCCCTGAGTTTCTCTAATACTTTATGCCTTTGTAAGTTCTATCATGTTATTTGAGGTGAGCCCATCTGATATCTCAGGGATATTAGCAATGTCTTCCACCATGAAGATTGATGCAAAGAATTTATTCAGCATATCTGCCATTTCTTTGTTTGCTGTTATTAATTCACCAGCTTTGTTCTCCAGAGGCCCAATATTGACCTTAGCCATCCTCTTCAATTTATATATCCATAGAATAATATATCCTTCTACTGTTTGTTTTTATTCTACGTGCAAGTGATCCCTCAAAATTCATTTTGTCCCTTCTTATGAGCTTTACAGTCTTCTGCTGCTGGATCTCAACAATCTCCCAGTCCTTTGGTCTACCACTAGTCCTTGTCACTTTGTACACCCTACTTTTCAATTTAACATTACCCTTTACCTCTTCTGGTATTGGTATTGGTTTTGGTTTATTATTGTCACTTGTACCGAGGTACATTGAAAAACTTGTCTTGCAAACCGATCGTACAGGTCAATTCACTACACAGTGCAGTTACATTGAGTTAGTACAGAGACCGTTGAGATAGTACAGGTATAAACAATAACAGTACAGATTAAAGCGTCACAGCTACAGAGAAAGTGCAGTGCAGGTAGACAATAGGGTGCAAGGTCATAACAAGGTAGATTGTGAGGTCAAGAGTCCATCTCATCATATAAAGGAACTGTTCAATAGTCTTATCACTGTGGGATAGAAGCTGTCCTTAAGTCTGGTGGTACGTGCCCTCAGGCTCCTGTAGCTTCTGCCTGATGGAAGAGGAGAGAGGAGAGAAGGACCTGGGTGGGTGGGGTATTTGATTATGCTGGCTGCTTCACCAAGGCATTGAGAGTCCAAGGAGGGTTTGCTAACCATGGACGGTGCCTCTTTCTCATGGAATCCCCCTTTTTGATTGGGATGAACTCTTGCTGAGAATTATAGACCAGCTCTATAAATATCTGCCACTGTTCCTCCACTGATCTGTTTCTTAGTTTCTTTACCCAGTCCACCTTGGACAACTTCTCCCTCATACCATTATAATTGCCCTTATGTAAATGGAAGACATTGGTTATGGAACTACAATGTTCATCCTCAAACTGCATTTGGTATTCCATCATATTATGTTCACTACCCCAGGGGATCTTTAACCACAAGATCCCGTATTAATCCTTCCTCATTACATAAGATCAAATCTCATCTAGAAAGTCATGAGGCATGGGATCCATGGAGACTTGGCTGCATGGATTCAGAACTGGCTTGCCCACAGAAGGCAGAGGGTGGTAGTAGATGGAGCGTATTCTGACTGGAGGTCAGTGGCCAGTGGTGTTCCGCAGGGATCTGTTCTGGGACCCCTGCTCTTTGTGATTTTTATAAGTGACTTGGATGAGGAAGTGGAGGGATGGGTTAGTATGTTTGCAGATGTTGGTAAGGATACAGAGTTGGGCGAAGAAGCGGTAAATGTAATTCAATCCGGAGAAGTGTGAAGTGATGCACTTTGGAAGAACGAAATTGAAGGCGGAGTACAAGTTAATGGCAGTGTGGAGGAACAGAGGGATCTTGGGGTGTAAGTTCATAGATCCCTCAAAAGTTGCCACTCAAATTGATAGGGTGGTTAAGAAGGTGTATGGTGTGCTGGCCTTCATTAGTCAGGGGCTTGAGTTCAAGAACCGTGAGGTAATGTTGCAGCTCCATAAAACTCTGGTTAGACCACACTTAGAGTAGTGTGTTCAGTTCTGGTCACCTCATTATAGGAAGGATGTAAAAGCTTTAGAGAGGGTGCAGAGGAGATTTACCAGGATGCTGCCTGGATTAGAGAACATGTCTTATGAGGAAAGGTTGAGTGAGCTCGGGCTTTTCTCTTTGGAGCGACGCAGGAAGAGAGGCAAATTTATAGAGGTGTATAAGATTATGAGGGGCATAGGTAGAGTGGACAGCCAGCACCTTTTCCCCAGGGCGGTAATGGCCAATACCAGAGGACATCCGTTTAAGGTGAGTGGAGGAAAGTTCAGGAGAGATGTCAGAGGTCGTTGTTTTTTTACACAGAGAGTGGTGTGGGCCTGGAACTCACTGCCGGGTATGGTGGTAGAGGCTGACACAATAGGGACATTTAAGAGACTCTTAGATAGGCGCATGGATGTAAGAAAAATGGGGGGTTATTGGCTGTGTAGAAGGGAAGGGTTAGGTTGATCAGGGAGTAGGTTAATACAGGTTGGCACAACATCATGGGCCGAAGGGCCCATACTGTTCTACGTTCTTTAAATCTAAAATAATCTATTCCTGGATTGGCTCTGCAATGTACTGCTCTAAAAAGTAATCCCTGACAAATTTGTCTTCAACGTTACCCTTGACAGTTTGGTTTGTCCAATCAATATATAGATCAAATCTCCCATAATAATTGCAGTTCCCTTCAAACGTGCCCTTGATACTTCCTCATTTATGCACTGACCGACTGAGAGGTCACATTTTGAGGTCTACGGACTACTCCCGCCCATGTCTTCTTTTCCCCTGTTGCTCATGATTTCAACCCAAACCGATTCCACATCACTATCCACTGCGTTTATATCATGACTCAGCACTGCCCTGGTACCTGCCTTGATTAACTAATCCACTCCTTTCCCCTTTGGCCTGTGTGTTTAGAACAGAGTCTAACCTTGAATGTTGAGTATCTAAGCCCTGGTTACCCTGCAATTACATCTGTCACAGCTGTTACATCATACACATGTGTTGCTTTCTGTGTTATCTACTGATTTCTCTTGTTGCAAGAGCTATGTGCATTCCAGAACATTAAGCTCTGATTATTTACAGCTCTGGATCTGTTCTATTTTACATATTGATATCTTCTACCCTGGCCTATCACGCAATGACTGTCAGTTTCCCCTTTACTGCCCTGCACCACTGCTCTTTCGTTCCCTCCCGATTTATTAAACCTTCTGCTCTCACCTTCCTGGTTAGTTTAAAGCCCTGTCTAGTTATGTGAGTCACCAGGACACTGGTCCTAGCACCATTCCAATGGAACAACTCTCTCGTTCCCCAGTACTGGGGTCAGTGTGCCATGAATTAGAACCCATTTCTCCCACATCAAGCTTTGAGCCAAGCAGTTGTCTCTAATTCTATTTATTCTTTGCTAATTTGCGTGTGGCTCAGGTAATAATCCAGCAATTGTCACACTTGTGATTCTGGTTTTCAATTTCCCCCGAGTTCTTCGTAATCCTTCATCAGAAACTTCTTCCTCATCCTTGATATGTCATTAGGGCCCACATGGACCATAACCACTGGATCCTCCCCCTCCCACACCATGGTCTCCTCCAGTCAAGAAGAGGTACAACTGTTCAGTATAGCACAGGTCCTTCAGCCCACCATGTCTGTGCTGACCATAATGCCAAGCTAACTAATCCCATCTGCCTGCACAAGGTCCATATCCCCCCATTTCCTGCCTGTTCAGGTGCCTGTCTAAATGCCTCTCGAATGTTGCTATTGTATCTGCTTCCACCACCTCCCCTGGCAGCATGTCCCAGGCACCGCACTCTGTGTGTAGAAAACTTGTCTTGCAAATCTTCTTTAAACTTTCCCCCTCTCACCGTAAACCTATGCCCTCCAGTATTTGACATTTCCACCCAGGGAGAAAGACCCTGACTATCTACCCTATCTATGCCTCTCATTATTTTAGATACTTCTATCAGGTCTCCCCTCAGCCACCGATGCTCCAGAGAAAACAATCCAAGTTTGCCCAATATTTCTTTATAACTAATACTCTCCAATCCAGGCAAGATCCTAGTGAAGATCCTTTGCACCCTCCCCAAAGCCTCCACGTCCCTCCTGTAATGGGGCGACCAGAATTGCATACAATACTCAAAGAGTGGCCTAACCAAAGTTTTATGCAACTGCAACATGACTTCCCAACTTTTATACTCAATGTCCTGACCAATGAAGGCAAGCATGCCACACACCTTCTTTACCACCCTATCCTCTTGTGTTTCCATTTTCAGGGAGCTATGGGAGTCGTCCCTCCACAGATGCTACCCGACCAGCAGTGGCAAACAAGGGAGGAGAACCTGGGAGAGTGCAGGGAGTGGTAAATGTGCTAAAAACACAACCCAAAACTCCAGCACATCCAACACCCTACAGCAGCAGCAGGGGATCTGTGTGAGCATATATTCACGGTGGGGCAATTGGAGACAGCTGATTGGTCAGTACAAGTCAGCTGACTGTGGCAACAAGGTACGTGATTGGTGGGTATTTTTCTTTCTGCCTGTTCTGATTGGTTCAGTTTAAAATCAGGACATTTCAATGTGAACAAGGCCTCTTCCCCTGAAGTGGTGAAACCTAATGTAAAATCATTCAACTAATTAATGCAACTAATTACTTAGAACATTCCTGTGCATGAATAAATATCTGAAATCATCAGCACATCCATATTATGAATAGTGGAAACGTGAGGCAGAGAGACTGAGTACCAGTAACTGTTGAAGGTTATATTGTGGTAAGTCAGTAGATGAAATCCTGGGCCTCCCTCCCTCCACAGATGCTGCCTGACCTGCTGAGCATTTCCAGCATTCTCTGTTTCACTTCCAGTGTACAGATTATACAGATATGTACTTGGGTGGCTGAAGAAACAGCTATTGATGTGATATTAAAATTAGCAATCCATTCTGGTGCCAGTTGAGACAGTGTAAACGGCTACAAGGGTACAAGAACTGGATTTCTCCCAGCAGGGATCTGGTGTGTGGGCTTTGGTCTAACATGGGTCACCACCATCATAACGTGGGTTGGTCCGCATATAAGAATATAGAACATAGAACAATACAGCAGAGGAACAGGACCTTCAGCTCACGATATCTGTGCCAACCATGATGCCTCATGAAACTAATACCATCTGCCTGCACATGATTCATATCCCTCCATTCCCTGCATGTTCAAACTCAAGTTTATTGTCAGATGCACATGTGTGCACAGCTGCTATGAAAGACTTGCAGCAGTATTACAGGCACATAGCATCATAAAAACAGCAACATAAATTAAACGTAAATAAGACACAATTTTTACAAGCAAAAACCACAATTAGAACAAAGAAAAAACAAAGTCCATTTTAGTACAAAGTGATTCATGTGTCTAAATGCCTCTTAGACACCACTATTATGTCCACCCCCACTAACACTCCTGGCAGCACGTTCCGGACACTTACCACCCTCTGTGTAAAAAAGCTGGCCCAGCACATCTCCCTTAAACTTTCCTCCTCTCACCTTAAATCTATGCCCTCCCGTGCTTGACACTCCTACCCTGGGAAAGAGACTACTTTTAGCGATGGGTTGAGGGCTGAAGATTGCCCCCCGTGAGTGAGGAGAACTCCCTTCCTTTTTCCCAACACGATAGCAAAGGCTCTCTCATATCCATTTGAGCAATGGAAAGGGCCAAAAGACAGCATTCCTTCAGTGTAGGCACAATGTCAATTCAGATTTATGCCTTCAGGTTACTGGAATGGGGATTAAAGCCACAGGAGACGGTGTTTACATATTCATGTTTGCGTGAGGTAGCTCAGTTGAAAATGAGTGAAATCTCAGCTCTCCAAGGTCACCAAAACAAACAAGATTACAAATTAGCTACCAGTTACATGAGCTGCTGTCACATTCTTACCCAAATGCAGATTCTGACTGCAAATTCAGTGCGGTATACTTCACTCACTGGAAGGTGACTCATGTCACAGAATTAATATCAAGCCACTCAGGTGAGCAAGACATTTATAGAATGCAGCTAAAAACCCACCAAAAGTTTAAAAGTTTAGTCATTTTGCAGACACTTTTCTTTCTTAGTTCATGCATTTTTATCCTTCCTGCCTGATGGTTTTGTCTGTGAGGAACTTTAGCATTTGACAGATTTGGAGCAGTCCCATTGAACCATCTCTTTTCATTTACCTAATTGTGTTTAGTTTAGTTTATTGATTATTGCCATATACACTAAGGTGCAATGAAATTCCTTGCTCATGTGCTCACAAAATGGTCATCCAGATCTACGTTATCACTCTACTTGGGTGGCATTGTGTGTCTGACTGTGAAAGGAAGTTTTACAAGGAGCCAGAAGGTTAGCGTAACGCTTTACAGCGCCAGCGACCCAGGTTCAATTCCGGCCGCTGTCTGTAAGGAGTTTGTACGTTCTCCCCGTGTCTGCATGGGTTTCCTCTGGGTGCTCTGGTTTCCTCCCATATTCTAAAGATGTATAGGTTAGGAAGTTGTGGGCATGCTGTGTTGGCGCCGGAAGCGTGGCGACACTTGTGGGCTGCCCCCCAGAACACTGCACAAAAGATGCATTTCACTGTGTTTCGATGTACACGTGACTTATAGGCATCTTATCTTATCTTATCTTGTCTATTAATGATAATGATAAACTGCAGTTCCATCAAATTAGCTGACTGGCTGTTGTTTGGATTTATAGGAGACAGAGCAATGTTCCCAGTTTTGCCTTCTGTCTGGATGTCAAGGGGAGGGGCACAAGGACTGTGCCACCAAAGGCCAGGACATTGCGAAGACTTTGCTGCCCAACTCCGTGGTATGTGAGAAGGTCAGTGAGATCAGATCTCCAGATGCGGACTCAAATCGAATGTGAGTGGGCAGGGAACGCGGGCAGTGACTTCAGGGGTGGGGTGTGCATATAAGAGTGGGGTCTAGCACAATGCTGCTCGATGTCTGCAAATCACTTTGGGCAGCCCTGAAAGTTTCTTTTTTTTAATTTCAAAAATAAACTTTACTCATAATAAAAAATATGTATACAAAAGAAGAAAACAGTTCAAGATACAAAAGCTTAACATTCATGGTTGTTACATTCAGTAGTGTAAAACTTCAGGGAGAGAAAAACCACTAATGTGGCTCCCTGAGGTGATACACCTTTCATTGTTCGAGGGGCTTCCCCACCCTACTCAGCCCCTCCATGTGTGGTAGCAGAAGGAGCCCAGACTGTGGTCGTTCCTTACAGAGCCTTAACATTGGCTGCACCAAGCTTCAGCGCGTCCCTCAGCACGTACTCCCGCAGCCTGGACTGTGCCAGGCATTGAAAGTTTTTTTTTGTGTATCAAAATAAACTTTATTCATAATAAAAGACAAACTATATACAATTATAAAACAGTGCAAGCCTTTACCTTCTTGTATAGATCATTCATTAGTGTTACCTTTTTATATAAAAAACAGCACCGATGCCACACGTGTGGCTCCCCGAGGGCTACCCAGTCCTGTATTTACAATACTTAGGGGCTTTCCTGCCTGACCCCACCCCTCCCTCTCCAGTGGCAGAAGAACACTAAATTGTAGTCCTTCCCCACCGAGCCTTTGTGTTGGCTGCACCCAGCTTCAGTGCGTCCCTCAGCATGTACTCCTGCAGCCTGGAATGTGCCAGCCGGCAGCATTCCCCTACGGACATGTCACAGTGCTGGAAGACCAACAAGTTTCAGGCCAACCAAAGGGCGTCTTTCACTGAGTTGATGACCTTCCAGCAGCAGTTGATGTCCGTCTCTGTGTGTGTCCCCGGGAACAGCCCGTAGATGAGAGAATCCTCTGTTACGCAGCTGCTGAGGATGAACTGTGACAAGGACCCTTGCATCTTTTGCCACACCCTCCTCGCAAACACGCCGCTCGCAAAGAGGTGGGCGACCGTCTCGTCCCCAGCGCAGTCCTCCTGGGGGCAGCGTGCGCTGGGAGTGAGGTTCCGACTATACAGGAAGGATCTGACTGGGAGGGCCCCTCTCACCGCCAGCCAAGTGAGGTCTTGGTGCTTGTTGGTGATTTCTGGCGATGAGACGTTCTGCCAGATGGTCTGGACAGTCTGTTCAGGGAACCACCCCACAGTATCCATTGAGTCCTTCTCCTGCAGTGTCTGCAGGATGTTCCGTGCTGACCGCTGCCTGATGGACTTGTGGTCAAAGGTGTTGGTCTGGAAGAACTTTTCCACGAAGGACAGGTAGCGCGGCAGCGTCCAGCTGACTGGGGACGTTGTGTGGCCACGGGGCCAGGGCCCATCCTTCGCAACAGCAGAGACAGGTAGAACCTCAGTACGTAGTGACGCTTGGTGCTCACGTACTTGGGTTCCACGCACAGCCTGATGCAAGCCACAGACAAAGGTGGTCATCAAGATAAGGGCGACATTGAGGACACCTTCACTCCCATTGTCCAGGGACTTGTGCATGGTGACCCTTCAGACCCACTCCATCTTGGATCCCCAGATGAACCGGAAGACGGCACGGGTGATTTCCAAGCCGGAGGAGTGAGGAACAGGTCACACCTGCGCCAAGTACAGCAGCCCTGAGAGCACCTCACACCTGATGACCAAGTCTTCCCAGTTATCGATAGGGAGCACCGTTCCCAATAGCATTGAAAGTTTCGATGCAAAGTGTCCTGAAGGCCATTTACCTCGATTGTGCTTTCACCTCCTTGGCTGCCCTTACCCCTTTCACTCAACCTCCTTTTGCTGATGGTATCTCTGAAAACACAACAGAGAAGGAATATATAATAATAATTAAATTGTATAACTGTATAACAATTATAATGTCTAACATATACAGCAATGTGGAATGGTGTCATGACAACAACCTTGCCCTCAATATCAACAAAAGAGCTGGTCATTGACTTCAGGAAAGGGGGCGGTGTACATGCACCTGTCTACATCAATGGTGCTGAGGTCAAGAGGGTTTAGAGCTTCAAGTTCCTGGGAGTGAACATCACCAACAGCCTGTCCTGGTCAAATCACGTAGATGCCACGGCCAAGAAAGCTCACCAGCACCTCTACTTCCTCAGGAGGCTAAAGAAATTTGGTTTGTCCCCTTTAACTCTCACCAACTTTTACCGATGCACCATAGAAAGCATCCTATCTGGATGTATCACGGCTTGGTCTGGCAACTGCTCTGCCCAGGACGGCAAGAAACTGCAGAGAGTTGTGGACACAGTCCAGCGCATTACGGACACCAGCCTCCCCTCCTTGGACTCTGTCTTTATCTCTCGCTATCTTGGTGAAGCAGCCAGCATAATCAAAGACCCCACCCATCTGGGACATTCTCTCTTCTCTCCTCTTCCATTGGGTAGAAGATACAGGAGCCTGAAGGCATGTACCACCAGATTTAAGGACAGCTTCTACCCCACTATGATAAGACTATTGAACAGTTCCCTTATACAATGAGATGGACTATGACCTCACGATCTACCTTGTTGTAACCTCACACCTTATTGCACTGCACTTTCTCTGTAGCTGTGACACTTTACTCTGTACTGTTATCATTTTTAACTGTATGACATCAATGCACTCTGACTCAATGTAAATGCACTGTGTAATGATTTGACCTGTACGATCGGTACAAGTGACAATAATAAACCAATACCAATATCAATACCAAAAAACACTGCATAATCTCAGTAGGTCAGGACAGTGTCTCTGGTGAATGAAACGTAGGCGAAGCTTCCAGCTGAGAACCCATCATCGGAAATACAAATGTGCGTGTTGTTCTTTCTACATCAACTAGTGTTGCTCTATTCTATGGAAAGAGACTCACAGTGAAGATAGACAAAGAGAGCACATAGTGATGAGGTTGGATGTCCTGTGCCTTGGAAAAGGAGTTTGCTCCTGCCTATTAACATTAAGAACATATTGCCCTTACAATACTGTCAGGAGTGCTAGCTCTGGCTAACTTAGTGCTGACCTTCTTGAATGAGATCAATTTAATTGGGAGGCTTAATAATTACACATTGCAGAGGTTCAACTTATTTTTTGGTGCTCATTAAAGCAAGGTGTGAAGGCACCTGAATTTCTATTCACCATGTCTCAGTGCGACTCAGAATGTGCCAATTAGTGCCAGATTCAGGAGAGTCCACTGGAGCTTGTCAAATGGGACTTAGAGCGAGACTTGCCAGTTCATTCCCCATTCGTTAAGGGGTCATTATTTGCTCTATTATGTTTAAACTCAATGGAAAGATGCCAAAGATATTTTGTTTGCTTACAAACAGGCAATGAGGAAGCCAATTAGAGGAAGATTCCATTAACACAGTAGTTCTCTGTGCCTGCTCAGTTCAGGGTTATTTAGGAAAGAGCAATAAATTCTGTTAGTGACGACAATGTCCACATTTTGTGAATAAATAAATAAAAATAAATCTTTCAGGAATACTCAGTCATTGAAAAGCATGTTTAGAAGCATTGAAATTTACACAACAATATAACGTTACAGTGTCCTTGAAGCGGATGGTGTATTGAGTACGGCAAACATCATTGAACTGGCTTTATCATCAAGGATCCTCAAGGACAGAATGCATCCTCAAGGATGTATGCTTAGCCCCCTGCTCAACTCTTTTTACACCCATGACTGTGTGGCCAAGCACACCTCCAACACCATCTACAAATTTGCCGATGACACCACTGTTAAAGGCACTGTCATGAGTGGTGATGATTCAACATACAGGAATGAGGTAGAATAGCTGGTTGAGTGATGCTGCAATAACAACCTTGTGCTCAGTGTCGACAAAACCAAGGAGATAATCATTGGCTTCATAAAGGTGAAGACAGGAGGCCACATGCCAGTCCTCATTGGTGGGTCAGAGTGGAGAGAGTCAGCAGCTTCAAATTCCTGGGCTTCAACATCTCAGATAACCTTTCCTTGGCCCAGCACATAGAGGAAATCATGAAGATGGTGTGCCAACACCTCCACTTTCTTAAAAACTTAAGGAGATTGGGCATATCACCAAATGCTCTAACAAATTTCTACAGATGAACTTGT
Source organism: Pristis pectinata (assembly GCF_009764475.1). Classification (NCBI taxonomy): domain Eukaryota; kingdom Metazoa; phylum Chordata; class Chondrichthyes; order Rhinopristiformes; family Pristidae; genus Pristis; species Pristis pectinata. The sequence goes on from NC_067413.1 coordinate 7,997,168, forward strand.
TGAAAGTATTCTGACTGGTTGCATCACGGCCTGGTACGGTAATTCCAACGCACAGGAATGCAAGAGGCTGCAGAGAGTAGTGGTCACAGCCCGGTCCATCATGGGCACAGCCCTCCCCACCATCGACAGCATCTACAGGAGGTGCTGCCTCAAGAAGGTGGCATCTATCATCAAGGATCCCCACCATCTGGGTCATGCCCTCTTCTTGCAACTACTTTGGATAGGAGGCACAGAAGCCTGAAGTCCCACACCACCAGGTTCAGGAACAGCTACTTTCCTACAACCATCGGGTTCTTGAACCGACCTGCACAACCCAAACCCTACCTCAGCAATGGAACACTACAGACTAACTCTTGCATTACCATGGACTTGTCTCTGTTTTTTTGCATGGTCTTTTCTTCTCTTCACTGTCTTGTATAATTTAAATATAATTTATTTATGTTTTGTGTGTTGGCTGAGCCTACATGCCTATGATGCTGCCACAAACAAGTTTTTCATTACACCTGCACCTCACTGTACTTGTCTACATGACAATCAACTTGACCTTATACCTGATGGAAATGAACACAATAACTTCCCAGAGAACAGACTAGTTTTGAGTTCAGAAACTGAGCAAAGGATTCTTATTGTGGCTGACATATCTTTCCAACAGTGGAGAAAATGAAGAGCACAGGGCAAGACATGCCAGCAAAGGTTCTTTATCGGACCAGTGCATTGACCCACAGAAGCAAGGGCAGTCACTTGGGGAAATATTCTCAGCTTGGGCAATGGGTGGCTGAAATCTGCAAAATAAGAACAGTCCTGCAACCATACGACAAGTCACCTAGGATCCATGCTGACTCAATACATTGGATTCAAATGTGGCTTGGCCTCAGAAGTCAGAGGGTAGTGGTGGAGGTTCATTTTTTTGACTGGAGGTCTGTGACCAGTGGTGTTCCACAGAGATAAGTGCTGGGACCTCTGTTGTTTGTGATATACATAAATGGGCAAAAATGTAGGTGGTCTGATCAGTAAGTTTGCAGATGACATGGTTTCTCTCTCACCCTCTGTATTTCAGACAAGGTTAAAAACTCAAGGGAGAAGGAAATGGAGGGTCACCTTGAGACCTTCTCTTTCATAAAGTGGAGGTCTGGATACAAAGTGCACCAACACCTTTTCCATTGTCATTACTCAGCTGGGGTGCAGTATGATAAGTGCAGCAGCAAGGTAGGCTGGCTGGTTGGATGTGCCGCCCTCAACTCCTTTGGTCAAGCATTCCTGGAAATCCGAGATGAGCTGAGCCATGATTGACTGAGTGCATGGCATCCCCTATGGAGCCACCAACTGTCAGTCAACTCTAATCTGCCATAAGATCATAAGATATAGGAGCAGAATTAGACCATTCAGCCCATCATCTGCTCCGGCATTCAATCATAGATTCATAGAGTTATACATCACAAAAACAGGCCCTTCAGCCCACTTGGTCCATGTCGACCAAGATGCCCCATCTAAGCTAGTCCCATTTGCCAATGTTTGTCCCATAACCTTCTGAACCTTTCCAATCCATGGACCTGTCCAATTGTCTTTTAAAAGTTGTTATTGTACCTGCCTCAACCATTTCCTCTGGCAGCTCATTGCACATACATACCACCCTTTGTGTAAAAATGTTGCCTTTCAAGTTTCTATTAAATCTTTCCCCTCTCATCTTAAATCTATACCCTCCAACGAATTGTGGCTGATTTTTTTTCAACCCCATTCTCTCGCCTTCTCCCTGTAACCCTTAACCTCCTGAACAATCAAGAACCTATCAATATCAAGGCCCAATGATGTTGGCCTTTGAACAGAGGAAACTTCTGCTCATCCACTAAAGGGCAAGCACCAAGATGATCGATGGATATGAGATACACCAGCACAGGCGGAGACTGTTATATTTAATGGAGACACAAGAGATCCTGCAGATGCTGGAATCTGGAGCAACACACACAAAATGCTGGAGGAACTCAGCAGGTCAGACAGTATCTATGGAGGGAAATAAACAGCCGATGAGGTTGGATCCTGATGAAGTCCTGATGAAGGGTCTCGACCTGAAAAGTCTTATTTCTTATTTGTATAATTTATGTTTCTCCTGTGAATGTTGTGTCTCTAATCTCTCATTTCTAATCACCCACCTGGATCATTCTCCCTTCTCTTCCCTCCCATCAGGCAGGAGATACAGGATCCTGAGGGCACATACCACCAGGCTCAAGGACAGCTTCTATTCCATGATGATAAGACTATTGAACTGTTCCCTTATATGATGAGGTGGACTCTTGAATTCACAATCTACCTTTTTTGACCTTGCACCTTATTGTCTACCTGCACTGCACTTCCTCTGTAGCTGTGACACTTTACTCTGTGTTCTGTTATTGTTTTTACCCTGTACTACCTCAACGCACTCTGTACTATCTCAATGCACTGTGTAATGAATTGATCTGTACAAATGGTATGCAAGACAAGTTTTTCACTGACCTCTGTACAAGTGACAATAATAAACCAATACCAATAATTCAATGTACCTGTGATGCTGCTGTAAGTCAGTTTTTCATTGCACCTGTGCATATATGTACTTGTGCAGATGACAATAAACTCGACTTTGACTTCGGGAGGAAACCAGAGTCCTGGAGGAAACCCACTAGATCACAGGGAGAATGTGCAAACTATACACAGACAGCTCCGCAGGTCAGGATTGAGCCTGGATTGCTGAAACTGTGAGGCAAAGTTATGCCACAGTGTGCCAGTCCGGATGATAAGTCATCATTCCCTGTTTCAGTCCCCCTAAGTGTGGAGAGTAAAGACCAATATTTTGCTTCTTAATTCAGAATTGTACAGATATTTGGACAGATATTTGGATTGTAGATATTTGCTTGGCTAGATATTTGGATGCCTAGCAAGGCAGAATAATAAGCCCAATTACAAAGTGTGCTGGTGTAATGCAGCCAGTATCTGTCAGAATGTGTAATATCTTTTGGGATCAGTTTATTAGTGGTACAAAACATCTGAGTGAAAGGAAACAATGCAACAAAGAAGAGCCTTGAATTGATTTATTATTGAACTTGGATAGTGGGCCAACCAATAGACAGAAGTGGGTCACCAAGCTTTTATATTCTGTTCCAATATCTCAGCACGCCCTTGCCAGCTGATTGACTTCAGTCTTCTTTTGTGAGATCATGTGGTCGGAGAGCTGCTGGTGCTAAGTTACAACAGTCGAGTAACTGTGCATGGAAAAGAAAGTTAAGAAGGAGAATTTCCTCGATTTAATGAGACCAAATCAACAGAGAAAAGTAAGTGCACCTGGATATCTTTTTCTGTTTGTTCCAACTGGGGATCTGCAGTGACTGCTCTTCCAGGAGACATTTTAATTCCTCTAAAGAGCTGCAGCACAGTTCTGAGTTTGTGAAAAGCACAATATAAATGCAAGCCTCCACTTGGCAGAACTGACTCGCTCTTAAACCTGTCCATTAAATCCAGAATTTTCAGATTTATCGGCAGTGAGCGGGGTCTTTATAGCACTGTGAAATGCAGTGCCTGGGGATGAAGTCTGAAAATGTATACAGGATGTGAAATACAGTGATGTAAAGTTAAATATTCATGGAATAATCAACACAATTACTTCAGAGGAGACAGATATTGAAGGATTGTCAGTTCAGATCTCTACCCATCACGCTACACTGTACTGATGATTATTAAACTGGTAGATGGGATAGAGTGGACTACAAATCCCTGAAGGTTAATATTTGGATATAATGTCAATATATCCAAATATCTACATTCAGGGCTATGCAGTTCATTGTATTCTCTCTACCAGTGTAATAATCATCATCAATACATTACAAAAACACAAGAAAATAAGAAAATAGCAGGAGTAGGCCACTCGGCCCCTCAAGTCTGTCCTCACCTCTCAGATCTTGCAGCGTCTGCTTGGAAACATCACACGCTTCACCAGGGGTTCTAGCCTTGCATAGTCAGAGAGAAAGGAAAAGATAAGTATCTTAATATTATTTTACTTTAGTTTAATGTTTTTATTTATTTATAAGTGTTCCTATATGTTTTAATTAACATTTCTTAAAAAAACTAAAATATAATTGGTAATTGGTTTATTATTGTCACATGTGCTGATGTATAGTGAAAAACTTTGTTTTGCATGCCATCCATGGAGATGATTTCACCGCATCAGTACATCGAGGTAGTACAAGGGAAAAGCAATAATAGAATGCAGAATAAAGTGTTACAGTTACAGAGAAAGTGCAGTGCAGGCAGACAATAAGTTGCAAAGCTATGATGAGGTAGATTGTGAGGTCAAGAGTCCATCTTATTGTACAAGGGGTCGTTCAGTAGTCTTATAACAGCTGGATAGAAGCTGTCCTCGAGCCTGGTGGTACGTGCTTTCAGGCTTTTGTATCTTCTGCCCGATGGGGTGGGGGTGGGGGTGGGAAGAGAGAATGTCCGGGGTGGGTGGGGTCTTTGATTATGCTGGCTGCTTTTCTGAGGCAGCAAGAAGTGCAGATGTAGTCCATGGAGGGGAGGCTGGTTTTTAGCTTCAATTTTAATAACTTTGAAATGACATATAGAAGGGATTAACATCAATGACAGCTTCGACAGCTAGCGGAATTCTACCCCTCTACCACCAATTCCTTCTTCATCTGGACCAAATAAACACAAGGGGATAGGTCTACAGGAAGCAAGCTAAGTCCAGCAGAATCCATGTTCGATTTTTTTCTCATAATGCTCTGGAAATCACTCTAAAATGTTTACTGTGTTAAAGTTGTTATCTAAGTACAAGTTGCTGTTAATGTTTAGTAAAATATAAATTGACAGACCACGGCACTCAGTGACTGAGCAAGAGCTGTATTACTCTAAGGAGTAAAAGATGTCACTAGTGAGAGATGGGAAATGGGAATGAAGTAATAATTTGATTATGGAATTGAAACTGGAATTGGTTTAATACTATAACGTGCACCGAGGTTGCAGTGAAAAACTTGTCTTGCATACCGTTCATACAGATCAATTCATTACAACTGTGCATCGAGGTAGTACAGGGTAAAACAATAACAGAATGCAGAATAAAGTGTAATAGCTACAGAGAAAGGGCAGTGCAGGTAGACAACAAGGTACTTTCTATGTCGAATTTTCTATATAGGATCATTTCATATTTATTTTCTGTTAACACCACAATAAAAACATGTCTAAGAAGGATTAGGTTCTTAAGTCCAATTGTACAGCTAATTCTTTTATTGTATTTGAAATCTACAGCACCTCACCTGGTGACAGGGCACACTAAGATAAGATAAGATATCTTTATTAGTCACATGTACATTGAAACACACAGTGAAATGCGTCTTTTGCGTAGAGTGTTCTGGGGACAGCTCACAAGTGTCGCCACACTTCCGGTGCCGACATAGCATGTCCACAACTTCCTAACCCGTACGTCTTTGGAATGTGGGAGGAAACCGGAGCACCCGGAAGAAACTCACGCAGACACGGGGAGAACGTACAAACTCCTTACAGACATTGGCCGGAATTGAATCTGGGTTGCTGGCGCTGCAATAACGTTACACTACAGCATTCCAGGCTCAACAGTGAGTTGAACAATTTCAGATAATCAGTATTATTATTTCATATTTTCAGGGTTCATGGTATTTTCTCTATAATAGACATGAAATTTCCACCATAAATTGAATAGTTGCATACAGACATTGCTGCATTTGTTTCTCTAACTGTAAAGAGGTTCAGGATTCCCGTACAAGCATCATTCAAATAAAATTCCCGAATCTCCCGTTTAGCTGATTGCCTCTGTAAGGATCACTGGGCTCCCAGTCTGGGAAATCAGCTGACTGAACTTGCCCCAGGTTAGACCCAGTGCAGCTGCTGCAGATCTATTAATTTCTATGCACAAAACTGGCAGTGATGGAAAAGATTAAGTTTCAGGTATTTATAATCTTTTTCCTTGGGGAAGAAAATCTTTAATGGTCTGGACTATATGTAACTCCAAACCCACCAACATCATTGATGCCCAGTTCAGGAGCAATTAGGGATGAGGAATAAATGCTGGCATTGCCATGTCAATGATTGAAGAACACAGTTGTCTGCTGACAATTGGTCATCCTGTCCAATTGGGGCCATGATTTTACGCCATTGCGCAGTCCTTCTTCTGCTGCTTCTCAACGCTAAACAGCACAAAAAAAGTTGTGGATCTGACACTTAGAAAAATAAAAGTAAACAAAAGATTTCGGTTTCAAAAAACATGCTCCAGGTAACATTCACTCCTGGAGAAAGTATACAGCAATCTCACAACAGAGGACAGAGATTCAGAGAACATTCACCATATGCTCAATGACAAGACGCATTCATGTTATTAAACGTGCAACTGTTGTGAACCCCTTGTCTCAGCAAAGCATAATGGTGGAGAGCAGGAGGAAGTGTTAATTACGGTATAATGATCGGGGAACAAATTAAATTGACCAATTTTATTGCTGTGTGTAACAATGGTATACAATTAGCTATGAAAATGATGGGAATGAGGAGCTGAGGGAATACTGGTGTTGATATATGATGTAACCAAGAATTTGATATGCAAGTAATTTATGGCTGTGGGACCCATAATATAAATAAATCATGTTAGTGGTAAAACATAATCAAATGTTCAACTAAGCTACACTTGCTTTGCATCTATAAAGCAGCTGGTTCAAAAGATGCATAAAGGAGTGAGAAATTTGGTTAACTTATTTGTGATACACTTTTGTCATCGGATAAATAAAAGTCAAAGTCGAGTTTGTTGTCATATGCACAAGTGCATGTGCGCACAGGTGCAATGTAAAACTTACAGCAGCGTCACAGGCACATCACATCAGATAAGCAGCATTCACAAGAAAAACATAAATTAAACATAAATTATACACAATTTTTACAAGATAAAACACAATTAGAACAAAAAGAAGTCCATTTTAGTGCAAAATGATCAAAGTGGTTACTAAATGCTAAATGCTAAATGCAGCATCCTTACAGGGAGTCTAAATCAGATGCCATTATTGCTGGGAAAATCAGCCAAGATGTCAGGAGAAGGTGGGGATGGATCCAGATGTGATGTGGCATGAGTTCTTCTGTGCTTTGTGAAGTTAAAATGGATAAAAATCATTTCAAATGGCATTTTAAATGAGTGATTCATCTACAAATGGTAAAATAGTGGCATATCTTTATGGGATTTTGTCACTACGTTGAAGGGAAGTATTACATCTAAAACAGTGCTAACCAGAAGTGAGAATGGTGGAAGGGAGCTGCTTTGTGATGAGAGGTAACCACACGTTGAAGGCAGGATTAGCTTCAATGTACACTGCAGTGCCAACCAGTCACCCGAATGGTCAGACAATCATGGAAAGTATTGGCTGAGAAGGAGGCCATTTGGCCCATTGAGTCAATGTCAGCAGAAAATCACAATCCCCAGCCCTTGGTCTATAGGCCTGTCGATCATCAACCTCCCTGACAAGCTGAGTTGGACCTTCCTGCTCACCATGCTGTAGCCTCTCGTAACTTTGTATGCCTCAATTAATCTGTGATTGTGGAAAGGGGCTGCATTTTAATCATTGTATATGGAAGGCAGGGTTGTTACCTTATTGGCAGCACAGTGGCACAGCAGTAGAATGTTTGTTATGCACAGCTACAGCGGCCCAGGTTCAATCCTGAGCTCTGGTGCTGCCATCAATATGGAGTTTGCATGTTCTCCCTGTGACCATGTGTGCTTTCCCCTGGGTGCTCCAGTTTCCCACCACATCCCAATGACATGCAGGTTGTTAGGTTAATTGGCCACTGTAAAATGCGTATCAGGCAGGTGATGGGATGGGGTGGGGTGGAGAGTTGGGGATGTGGGCAGAATAAAATGGCAATGGTGTAGGATTAGTGTAAATGAGTTGGGATCAACTTGCTGGGCCGAAGACTTGTTTCCTATGATTCTTCTCAATTTTCAGCTTCAGTTGAAGTAACTGCAGCCCCGAAAATTTCTCCTCACAGCCATGATACTCCAACCTTAGCAACATTTGGATAATTCTACGCACCCTTTCCAGTGCAATCACGATGAAGGGTCTCGACCCGAAACATTGACTTGTTTATTTCCCTCTGTAGATGCTGTCTAACCTGCTGAGTTCCACTAGCATTTTGTGTGTGTTGCTCCAGATTCCGGCACCTGCAGAATCTCTTGTGTCTCGATCATATACGATGATATCTTTTATTAGTCACATGTACATCAAAACACACAGCGAAATGCATCTTTTGCATAGACTGTTCTGGAGGCAGCCCGCAAGTGTCACCACGCTTCCGGCACCAACGTAGCATGCCCACAACTTCCTAACCTGTACGTCTTTGGAATGTGGGAGGAAACCAGAGCACCCGGAGGAAACCCACACAGATATGGGCAGAACGTACAAACTCCTTCCAGACAGCAGCCGGAATTGAATCCAGGTCCCTGGCGCTGTAATAACATTATACTTGCTGTTATGCAGTGAATGGAACTACGCATAGTACTCCAGCTGTGTACTAAAGTTTTAAACAACCTGAACTTCCTGCTCTTATAGTCTATGCCTTGACTGATAAAGACAAGTACAAGCAGTCTCCAGGTTATGACAGGATTCCAGTCCTGAGTTCCATTTTTTGTTCCAAAATGCTGACAATTCCTTTCCCCCCCACAGATGCTGCTCGACCCACTGAGTTCCTCCAGCGGTTTGTTTTTGTTCCAGATTCCAGCATCTACGGTCTCTCGTGTTTCCCTCCCTGAGAATCGCCTGTAACCCAAACTGTTCATAAGTTAGAAATGAACAGACACAGAGTGTGGGAGATGGTCACAGAGACAGCAGTGATGGGAGAGCGAGGAGGCACGGGGAGAACGGCCACCAGCTCTTCAGTGAGTGAGTCTGCTTGGGGCTCCCAGCTCTGTTCAGCTCCACCCAGCCCCCGATTGTGGGGGCCTAGGTGGGATGGGTGAAGAGGATGGGGAGAGGAAATGTGGAAATACCCTGATAGGAGATGCCTGCAGCAGCTGGCAAATTCATCCTCATCCATCCCGCTGGTCTCCCAAACACTTGTTTGTATGTATGGGGTGTCCGTAAGTCAGGCATTTGTAACCTGGGGAGAACTTCTTAATAAAGTTAAAGATAAGAAGACCATAAACATTCTCAATAAAGATAAGTCTCCCTTGTGTCTTCTTAATTGTTTTAATCAGATGTTCAATCAACATAATACATGTTCCTCATTGCATAAACATTGTGAATATTCAGGAAATGCTTCTCCTGCAATGCCTGAATCAGTTTCAATCTTTGTGACAAAGCTTTGATTTTTGATGCTGTGCCTCCAATCTGTCATTTATTAACAAGGAGGTGACCTTCTCCCCTTCAAAAGTTGCAGTTGTCAACCCTGCCTCTCAGGCAGCTGAAATCAAATAAAAATACCATAGCGAGCAGCAGTTATTGCTTCACTTCCTTTACTGCTTCCAGAATCCTTTTTTTTAATTTTACAGCTGCACTGCTGAGTCTCCATTCTGGTTTAAGCATGATATGCATCCACTGAGCAAGACAGGAGATGGCTTGTTTATTTAGCATTGACGTCTCATCAGTTTTAGCCAGACACTGTAGGAAATGTGTTTTATCTACATCATATAACCATCCATTCGTCTTTATCTGTCTGTGTCCAGGGGAAACTGAGCAAAAAAAATTTGAAGGATCAATAATAGTTGTCAGATATAAGCAGCAATGACATTTCCTTCCATTAGGCAAGGGGGGAAGAGGGAGGGAGGGAAAGCGGAAGGAAGGTGTGGAGGAAGAAGGAAAGAAAGGATGAAGGAAAAGAAGGGAAGGAGGGAGTATGGTTGTAGGGGAGGCTGAGAGGGTGGGAGGGAGGATGGAAGGTGGAAGGGAGGGGAGAGGGGAAGGGAGGAAGATCATATGGGAGGAAGAAGTGGAAGCGTGCAGTATTGCTGAAAGGAATTTGCCATACTGCTGAAATAAAAAGAATGTTGATAGTCTGAAATACATATCACTAAAGCAAATCTTATTGTTTGTCAGAAAAGATGTTAGTGAGATTTCTGGGAACACTGAACATTTTAAAGTCTTCACCAATATATAAGCAATCACAAAGTGATTCATCTTAGCCCACAATTCTAACTTACCTGGAGAATGCTGCAATTGTAAAGTTACAGGAATAATTGTGGTTCTTCTCATCAAGAATTCAAAGCTGATTTATGAGGAATTGAGAGAACTGATGTCTTAGTTTAATATCTCCCCTAAAAGACAACACCTCAAACATGTCTCCGTAACACACAAGGAAGTCAGCCTAGATTTTGTTGCTCCAGCTTTTAAAACCCCCAAGAACTCTCTTGCACAAACAGTAATTAATGCTGGATCATCAATAATTTCAGAGCTATGACTGACAGATTTTTGTTAGCCAATGGTATTAAGGGATCTGGGGAATTGTCAAGTATCTGGAGTTAGATCACAAAGCAGCCAAGACTTCAGTGAATGGCAGAAAGGGCTCAAGGGTCTAAATGACTGGCTCCTGTTCCCATGTTGCTGGAAAATGAGATGTGAATCCACAACTAGTTGATTCAGAGGTAAGTGTGCTGCCTGGTAAACTACTGGTTGCTCCTTAAATATATGATATAGAGTGCAAGTGGTAACTTATTACAAACGCAGAAGCAGACCATTCAGCCCATTGCTGGCTCCTGACAGAGCAATCCTACTTGTCCCATCCCTCCTCTTGTTTCCCTGTAACCCGTTCCCTTTCACTTGCTCGTCAACTCCCCCAATTCTTCTTTTACCACCCACCTACACCAAGGCATGTTTTACAGTGGCTAGTTAACTTTTTGGCTGTGGGAGGAAGCAGGAGCACCCAGGGGAAACCCACCCGGCCACAGAGAGAACGTGTAAACTCCGCAGACAGATCAACTGGAGATCAAGACTGAACCCAGGTTGCTGGTGCTTAAGGCAGCAGTGCTAACTGTTGCAAGACTGCCAACTTGCAGTAGTTCATTTTCAGAGGGAGAGGATGCAAAAGTAAGGATGAATATTAACCTTAACCCTATGGACTGCTCTTCCTGGGAAAACCAGGAGACACTAAGAAAGACCAGAGATAATTCAGAAATATTAAGCAAATTGAGAAAATGCATTCATTAGATGTGAACAAGCAGGTTGAGCTTTGTCAGTCAGAAAAATTCTGAAGGATGGTGCCTGAGGGACTCTACATAATACAGAACATAATAAAAGGCATGTATTCAACAGATTCAAGAGATTGTAGGAGCTGGGTACTGTAGGAACTCAATGGGTCAGGCAGCATCTGTGGAGGGAAATGCACAGTTGACATTTTAGCTTGATACCCTCAGGATGAATTTATGTACACAGAGAATGCGCTTCTTGGAGTGGTCAAAGCAGCTAGCCCTGACATGTTTAAAAGGAGATAACACATGCACGAGAAAGAAAGTTCAAATTGGGCTGAATGTCCCATGATTACACATGCTATTGAGGTAATTGTAATTAAACTTGCACATTGATCTGTAGTGGCAATTAGATAAACTACAGGACCGTGGCGTCCATTGAGGCCAGTGATTGAAGTGTTAAGTTTATCTCTTTGGTTTTCATCCATTCCCACCACAGTAAATCTTACACTGTCTCTCTCAGGAATATAAAGGACATGAGGGTCTAGAAATGCTTGCCGATATTTCATTCTTCAAGTATTGCACTTTGTGTGTTTAATTGGACTTTGGTTAGTGTGAGGCATTGAATCTTAGAAAGTCAAATCAAGGTAGAACTTTCACAGTGAATGGATGGGCCCTGGAGAGTGTTGTCAAACAGAGGGACCTTGGAGTTCAGGTACATGGTTCCCTGAAAGTGGAGTCACAGGTAGACAGGGTGGTAAAGGTGGCTTTTGGCACACTGGCCTTCATCAGTCAGGGCACTGAATAGAGAAGTTGGGAAGTTATGTTACAGTTGTACAAGACATTGGTAAGGCTGCATTTGGAGTAGTGTTCAGTTTTGGTCACCCTGCTAAAGCAAAGATGTTACTAAACTAGAAAAAGTTCAGGGAAGATTATAAGGATGTTGCCAGGACTCATGGGACTGTGTGAAAGGGATAGTTTGGGCAGGCAAGAGCTTATTCCTTGAAGTGCAGCAGACTGAACATAGAATGTAGAACACTACAGCACAGTACAGGCCCTTTAGCCCACAATGTTGTGCTGATATTTTATCCTGCTCTAATATCTATCTAACACTTCCCTCCCACAGCCCTCCATTTTTCTATCATTCATGTGCCTATCTAAGACTCTCTTAAGTGTGCTTAATGTACCTGCCCCCCACCACCTCTGCCAGCAGTGCGTTCCATGCACCCACCACTCTAAAAAAAAAACTTACCCCTGACATCCCCCTTATATCTTCCTCTAATCACTTTAAAGTTAAGCCCCCTCATGTTAACCATTGTTGCCCTGGGGAAAAGTCTGATTGTCTACTTGATCTATGCCTCTTATCATCTAGTACACCTCTATCAAGTCACCTCTCATCCTCCTCCTCTCCAAAGAGAAAAGCCTTAGTTCACTCAACCTATCCTCATAAGACATGCTCTCCAATCCAGGCAACATCTTGGTAAATCTCCTCTGCACCCTCTAAAGCTTCCACATCCTTCCTATATTGAGGTGACTAGAACTGAACACAATACTTTAAGTGTGCTCTAACCAGAGTTTTATAGAGTTGTAACATTACCTCACAACTCTTGAACTCAATACCCTGACTAACGAAGGCCAACACACTATACGCCTTCTTAACAACCCTATCAGCCTGCGTGGCAACCTTGAAGGATCTATGGATGTGGAGCCCAGGATCCCTGTTCCTCCACACTGCCAAGAGTCCTGTCATTAACCATGTATTCTGCCTTCAAAAATCGATCTTCCAATGTGCATCACTTCACACTTTTCCAGGTTGAACTCCATCTGCCACTTCTCAGCCCAGGTCTGCATCCTATCAATGTCCTGTTGTAACCTACAGCAACCTTCTACACTATCCACAACACCACCAACCTTTTTGTCATCTGCAGACTTACTAACCCACCCTTCAAAATCCTCATTTAAGTCATTTATAAAAATCACAAAGAGCAGGGGTCCCAGAACAGATCTCTGCAGAACACCACTGGTCACCGACCTCCAGGCAGAATACTTTCCATCTACAACCACCATCTCGTCTATGGCAAGCCAATTCTGAATCCACACAGCCAAGTTTCCCTGGATCCCATGCCTCCTGACCTTCTGAATGAGCCGTCCATGAGGAAGCTTGACAAACGCCTTACTAAAATCCATGTACACCACATCCACTGCTCTACCTTCATTAATGTGCTTTGTCACATCCTCAAAGAATTCAATCAGGCTTGTGAGGCACGACCTGCCCCTCACAAAGCCATGCTGACTGTCCCTAATCAGCCTATGCTTCTCCAAATGCCCATAAATCCTGTCTCTAAGAATCTTCTTCTGTAATTTGCCCACCACTGAAGTAAGACTCACTGATCTAAAATTCCCAGGGTTGTCCCTTTCTTGCTACCCTCCAACCATTCAGCCCTACTCCTGTGGCCAGTGAGGATGCAAATATCATCACCAAAGGCACAGCAATCTCTTCCCTCGCTTCCTGTAATAAACTTGGATATATCCCATCTAGCCCGTGACTTATTCATCCTAATGTTTTTCAAAAGTCCCATCACATCCTCTTTCCTCACATCGACATGCCCGATCTCTCTCTCTGGTGAATACTGAAGCAAAGTATTCATTAAGGACCTCTCCTACCTCTTCCGACTCCAGGGACATATTTCCTCTTTTATCCGAGGGGTCCTACCCTCACTCTCGTCATCCTCCTATTCTTCATATTTGTGCAGAACGCTTTGGAGTTTGTTAATCCTCCTCGCCAAGGTCTTCTCATGCCTCCTTCTAGCTCTCCTAAGTTCATTCTTAAGCTCCCTCCTGGCTACCTTGTAACTCTCCAGAGCCCTGTCTGATCCATGCTTTCTAAACCTTAGCTAAGCTTCTTTCTTCCTCTTGACAAGATATTCTACGTCTCTTGTCAACCACGGTTCCTTCACTCTACCATCCTTACCCTGCCTCAATGGGACAAATTTATCCAGAACCCCATGCAAGTATTCCCTAAACAACCTCCACATTTCTGCTGTGCACTTCCCCAAGAACATCTGTTCCCAATTTACACTGCCAAGTTCTTGCTTAATAACATCATAATTCCCTCTCCCCCAGTTAGATATTTCCTCATATCGTCTACTCCTATTCCTCTCCAAAGGTCAAGGAGTTGTGGTCACTGTCTCCAAAATGCTCTCCCACCCAGAGATCTGAAACCTGATCAGGCTCATTACCTAGTACCAGGTGCAGTATGGCCTCTCTTCTAGTCGGCCTGCCCACATACTGTGTCAGGAATCCTTCCCGGACATACCAAACAAACTCTGCCCCATACATCCCCTTTATACTAAGGAGGTGCCAATCAATATTACGGAAGTTGAAATCACCCATGACAACAACCCTGTTATTTTTGCACCTCTCCAAAATCTGCCTTCTGATCTGTTCCTCAGTGTCTCTGCTGCTACTGGGGGGTCTGTAGAATACTCCCAGTGGAGTGATCTCTCCCTTCCTGTTTCTGACTTCCACCCACACTGACTCAGTAGAGGATCCCTCCAGGACATCCTCCCTTTCTGCAGCTGTGACACTGTCCCTGATCAGCAAAGCCACTCCCCCACCTCCGTCCCTGACCCTTTTGAAACATCTAAACCCCAGAATATCCAGCAGCCATTCCTGACTTTGTGACAGCCAAGTCTCTGTAATGGCCACAACATTGTAGTTCTTTGTACTTACCCATGCTCTAAGTTCATCACTGTTATTTCCGATACTTCTCGCATTAAAGTAGATACACTTTAGCCCATACAATTGACTGCAGTTTTCCCCCTTTCAAATGCCCATCCTTCCTCACAGTCTCTCTTCATGCTGCATCTACTTGTACACTAAATGCACCAACCTCTGACCTATCACTCAGTTTCCATCCCCCTGAGAAGCTAGTTTAAACCCTCCCCAACAGCTCCAGCAAACCTGCCCACAAAAATATTGTGGTCCCCCTTCAGTTCAGGTGTAACCCGTCCCTTTTGTACAGGTCGTACCTTCCCCAGAAGAAATCCCAATGATCCACAAATCTGAAACACTGCCCCCTGCACCAACTCCTCAGCCACACATTCATCTGCCAAATCATCCTATTCTTACCCTCACTGGCACATGGCACAGGCAGCAATCCAGAGATTACTACCTTTGAGGTCCTGCTTTCAGCTTCCTACCTAGCTCCCTATATTCTCTCTTCAGGACCTCATCTCTTTTCCCACCTATGTCATTGGTAACAATACGTACCACGACCTCAGGCTGTTCACCCTCCCCCTTCAGAATACTGTGGGCCCAATCCGAGACATCCCTGACCCTGACACCAGGGAGGCAACATACCACCTGGGAGTCTCTTTCACGTCCACAGAACCTCCTGTCTGCCCTCGTTACTATGGAATCCCTTATCACTACCACTCTCCCCTTCTCCCCCCTTCCGTTCTGCACCACACAACCAGGCTCATTGCCAGAGACCTGGTCACTGTGGCTATCCCCCAGTAGGTCATTCCCCCAATAGTATCAAAAGCGGTATGCCTGTTATTCAGGGGAACAGCCACAGGGGTACTCTGACCCACCTGCCTATTCTCCGTCCTTCTCCTGACAGTCACCCAGCTGCCTGCCTCCTGCAGCGCAAGCGTGACTGCCTCCCTGTAGCTCTTATCTATGAACTCCTTATTCTCCCATAGGAGCTGAGGGTCATCCAGCTACAGCTCCAGTTCCAGTTCCTAACAGTCTGTAAGAAGCTGCAGCTGGACTCACCTCATGCAGATGTGGTTATCAGGGAGACTGGATGTCCCCCAGAACTCCCACATCTCACAAGTTGAACACACCACTGACCCCAGATCCATTCTAACTACTCTAGCCTGGCACTAAAGGAAAAATCTGAGAAACAAAGACGGACAAAAACTTACCAGAGACTTACCTTGGCCTCCACCTCCTCTCACCGATTCCTCTTGAGCCAAAGCCTCAAGTGCTCCGCTCTAATACTGGTTCACTCACACAATAGCCTCTCCACTGATACCTACCTTCCTTTCATTCGCTGCTGTTAATTAGCCAATCAACAAGTAACAATTTGCAAATGTGCCTCTTTTGGACTCCTGCAAGGTGAAACTCACAAGCACACGCACAGAGACTCACCTCTGAGGGATGATCTTATAGAGGTGTATAAAATCATGAGGGGCATAGATAGGGTGAATAAACTCAGTCTTATTCCCAGTGTTGGGGAATCAAGAACTAGAGGCCATAGGTTTAAGGTGAGAGGCAAGAGATTTAATAGGAACCTGATGGGCAACTTCTTCACCCGGAGGGTGGTGCGTATATGGACCAAGCTGCCAGAGGAAGTGGTTGAGGCAGGTACATTAACAACATTTAAAAGACACTTGGGCAGGTACATGGATAGGAAAGGTTTAGAGGGATATGGGTCAAACACAGGCAAATGGCACTAGCTTAGATGGGCATCTTGGTCAGCCAGGACAAGTTGGGACAAAGGTCCTGTTTCCGTGGTGTATGACTATGACTCGATGTGGACTATGTAGTCACATTGTAGGTTGCCTAATCAAAAGAACGTAAGAAACAAAAGGTGTTCAATCCCTTGTCCCTGCTCAGTGATTCAGTAAAATCATGGCTAATTGCTTACCTCACCATCACTTCCCTGCTCTCACTTCAAATCCCTTGACTCCCTTATTAGCTGAAAAAACAAAACGTGTGTGATTTTTCCCCCAATCCTCACGTGTGGGACATATGTGATGTATGAAAGAGGTGACAGCACTGGCGATGACGCAGAGGTGATTCACCAGGATGTTGCCTGGGATGGAGCAGTTGAGTTATAAGGAGAGACTGGGTCTGTTCTCCCTGGAGCAGAGGAGGTTAAGAGGGGACATGATTGAAGCAGATAAAATTATGAGGGTGTAGATAGGGTAGACTGCAGGGAACTTTTCCTGTTGTCAGGGATAGATAAAACTAGAGGACTTAGATAAGGGTTAAGAGATTTAGACATGAAGTGGACTTTTTTCACCAGTACCTGGAATGCACTGCCTAGAAAAGTGATGGAAACAGAGTGGCTGACAGTGTTTAACAAGTATCTAGACCAACATGTGAATTGTCTGGGTATATAAGGCTATGGGACAAGAGATGGAAGATGGGATTATTGTGGATGGTGCCCACTGGTTGGTGTGGATGAGGTGGACTGAGAGGCCTGTTTCTGTGCTGTATGACTCTATGTTAAAGCCCAGAGAACCCAGGCCTGTCTGCAATTTCCAGAATTTTCATTAATTTTGTATATGGCCAATTGAGACATGTGCTTGCTTTGGTGTAATGGAAGGAGACGCAGGTCCCAGCTCTTGGTATCCATGTTGTCGGATTCACCTGGGTTCACTGAGTATAGAACGTACTTTATGTGGTGGCTTGCTCTCAGACACACCTGCCAACCCTGTTCCAAAGCAGCCCTTGCATGACGCCTAATTAAATTGCAATTGTAATAGGTAAATGGTTTATTATTGTCAAATGTATCAAGAGACAGTGAAAAGCTTTTGTTTGCGTGCCGTTCAGACAGATTATTCCATACGTAAGTACATTGAGGTAGTACAAAAGGAAAAACAATAACAGAATGCAGAATGTAGTGATACAGGTACAGAGAAAGTGCAGTGCAGGTGGACAATAAGGTGCAAGGGGCCATGACAAGGTAGATTGAGAGATCAAGAGTTCCTTATCGTACAAGTGATCCATTTAAGTCCGATAACAGTGGGATAGAAGATTGTAGTGCAATCTGAAGCACTGCAAAAAATACTAAAATGACCATAATGGAATAACTGAGAGAGGTAGAGTTAAGAGTTTGAGAACGTGGCAGCACCACCGGGAAGGGGATGTGAAAGAGGTGATTGGTTCAGAAGTCTGATAGCAGTGGGGAGGAAGCTGTTTTTAAGTCCGGATGACTGGGCTTCCTCCCAGAAGATAGAAGAGAGAAAATGGAAAGGCCAGCATTGACTAGAAGTGTGTTAAAATACAGACAGCAGAGTTTTTCACATTTTCTGTGCATGCATATCTCCCTTTTAAAATTATTTCCAGATTTTGCTTCAACTCTTGGCACCCAAGACGAGAATCTAATCTTGTTACCTTGTTAGAGAGTAAGACAATACTTTAAATATTGGTGGTGACTTTACAATATTTGGCAAGAACCTTACAGAATAATTGGACAGAGTCCGACTCTGAGCTTTAAGCAAATAAGCTCGGTCTAGGAAATGGTAGGAGACCATGTCTTCTGAGATTGAAGTCGCTCATTATCACCTTTCTTCATTTAAAAATTCTTGCAAACTATCTGCATTGTGTTTGGTTTAATAATAATTATTAAGTTCCTTCGTCATGGGACAAAAAATGCTTCTAAAATTGAAAGAACCTGGCCAAATAAAAAATGCGATCCACATTTTGAAGGTAATTGGATTTATAATTGAAACAGCATTAAGCACAAATATTTTCTCTTCCAGGTTCTAAGGGACTACTAATTGGGTTGGCACCAGGTTATAGAGTAAATCAGCTTTGGGTCTGATGGAAATTAAAATAGAGATCAGTGTAATCTTGGCTGGTGACAGGTTTTCACCCGATATTGCAGCATTGCAAAATCTCTTTTATTCTGTTATTTCACAGAGAGATTTCTGAATTTATTGGAAGTTTTCAAAAGATTGATATTTTATCTTCAGTGTCGAGGAATAGCTTGCATTTGTTAGTTAAAATGTCAATGAGATAACTCTGTGCTTTCTAAGACTCTGATAATGGATTCTGGTAAGAAGAGAAAATCTGCTTCTTATGATTATTAATTGGTGAGCATTGAAAAAGAACCAATCAAGCTTCAAGACAGAAGAGTGGAACTGGCTTTAGATTTGTTTAGATCCCTAGAGGAGATGCAAACAAGATATTTCTGCACACAAACAATCTGTTGGAGGAACTCAGCAGGTCGAGTAGCATCTGTGGGGAGGAGGAATAGCCAGCATTTTGGGTTGAAACCCTTGCATCAGGACTGAGCGTGGAGAGGGGAAATGGCCAGTATAAAGAGGAATGGGGTTGTGATGAGACAGGGGCCAGAGGTTATTTGTGGATTGAGAGGGTATGAAGGATGACAGGCAGATGAAGAGAGGTAGGGGAGGGGACAGGGTGGAGTTGGGAGACAGAGGCAGGTCAGAGTCAGAATCAGAATCAGAATCAGAATCAAGTTCATTATCATTGACTGAAGTGAAGTGACATTTGTTGTTTTACAGCAGTACAGTACAAAGACATAAAATTACTGTAAATTACAAAAGTAAATAAAGAATGTAATAAAATAACGAGGTAGTGTTCATGGGTTCGTGGACCGTTCAGAAATCTGATGGCAGAGGGGAAGAAGCTGTTCCTGAATCGCTGAGTGTGGGTCTTCAGGCTCCTGTACCTTCTCCCCAATGGTTGTAATGAGAAAAGGTCATGTCCCGGGTGGTGAGAGTCCTCAGTGATAGATGATAAAATAAGACATTAGATAAGATATTTATTTATTATTCACATGTACATTGAAACACGCAGTGAAATGTGTCTTTTTGTGTTAGCTGTCAGGAAATGAGTGTTTGGGACACGTGACCAACATCCTTGGAAAATACTCAGAAAGAAGCTTAATGTATGCAGAGAGATAAGTGCTTTTTGAGTGGCTTCTTTTCATACCCGAGATAGGCAAGATGCCGCTTTCTTGAGGCACCGCCTCTTGAAGACATCCTTGATGGTGGGGAGGGTTTTGTCCGTGATGGAGCTGGCTGAGTCTACAACCCTCTGCAGCCTCTTGCGATCCTGTGCAATGGAGCCTCCATACCAGGCTGTGACGTAACCAGTCAGAATGCTCCCCACCATACATCTTTAGAAATTTGTAAGAGTCTTTGGTGACATACCAAGACGGAGGCAGGTGGATGATAGATAGAGGCAGACAAAAAAAAAAATGGAACTGGGTGGGGGGGAGGCTGTTATTCCCGATTCCAGCATCTGTAGTCTCTTGTGTTTCCACATTTCTGCCCATGTTTACTGATTTGCTTTGTGTTAGGCAGGTTCCAGTGGAGAATGAAAGGCGTCAGGAAATGACAGGAGACCAACATCATTGGAAAATACTTAGAAAGAAGCCTAATGTATGCAGAGAGTTAAGTGCTTTTTGAGTGGCTTCTTTTCATACCCGAGATAGGCAAGTAAATGAATTTGATTTCACATTCCACACTCACAGAAGTAAAACTCTACATGTAACATAGGGGAATAAGGAACAGCAGAGCGTAGGATCGATGGTGCCAGTGGCTACCCAGGTAAAAGTGAATGCTGCCGATTGGCACATTCCAGGCTGCAGGAGTACGTTCTGAGGAACACATTAAAGCTCGGTACAGCCAACACAAAGCCTCTGTGGGAAAGGAAGACAGTTTAGGGATCTGTGCCACTGGGCATTGAGGGGCTAGGCCTGTGTACAGCTCCTCAAACACTTCACGAATCCACTGTTTAAGGAGAAAACAAGAGAGCACTGACACATTGTGGCGGATAGGATGCTGGCCTTTATTAGTTGAGGCATTGAGCTCAAGAGTCAAGAAGTTATGATGCTGCTTTATAAAACTCTGGTTAGGCTGCATCTGGAGTATTGCACTCATTTCTGTTTGCCCCATTATAGGAAGGATGTGGAGGCTTTGGTGAGGGTGCAGAAGAGGTTTACGAGGATGCTGCCTGGATTAGAGGGCATCAGTTATAATGAGAGATTGGACCATCTTGAGTTGATTTCTCTGGAGCAGCCGAGGCTAAGGGGAGACCTGATAGAAGTTTATAAAATTATGAGAGGCATAGATAGAGTAGACAGCTGGTATCCTTTTTCCATGGTCAAAGTGTTTAATACTAGAGGGCATGCATTTAAGACAGGGCTGGGTGGAAGTTCAAAGGAGATGTGCGGGGCAAGTTTTTTACACAGAGAGTGGTGGGTGTCTGGAACGTGCTGCGGGGAGTAGTGGTGGAGACAGATATGATAGAGACGGTTAAGAGGCTCTTAGATAGAATGTAGAAAGAATGGAGGAATATGGACCATGTGCAGGCAGAAGGGATCAGGTGTCATAAGCTTAATTAGTTTAGCACAACATCGTGGGCTGAAGTGCCAGTACCTATGTTCTATGTTATAGAAGGCAGGCACGGTAGTCTAGCGGTTATCGTAACACTATTACAGTGCCAGCGACCCGGGTTCAATTTCCACCGCTGTCTGTAAGGAGTTTGTACGTTCTCCCCGTGTCTGCGTGGGTTTCCTCCGGGTGCTCTGGTTTCCTCCCACATTCCAAAGACGTACGGGTTAGGAAGTTGTGGGCATGCTATGTTGGCGCCGGAAGCGTGGCGACACTTGCGGGCTGCCCCCAGAACACTCTACCCAAAAGATGCATTTCACTGTGGGTTTCGATGTACATGTGACTAATAAAGAAATCTTAACTTATCTCATTCTTTGTTAAATTAGTCCCCCCAGTGCTTTGCAACTTTTTGGGCCGATGGGCGCAACGGATGTGTTTAAATGCAGCATCTACTGGGGTGACGTGGAGTGCAGCAGTTAATGCTGCTGCATCTCTGCTCCAAGGACCCGAGTTCGACCCTGACCTTAGGCACCGTCTGTCCAGATTTGCATGTCCTCTCTGCGACGGTGTGGGTTCCTTTCCTTTGTTATTTGGTTACTGTAAATTGTCCCTTAGTGTGGGTTAACTTCAAAAAGAATCAAAGGAGAGATGGGCATACATGAGAGAGAATACGTTTTGGTGTGAAGGGAGATTGTGACTAATGGCATTGCTCCTCTGGGAACCAACATGGACTCGATGGGCCAAATGGCCTCTTGCATCATACTTTGTACATGAGCAAGGCTGGATCACTGTGGAGATTTACCAGAATGATGTCAAATCATGAAGATTACAAATAAGAGTTGATTCCATGGAATTTTGAAGGTTAAGGGGTGATTGGGCACAATATTGAAAAGAGCTGGTGGATGGGGAGAAGCTTTTTCCATTGGTTGGGGAGCTTGGGACAAGGATACACAGACTAAAACTTAGAACTGGACCTTTCAGGAGTGTCATTAGGAAACACTTCACATACAGAGAGAGGAAGGAATTTGGAACCTCCTTTTGCAAACAGGCCAATTAGACACGGACAAATATGGGTAAAGTTCATTTTATCGGAAAAGACTTTACAATTTTCATATTTGTTTTCAAGCTGTACCTTCACACTCGAATTATTCTGCCACTTCTCTGGGATCTCTATGCTGCTCTATTCAAGGCTCCTGAGCACCCCCTTGTTTAAAACATCCAATTAATGGCCTACAGCTGGCAAGACCCAAGTGCGGGGAAATGGGATTGGTATACATGGCTACTTGATAGTTGGTTTGACCAGGGTGGGCTAAAGATCCTGTTTCTGTGCTGTGTGACTCTATAACTCTGTGACTCTATAATTACCTCCCAACTCCTCTCCACCTCTCTACTTCTCCCTCCTCCTTAAAGTTCACATCTTTTTAATCAGTGGCTCTAACATGGCTGGGTGTCAACTGTTGATTACTGCACTGAGACTTCACCATACCAAAAGCACTACATAAAAGCATTAAAATTGTTCGGTGAACACACTAGTTTTTGCCTAATATTAACAGGGACCTCAAGACTATGATCATATGGATAGGAAAGGTTTAGAAGGATATGGGCCAAACATGGACAAATGGGAAAGTGGTAAATTGGTTTATTATTGTCACGTGTACTGAGGTACAGTGAAAAACTTTGTTTTACATGCCATCCATACAGATCATTTCATCACAACAGTGCATTGAGGTAGTACATAGAAAACAATAACAGAAAGCAGAATAAATTGTAGATCCGCAGAGAGCAATTTGCAACCAGTTGCCACACTCTGGTGCCATCTTCTTTAGAGAATAGAATCGCTAACTTAGATGGGCATCTTGGCCGGCATGGATGAGTTGGGCCGAAGGGCCTGTTTCTGTGCTGTATGACTCTGTGACTCCATTTGATGTTGGTGCAAATGATAAATGGTTATTGCTTGATGACTTAAGCAGGCATAGGTTTAAGCGTGTGTGACTTAAGTAGTGCGGACTGTGTTTAAACACAGTTGGAGATTAGAATAAGGATTAAACTTTATCTTCACCCACAAAGAAAGTCTGGAATACTCTGGCTTTTCCCCACTGGGAACTTAATAACATCTGCATGTATCAAAGTGAATTTGTACCTCTAATGAAAGAATATTGTGCGCTGCAGTGGGGATTGTATCTGCAATGTTTTTCTGACAATTACACGAAAATAGCTCACTCAGTCTGTGTTCAAATTCACAAGCATGATTGTGTCATTATTTTATTTATTCTACACAGACTGTAAATTCCTATTTGTAATCCATGTCTTCCTCTGTTGATTAGCTTTGTGGATGGAAAGAAAAGCAGATTCATCTCGGCTCACCTTTTTTTTGTGTCGGGAAGTATGGAAAATGTGACATTCACAAACAGAGCTGCCAGCCTGAATAAACAGCAAAGAGTTTGAAAAAAACAAGCCTAATAAAATAAAAGCAAATTTCAGCACGACTGCATCGCTGTTGATTACAGCCTGTGGAACAAATCAAGGAATGTTTGCAACATGGAAGGTGTCATCAATTTCACACCAGCTCTGGATAAGGTGTATAGGATTAGTTTAAATTTGCATCATTGTCAGCACAGGTATTGTGGGCCAAAGGTCCTGTTCCTGTGCTGTACTGTTCTATTTTCTATCTTCTATGAGAAAAATCCTGCCACTCCCACTTCCCACCCCTCTCCACCACGTCCTGCAACGTCTATTCTGTCGGGTAGTTACCTAGCTCCCCTTTGAATGCTACTTTTGAATCTGCCTTCACTCCTACCCCTGGCAGTCTATTCCAGATCCTAATCACTCACTGTGTAAAAAGGTTTTTCTTCCTGTGCAGTGAGACAGCACGTGGCTGTCACGTGACAGTAATGACACTGACCCCCGCTGACTGGAGGACAGCGTTGCTCCTCTGATTGGAAGTGATACTACTGTCAATCAAGGTGCAGCTCCACCCATCCCTCAGGTATGAGAGTACCTTTTGTCTCTGAACTTGCCTGACCATTGGCTCATTTAAATCACAACAGTGAGACTCCACCCAGCCTCCTAGCACCATAAAAGGGGCTGCGATCCCCTAGCGCTTCCTCTTTTGACGACCCCAGGAGTAGTGAGACAATGCTACAGAGATCACTGGTAAGAGGGCATCACCATGTGGTTTGGGAGCATTTCACTCAAAATCCAGGCAGTCTTAAAGCCAATGCTAGTGTGGGTCAAGCATTGAAGTATTATATCCTGAAGTTGTACATTGTTATTGTGCTTGTGTGTATCAATGTGTGTGTGTGAGTGTGTCTTATCCTAGTTGCGATGCCCCCCCGCCCCCCCCGGCATGTTCGCGGTCTCCTGTGTGTATGTGAGTGTGTGTCTGTTCCCATCCATTCTGTCCCCATGTTTGCCTTTGTGATTAAACTAGTTTTGATATCCAAAGTTCGTGTCCAGAGTCCTTGATCCTTAAGACTGTAAGAACCATTTCACACAACACCCTGTTAGTTATGGATCTTTTGCCAATCACATTCATTCTACCTCTCCTAGCCCTGAAGCCTTCTGCTGTTAGAAATAGCTTATCTCTGTCTACTGGGTCTATATCCTTCAAATCCCTGTCAAATTTTCTCACAACCAAGGAGAATGATCCCACTTTTCCCAGTCTCTCACCCCTGGAATGATTTTAGAAACTCTCTTTAGCACCCTCTCCAAAGTTCTCACATCCTTACAAAAGTGCTTTCCCAGAACTGGACACAACATTATTAAGATAAGATAAGATCAGATATTTCTTTATTAGTCACATGTACATCGAAGCACACAGTGAAATGTATCTTTTTTGCGTAGAGTGTTCTGGGGGCAGCCTGCAAGTGTCGCTATGCTGCCGGCGCCAATGTAGCATGCCCACAACTTCCTGACCCGTACGTCTTTGGAATGTGGGAGGAAACTGGAGCACCCGGAGGAAACCCATGCAGACACGGGGAGAATGTACAAACTCCTGACAGAGAGCTGCGGGAATTGAACCCGGCTCGCTGGCGCTGTAATAGTGTTATGCTAACCGCTACACTACCATGCCGCCCCCCCCCCCCCCCCCCCCACCACCACAAAACCGTCTCCGCATCGGGGAACTGAACCCCAGTCTGACTACTATATTACAACATTTAAAAGACACTTGGACAGGTATATGGATAGGAAGGTTTAGAGGGATACTGTCCAAATGTGGGAAAATGGGACTAGCTTAGATGGGAATCTTGGTCAGCATGGACCAGTTGGGCCGAAGGGCCTCTGTGCTGTATGACTCTATGACTCCATTTGTGGTTGAACCAGTGACTGATAAAGGTTTATTATGATTTCCTTGCTCTTGAACTCTGTGACTCTATAAAACCCAGAAACCCATTTGCTTTCCTAATCTCCTTCTCAGCCTGTCTTCTACTTTCATATACCCCCTTACTTCTCTATTCCAACGCCCCTTTGTGAATAGCGCCCATTACTTTATGTCACCTCTTTTTATTCTTCCTACTAAAGTGTAATGTTTCAAATCTCTAAGCATTTAAGTTCATCTCACCAATCCATCCATCCCACTAGCCTGTCGATATCTCCCTGACATCTACGTTATCCATGTCACAGTTCGCCCTGCCTCTGCCTCTTGTGTCACTGCAACTTTGAAAGTTGCGCTGTCATTAATGCATATGTTAAGGAAAGAAGTAATCCCAGTGCAATCCCTGGGAGGCTCCGTTATACACATCCCTCCAATCCGAGAAATAATAGACTCATAGAGTCACAGACAGCCCCTCGACCCAACTGGTCCATGCCAACCAAGACACCCATGTAAGCTAATCCTATTAGCCACTCATTTGTCCCCTATCCCTCTAAACCATTCCTATCCATGTACCTGTACAAATGTCTTTTAAATAGTGTTAATGCACTTGTCTTAACCATTTCCTCTGGCAGCTTGTTCTATATATAGATCACCCTCTGGGTGAAAATGTTGCCCCTCAGGTCCCTATCAAATTTCTCCCCTCTCGCCCTAAACCTATGCCCTCTAGTTCTTGATTCCCCAACCCTGGAAAAAATTACTGTGTGCGCTTACCCTATCGATGCTTCTCATGATCCCTCCTCAACAATAATAAAGTCACCGCCTGCTCAACCTCTCTCCGTAACCCAGTCCCTCAAGTCCCAGCAACGTCCTTGTAAATCTCCTATGTTGCATGACCAGAGGCCAAAAGTTTAAGGTGAGAAATAAGAGGTTTGAGGGGATCTGAGGAAGAATTGTTTTCACTGAGAGAGCAGCTACAATCTGGAACGCACTGTCTGGTGGAGGCAGAGACTGCACCACAGACAATATTTAGGAAGCAACTTGAAGAGCACTTGAATTGACAAGCCATAGCAGGCTATGTACTAAGTGCTGGTAAATGGAATAGGTACTTAATGGTCAGCATGGATGTGGTGGGCAGAAGGGCCTGTATGAATCTGTGACTCAATGACCTGACTGAAAATCAAAAAAATGCTTGAAGTCTTATGCTTAGTTGGGTGAGCGTAACTGAGTTTTTAATGCCATATTAAAACATAATTACCACACAGCAACCTTTCCTGTCCTTAAAAAGTAATTTTATTTGTTTGGGTTGTTGTTCCTCAGAATAATTCCATAATTTCGTTCTTCTTAAAACACAAGGTAAAATATTATTTATTATTTAAAAACTTTATTTATGACACTGTGGACTCTGCCTTGTGTTTATTCTAGTCTTTATTTCATACTCTACCACAAGTTTTAAATGTTCATTGAAAATACTCTTCCCTGCTTCCTGCCTTGCTGTTGTGAGAGTTCATCATGTGATTGGCTGCTCAATCACCGTTGCTGGACCCCTTTGAACTGATGCTCGAGGAAGTGGATGTCTGTGTTGCAAAAATGTCTCGACCTTCTTCAAAGCAAAATCCAGGCCAATATTATTTTGTCTCTTCAACAATATTGTAGCAGCATTTTTTACAAGTGTTTTGCTTCCCTTTGCATACAGGTGAAGATGTCCGAGGAGTGCTTGTTAAGGTAATAGTGTAGCAAATAAAACATAACTCTCGAGGTCCATTTGAGACCCTCTAACAGTGAGCAATCACACTCAAGGAGACACACAACATCTGTACAAAAGCTTTATTGCTGTAAACATAACCTCTGCTATAACATTTATCCCCTCTGGGTAAATCAACCTTGTCGGAGTACTTCTATCAGGCTACCGTCGGGATATCCACAGCTTGACATTTCCACGGATTTAATGAGTGTATTAGAAATCCCAGACCCAAAGCTTTGCTTTTCTTTCGTCCATTTATTATATGTGTCTCAGAATAGAAATAGTACTATAATGGTTGAGAAGCCATTTCCCAAGGAAATTGAATGTTTCCACTTTTCCTTATTGCATGCATGTGCAAACAATGTGAATCGAGTTTTATAGCTTGCTCTTCATTTCAGGCAACCCAAACTGACTCCAGATAATATTCAGGAAAAAGCTGTCAGGCTGCGGGGAAATGATAGGGGTGTTCAAACACTTAAACTCCCCCATCCACTCAACCCCACACAATTCCACCCCTTCTTAGAAATCTACCTGTCGTTGTAAACTAGTGATTTCATGGAGCGGCAGGCAATAGTAGTCACCAGGTTCATGGTTGTGAGATGGATGACTCATTAGCTTCTTCCCACAAGCCAGCAATTAAATTAGATTGGTCATTTTTGTCAGAACTAATGACTGCATGTCTTCTCAATGAGCCATCAGCACTACCACAGCTTGTATAATCTTACAGCAAATGTTTAAATGTGTACATCATTTACAAAGGATCAGAGGCTGAAAAATGTTGGGGAAATCAATGGAAGAACGTAACAAAATGGAAGCAGGAGTAAGCCACTCGGCCCCTCAAACCTGCCCTGTCATTTAATATGATCATGGCAGATCTGCTCCAGTTCTCATCTTATATGGGCCAAACACAGGCAAATGGGACGAGCTCAGGTGGGCAACTTGGTTGACAAGTTCAGGTTTATTGTTGTCATAGGCATACATACACAGGATGTAAGTGCCATGAAATTTAGCTTTTTGCAGCAGCAGCTCAGTACATTACAAGACAAGGACAAACATAGGTAAACATAAATTTAAATAAACATAAATTATATGTAACTTGAGTGCAAAATTAACAACAAAATAAACGCAGCGACACTAGTGCAAGATTGAGAGAGAAAAAAAATACAGGTTGGTTCAAGAACCTGACGGCAGTGGGGAAGAAGCTGTTGTTGAACCTTGAGGTGTGGGTCTTCAGGCTCCTGAACCTCCTGCCTGATGGCAGCATCGAGTAGGGTGCATGGCCTGGATGGTGGGGGTCCCTGATGATGGATGCCACCTTACTGAGACATTACCTCTTATGGGTGGCCTCGATGGTGGGGAGAGCTGTACCCGTGATGGAACTGGCTTGAGTCCCACCACTCTCTGTAGCCTCTTGCCTAACTGTGCATTGGAGTTTCTATACCAGGTCATGATGCAATGCTTTTCACTGTACATCTGGAGGAGTTGGGTGGAAGGGCCTGTTTCCACGCTCTATATCTCTGTGACTCAATGACACTTCTGTACCAGTTCCTCATGGCTCTCAATTTCCCCCCCCCCACTATAAATTATCTATTTCATATTTAAATAACTTCAATGATCTAGCCTCCACAACCCTCCAGAGTCAGTAGCCTCTGTGGAGGATGTGTGGGAATATGAAAAACACTGGATATTGTGAGGGTAGAACATGAGACAGGTACTTAGTACAAAACTTCTGTAGCCCTCTCCAGTTCCGCATCCCCCTCTGCTGCCCTCTTGTTGCAAATCCCCATTTTCCTTCACACCCTCAACACCCCCAGCGGACTGACGGGGACATAATTTTAAGGTGATTGGAGGAAGGTATAAGGGGGATGTCAGAGGTAGGTTTTTTTTACACAGAGTAGTGGGTGCATGGAACGCACTGTTGGCAGAGGTTGTGGGGGCAAATACATTAGGGACATCTAAGAGAATCTTAGATAGCCACATGAATGATAGAGAAATGGGAGGGAAGGGTTAACATTTGGGAGGGAAGGGTTAGCTAGATCTTAGAGCAGGATAAAATGTCAGCACAACATTGTGGGCCGAAGGGCCTGTACTGTGCTGCAGTGTTCTATGTTCAAAATACCTATATTGCCTATTTAGATGTTTATTTATTCATTCTGAGGATGCGCCAATATCTATTGTCCATCCCTAACTGAACTTGAATTCAGGGGGCAGTTAAGAGTCACTACATTATTGAGTCTGGTCACATATAGGCCAGGCTGCAGGATGGCAAATTTTATTCCCTGAAGGAGATTAATGGCTTTTACAATAATCCAGAGGTTTCATGTGAACATTACTGAGACTATCCTTCTGTTTTCAAATTCTAGGTGCATTTAATCACTTGAATATAAAGTCTCAGCTGTTACTTGAACTCGTGGCAGAGCTAGGAGAGCTGCTGCTTCACGGCATCAGAGAATAGGGTCCAGTCCTGACCTCGGGTGCTGCCTGTGTGGAATTTGTATGTTCTCCCTGTGACTGTGTGGGTTTCCTCCAGGCGCTCCGGTTTCCTCCCATATCCCAAAGGCGTGCAGGCTGGTAGGTTTATTGGTCACTGTAAATTTCCCCGTTTGTGTAGATGGGTGGTAGAATCTGGGGGGAGTAGCTGGGAATAAAACATAGAACTAGCCCTTAACTTAGAGACACGAGAGACTGCGGGTGCTGGAATCTGGAGCAACACACAATTTTCAGGAGAAACAGACAATCTGCTGGGTCCTGATAGAACATAGAATAGAACATAGAACGTTACAGCACAGTACAGGCCCTTCGGCCCAAAATGTTGTGCTGACATTTTATCGTGCTCTAAGATCTATCTAACCCTTCCCTCCCACATAGCCCTCCATTTTTCTATCATTCATGTGCCTATCTAAGAGTCCTTTAAATGTCCTTAATGTATCTGTCCCCACAACCTCTACCGGCAGTGTGTTCCATGCACCCACCACTCTCTGTGTAAAGAATTTACCTCTGGCATCCCCCTTATACCTTCCTCCAATCACCTTAAAATTATGTCCCCTCGTGTTAGCCATTGTTGCCCTGGGAAAAAGTCTCTGACTGTCCAAAATGTGGGGAGAATAAAAAAAAACTGGGATTAGTGTAGGATTAATGTAGATGGTTGGTGTTCAGCATGGACTCAGTGGGCTGAAGGGCCTGCTTCTGTGCTGTCTGTCTCTATATGATGCTATGGTTCATGTCTAACAATGAAGAAGAACTCCAGCTGATGGACCAATAAGTTAATCACTCCACTACCGTATCCCTTCTGTGTTGCACCATATCCCTTAACTGTCTTATCCTCTGGAACCCTTCCCCTTCCAACTGCAACCCATTCCTTGCGTGCTATTTTTCTCTCTTTTGGACACTCCAAATTATATTTTATCTCAAGCTTTTGGTCACCTTCTCTCATATCTCTTCGCAGAGCTCAATGTCAAATATTGTTGGATAATGAGGTTGAAAAATGCCTTGGGATATTGAACTATGTCAAGGTTGCTGTACAAATGCATGTTGTTGTTGGTGTACCAAAACAACAAGAAAATATTGTTCTATTCTCTTGAAAGCTCTGATTCTGAGTTGGAAGGTGTAACAACGGGAATACCTGACAAAGCAAATGCAGAAATTTATATCTGGCATCATCAGCTTTTAAGATTCTGCTTTAAGTATAATGGTCAACCTACACATAGACAACAAATGTAAACAACTGGTAAAAGCAATTGGGAAATCAAGATGACTCCATCACTGAGAAATTATTAAAGAAAGTTGTTTACAGGAATTCCCTTTTGATTAGGACTTGCTTTGCTGACTGTTTAAGATGGTAATGGGCAGGCGCGGTAGTGTAGCGGTTAGCATAATGCTTTACAGCGCCAGCGACCTGGGTTCAATTCCGGCCCCTGTCTGTAAGGAGTTTGTACGTTCTCCCCATGTCTGCGTGGGTTTCCTCCCACATTCCAAAGCCGTACGGGTTAGGAAGTTGTGGGCATGCTATGTTGGCGCCAGAAGTGTAGTGACACTTGTGGGCTGCCCCCAGAACACTGGACGCAAAAGATGTATTTCACTGTGTGTTTTGATGTACATGTGACTAATAAAGATATCTTATCTAATCGCTGTCCTTGGTAGCGTCAGCCAGAAATTGGCTCTAGGTTAAGAAGTAACTTGTTTATTTAATTTTCATCTTTACTTTCAAATTCTTCCATGATCATACCCCTCCTTGCCTCTCTAACTTTATAACCATCTGTGTCTCTTGAAGACACAAGAGACTGCAGATACTGGAACCAGGAGCACAAAGCAAACTGCTGGAGGACCTCAGTGGGTCAGGCAGCATCTGTGGAGGCAGAGGGAAACACAAGAGACTGCAGATGCTGGAATCTGGAGCAAAAAATGAACGTTGCTGAATTTAAGCATTCCACCATTGGTGACCACTTTGTCAGCTGACACAGCCTTGAGCTCTGGAATTCACTCCCTGATCACTTCCTCCTCTTTACCTCCCTTCTTTAAGACACTGTAAAACTTACCTCCTTGACCAAGCCTGGTTTGACTTCTCATTCAACAACAGGCACAGGGATATATCTGTTTATAAAAAAAAAGATAACAATATTCCAGCTCTTGGTATCATAAGATTCATTCCTCTAAATTGGTCTTCCTCCAGGAGTCATTTACCCAATAGTAACCCAGTGGTTAATGAATAGATTTTGAGCATAATTCCTGCTGTGCTGATCAGCCTGAGTATGGAACTGCAACTTCCTTCCTATGTTTTAATATTACTGAAACACACCTCAGCAGTTGCTAAGTGCTTATTGAGAGGAATGTGTTAGTGTCTGCAGCCTCCCCACTCAGCTTGATGGAGTTATGGTTCATTGAAGTCCCAGGTCATGCCTGCACACTGTGCTGAGTTGGCCAATAGACAACAACCAAGATCCACTGAAAATGTGGAACTGGATTCTGCATGAAGAGACCTGCATTGAGTGTTTTAAGGGTTTGCTGGAGAAACACAGGAGGGAGAAAGAAGTAGCAGGATGGTGTAAGGTGAAGTTGTGTCGGAGGACACCAACGTTATGCATTTTAGAGGTCACCGATGACTACAAATGTAACTGGACCAGCCAGCTACATACTATGGCCGACAGATCTGTGTTGATCCTTCTTACAATTAGCAAGTGTGGCTGAGATATGTTGCAAAGAGATACCAACATTTTGTTTATTCATAAAGAGACAACCCTAAGTACAGAAGTCAAAAACGTGCTTGCATTAGTTCTGTTCAGTTTTGCATCAGGACCCAAGAGGATAGGACAAATTAAATTGGTAAATTGGTTTATTATTGTCACATGTAACAAGGTGCAGTGAAAAACTTGTCTTGCATACTGTTCATATGGATCAATTCATTACACAGTGTACTGAGGTAGGTCTTATCTTATCTTACCTTATCTACAAGGTAAAACAATAACGGAATGCAAAGTAAAGTGTTACAGTTACAGAGAAAGTACAGTGCAGGCAGACAATAAGGTGCAAGGTCATAATGAGGTAGATTGTGAGATCAAGAGTCCATTTTATTGTCCTAGGGGACCATTCAATAGTCTCATAACTGTGGGATAGAAGCTGTCCTTGAGCCTGGTGGTACGTGCTTTCAGGCTTTTGTATCTTCTGCCTGATGCGAGGGAGGAGAGGAGAGAATGTCCAGGGTGAGTGGGGTCTTTGATTATGCTGGCTGCTTTACCAAGGCAGCGAGAGGTGTATCACCTGATATAATCACCTGACTTGTCTTCTGGTGAATGCCATGAAGAACCCTCAGTGATGCCTTACTCCTTATATCTTTCCCCTCAAAACCCTAATATTCATCTGAAATAAACCAAAAAGCAGTAAATGCTGCAAATACTCAGAAGGAAGTCATCCCTGACAGCGACTCACCTCCTAACATCCCAGATCCTTTCCACTCACAGTGCATGTTAGGAGTGTGAGTGAATAGCCTTACCTCCATGGACTCTGTCTACACTTCACGCTGCCTCGGTAAAGCAGCCAACATAATCAAAGACCCTACCCACCCTGGTCATTCTCTATTCTCCCCCCTCCCATCGGGCAGAAGATATGAAAGCACGTACCACCAGGCTCAAGGACAGCTTCTATCCCACTGGTATAAGACTATCGAGTGGACCTCTTGTATGATAAAATGGACTCTTGATCTCACAATCTACCTCGTCACAGCTTTGCACCTTATCATCTGCCTGCACTGCACTTTCTCTGTAACTGTAACACTCTATTCTGCATTCTGCTGTTGCTTTTCCCTTGTACGACCTTGATGTGCTGATGTTGAGAAATGATCTGAATCAGGTTCAGAATCAGCTTCATTATCACTGACATACGTCGTGAAATTTGTTGTTTTGTAGCAGCAGTAGAGTGCAATGACAAAAAAATTACTATAAGTTACCAAAAAATAAAATAATGCAAAAGAGGAATAATGAGGTAGAGATCACAGGTTCATGGACTGTTCAGAAATCTGATGGCGGAGGGGAAGAAGCTGTTACTGAAATGTTGAGTGTGGGTCTTCAGGCTCCTGTACCTCCTCCCCGATAGTAGTAATGAGACGAGGGCATGCCCCGGATGGTGAGGGTACTTAATGATGGATGCCGCCTTCTTGAGGCGTCACCTCTTGAAGATGTCCTTGATGGTGGGGAGGGTTGTGCCCATGATGGACACGGCTGTCTACAACCCTCTACAGCCTTCTTCGATCGTGTATGGATGGCTTGCAAAAACAATGTTTTTCACTGTACCTTGGTACATGTGACAATAATAAACCAATTACTAACAACCAGCACTTTGCAATTGCCAGGGTGAGTATAGCTCCAACAACATTCAAGAAGTTTGACACCATTCATGACAAAACAACCCACGTCGAATCCCATCTACGGCCCTAAACGTTCGTTCTCTCCTACACCAGGGCTTTATGGCTATAGTATGTACTGTGTACAAAATTGTCTGCAGTTACTTGCTCTGACAGTAACTCCTAAAACCCACAACTTCTTCAAGTCAAGTTGAGTTTATTGTCATGTGCACAACTACTTCAGCAACGGAACACTACGGACCATCTCTTGCGCTACCATGGACTTTTCTTCGATTGTGTCTTTGCTTTTTTTTTGGTTTTTGCAACTAATGTCTTTTTGGTATAATTTATGTATAATTTATATTCCGTGTGTTGTCTGTACCTATGTGCCTGTGATGCTGCTGCAAGTAAGTTTTCATTGCACCTGTACCTCACGGTATGTGTACACATGACAATAAACTCATGCACCAAAGGCAGTCAGTGTATGGGAACGACACATGCAGGTGCACATTGTCCTGACTTGGAAACATATGCTCACTGGTTCTAAACCCCAGAGCTTCTTCTCTACAGGCACTATGGGAGCACCTTCATCACTGCAACGGTTCACGAAGGCAGCTCACCACCAGCTTCTCAGGAGCAATTATTGATGGGCAATAAAAGTTTACACTTCTCACTGCCTCGGTAAAGCAGTCAACATAATCAAAGGCCCCTCCCACCCCAGACATTCTCTCTTCTCCCCCCTTCCCATCAGGCAGAAGATACAAAAGCCCGAAAGCACATATCACCAGGCTCAAGGATAGCTTCTATCCTGCTGTTATAAAACTATTGAACGGTCTCCTTGTATGATAAGATGGACTTGTGATCTCACAAACTACCTCATTATGGCCTTGCACCTTATTGTCTGCCTGCACTGCACTTTCTTTGTAGCTGATACACTTTATTCTTCATTCTGTTATTGTTTTCCTTTGTACTACATCAATGTACTGAAGTGATGAAATGATCTGTATAGATAGCATGCAAAACAAAGTTTTTCACTGCACCTCAGTACATATGACAATATTAAACCCCTTACTAAATGCTGGTCTTGCCAGCAGCACCCAGATACTGTGGGAAAAAATAAATGTAAAATATTACAGAAAGACCCAGGAAGATGTAATGGATACAGTGGCAGAGAAATGTCAACTGTTTGATGCTTCTTTTCAGATACTGCCTGACCTAATGAACATTTATTCTCATTTATATTTTAAACATCTCCTCCTCGTTGGATCACCCTTTCTTGTTAATCAGGTACTTAGACTAGTAACTGTGAAGCTAGCAGAAGGAACATAATTGCCAACCTCCTTGCAATGCCTGTTGTAAGATTATTTTTAGCAGGTAACTGACAACTGATAAGATAGATAAGATAAGATCTTTATTAGTCACATGTACATCAAAACACAGAGTGAAATACATCTTTTGCGTACTGGTTTTTGATCTAAAACATTAACTCTGTTTCTCTCTCCACAGATGCTGCCTGACTTGCTGAGTGTTTCCGGCATTGTTATCCCAGATTATAGAGAATGCCTGGCTCCTTCACTCTTCACTGAGTTTGCTGAACTGTAGTTTAACGTTCAACTTGTTATTTTGATCTAAAGGGGCTGTCATGTTGATTTGCAGCATAATGACATCAAAGTCTTTGAAATGAGGGAAAGAACACTCTGTGTTAGTGTAGCCATCAAGGACGGAATGAAAATGGGCCAAGAACTGATCCCATGAGAACCATATTATGTACAGCTCTCCACAGCAGAACATGCAGAGCAAATAAAACAGCTTCTGGAGGAACTCAATGGGTCAGGCAGCATTTGTGGAAGGAAATGGATAGTCAATGTTTCGGTCCAAGGCCCTTCCTCTGGACTGAAAGAGTAGAGGGGAGATAGCTGGTTAAATGACGTGAGGGGGAGGGGTGGGCAATTTTCCAGATTCCAGCATCTGCAGCCTCTTGTGTCTCCATATTATGAAGGGGTTTGTTATCTCTGCCTAAAGAAGGATATGCTTGTGGTAGAGTGAACACAGTGAAGGTCCACCTGCTTAATTCCTGGGATGGTGGGTTTGTCGTTAGAGGAGAGAAGATTGGCCCAATACTCACTCGAGTTTAGAATAATGAGAAGTGACCTCACTGAAGTGCACAAAAATTCTAAATAGACTTGAGAGGGTAGAAAGAACCAGGGGTCAGAGTTACAAATTAAGGCATCGCAGAAAGCATCCTATCCAGATGCATCACAGCTTGGTATGGCAACTGCTCTGCACAAGACCACAAGGAATTGCATAGAGTTGTGAACGCAGCCCAGTCCATCACGCAAACCAGCCTCCCCTCCATTGACTCCGTCTACACTTCCTGCTGCCTCAGGAAAGCAACCAATTTATCAGCTTAACCAAGGACCTACTCCCATCCTGGTCATTCTCTCTTCAGAAACTTGAGAACATGTACCGCCAGGCTCAAGGACAACTTCTACCCTGCTATTATAAGACTTCTTAAGAAGAAGGCGTGATGGCAGCTCTACTTCATTAGGAGTTTGAGGAGATTTAGTATCTCAACAAAGACTCTTAAGATTTCTATAGATATATGATGGAGAGCATTCTGACTGGTTGCATCACCGCCTGGTATGGAGGCTCCAATGCACAGGATCGCAAGGGGCTGCAGAGGGTTGTAGACTCAGCCAGCCCCATCACGGGCACAACCCTCCCCGCCATCGAGGACATCTTCAAGAGGCGGTGCCTGAGGAAGGCGGCATCTATCATTAAGGACCCTCGCCATCCGGAACATGCCCTCTTCTCATTACTACCATTGGGGAGGAGGTACAGAAGCCTAAAGACCCAAATTCAATGATTCAGGAGCAGCTTCTTCCCATCTGCCATCGGATTTCTGAACAATCCATGAGCCCGTGAAAACGATCTTTTCATTCCTTTTTTTTGCACTATTTATTTTGTAATTAATAGATCTTTATGTATGCACTGTACTGCTGCGACAAAACAACAGATTTCACGTCATATGTGAGTGATATTACATCTGATTCTGATCTTTTATGATAAAGATGAAGTCTTAATCTATCAATCTACCTCATCATGGCCCTTGCACTTCATTTGCCTACCTGCACTGCACTTTCTCTGTAACTGTAACACTGTATTCTCCATTCTGTTTGTATCTTCTACCTGACAGGAGGGGAGAGAAATGAGAATGACTGGGGTGGGAGGGGTTCTTGATTATGGTCGTTGATTTCCCTGAGGCAGCGTGAAATGTGTACAGAGTCAATGGAGGGGAGGTTGGCTAGCACTCTGTTCACAACTATCTGCAATTTCTTGCTGTCAGAGCAGTTGCCATACCAAGCTGTGATGCATCTGGATAGGATGCTTTCTCTGGTGCACCCATAAAAATTGTTAAGAGTCTTCGGGAACAAGCCGATCATTCATTACCCTGTATGAGTGCTTCCTTTTGTAGTTGATATCAGTATCATTGCTCTTTTGAAACTCACTGACCCGGTCCACTTAAATGGAATCATAGTCTTGGGTATATCGTCAGCACGTTTACCAGACCTGTATGCAGTTGGCCTAGCCTGCTGGTCTTCTAACTTCCCAGAATCCCTCAGCATACTCTCCGCAGCACCAGGGTCTCAGCTGACGCAGTAAGTCAGTGCCATCCCTGAAATGCCCTTGGCTTTTGGCAAAGCTGAAGCTAGTTACGAGAGAGGGATTCAAAGTTACATCCCCAGATCAATAATCCGGGTCCGGTAACATCCCCACTTTGTCACCACGCCCAGCTGAAGTTGGTATACATATCAGAATCAGAATCAGAATCAGGTCTATTATCTGTCTTTTATGACGTGAAATTTGTTGTTTTGCAGCAGCAGTGCAGTGCAAAGATATAAAAAAAAACCTACAAATTACAAAATAAATAAAGAGTGTAAAAAAAAGGTTTATGGGTTCATGGACCATTCAGAAACAGTAGTGTAGCGGTTAGTGTAACGCTATTACAGCACCAGTAACCCAGGTTCAAATGCGGCCACTGTCTGTAAGGAGTTTGTATGTTCTCCCTGTGTCTGAGTGGGTTTCCTCTGGGTGCTCCGGTTTCCTCCCACATTCCAAAGACATACAGGTTAGGAGCTGTGGGCATGCTATGTTGGTGCCGGAAGTGTGGTGACACTTGCGGGCTGCCCCCAGAACACTCTACGCAAAAGATGCACTTCACCGTGTGTTTCGATGTACCTGTGACTAATAAAGATATTTTACCTGATGGAGGAAGAGAAGAAGCTGTCTCTGAATCGTTGAGTGTGGGTCTTCAGGCTCTTGTACCTCCTCCCTGATGGTATTAACAAGGAGAGGGCATATCCTGGGTGGTGATGGTCCTTAATGATGGATGTCTCCTTCTTGAGGCACCGCCTCTTGAACGTGTCCTCAATGGTGGGGAGGGTTCAGCCTGTGATGGAGCTGGCTGAGTCTACAACCCTCTGCAGCTTCTTGCGATCTTATGAAACATTTGAACTTATGATATATATGACAGGTGCAGAAAAAAATGAAGAATTTTTAGAGTAACATGGAGAAGTAATGTAAAGCGCAGGAACATTAGAATACCAAATTGAAAAGGTTCATGGAGGTCAAATGGAATTTGTGGCTTTATAAACGGAAGTGCAGAATATAAAACCAGGAAAGTTATGCCAAGTGTTTATAAATTACTCAGTTTGAGCTCTCAGTGGAATATTGGCACTACAGTTCAGGAAGGAGGTCTTGGAGATGGGACAGAGGAGATTCCCAGGGATCAGGGACTTTCCAAAGATGGAGGGTGTGGAGAGGCTGGGGTATGGAGAGGGTGAGGGTGCTTCCGGTACAGATGGTCAGACTAAAGCAGAATCCAACTAGATTATGAAAGAAAAAATTATTCCAATGACAGAAAATGAAAATATGATTGAAAGAGGCAGATGTTAAAAAATTAGCCCCAAACCAGTGGGACACATGAGGAGAAATTGTTTGATTCAGTGAACTGGATTCTCGAGTGTGCAAACAACCAGCTGAAACAGATTGAAAAGTAACATCCTTAAAGGAGTGGGATAAACACTTGGAGAGGAGAAGATTCCAGGGCTACAGAGAAAGTGCGGGGAGTGGGATTTGTTTTGAAAGCTATTTCAAAGATCCAGCAAAGCCACAATAACCATTTTCAAGTGTTGTTTGTTCACAGGATATGGAGTTACTGGCAAGCCAAGCATTTATTGTCCATCGGTAATTGTCTCTGAACAGAGGGGGCAAATACAAGTCAATCACATTGGTGGGTCTCGAGTCACATTCTGACTAAATCAGGTAAGAGCAGTAGATCTTCTTCCCTGCAGGACATCAGTTTGTTTTGTTACAATAGTTTTGTGCTAACCATCACTGAGACTTATTTTTTCTGTTTTGTAATTCAGATTTACTTAATAATTTGAATTTAAATTCCCCAGCTGCCATGGTGAGATGTCCCTGGATTATTGCTTCAGAATTCTGGCAAAGGATCCAGTGACCTAACAATTGTTCTATCATATCCTTATTGTATTTGGGCTGAATAGACTCTTTCTTTATTGGATCATTCCATGATACATTTCATCTGCCAAAGATCTGAATGAATTGACATTTTTTGTGTTGTTATATTTCAAGCCACACTTTGATCTCCTGCAACAACTCTGTTCTTATCCTTGCCCATGCTATTGCCATTTACTAAGATAAGGTGGCTGTGTTATTACTAAATCCTATTGTTATTAAAGACGTCCATAACCACAGTGTAATTATCTGTGTTACTAATGCCAATATAGTCCCAATCTCAAATAATTGT
Source organism: Pristis pectinata (assembly GCF_009764475.1). Taxonomy (NCBI): domain Eukaryota; kingdom Metazoa; phylum Chordata; class Chondrichthyes; order Rhinopristiformes; family Pristidae; genus Pristis; species Pristis pectinata. Next base: position 8,037,135 of record NC_067413.1, read on the forward strand.
ATCTTTGTTCTCCCATCACAGTGGATTGGCAAAGCAGCTTCCCTCATATATTCCAGGCTGAGATTTAATTAGCAGGCAGTCCTTGCCTAAGATCTGGCTTGATTTCAGAGCCTAAACTACATTCAGTTGATGTCATGACTGTTTTGTTTTCACTCCTCTGGATTCAGCAAGATTAACGCAACTCACCTTGAACATGAAGCTATCTACTGGTCAATCTTGTGTCCTTGACACCCAACAGTCACTCAGACCAAGCAGGAGAGGAGGTTGAAAAACTTCCACCTTTGTTGTCTTGGAAAGATCCTTAGGCATCTCTTGGGACCAGGAAATCACCAACAATTGTCCCTCCTGCACTGATACAACAAGACCTGACTCAAGACCCAATGTCAGGGCATCGAGTACAGAGGCTGGGACATCACGTTGCAACTGTACAAGTCATTCGTGAGACCACACTTGGAGTATTGTGCTCAGTTCTGGTCACCCAGCTATACGAAGGATGTCATTAAACTGGAAAAGGTGCAGAAAAAGTTCACAAGGATGTTACCAGGACTGGAGGGCTTGAGATAGGCAGGATACCCTTTTGAGGAGAGGCTGGATAGGCTGGGACTTTTTTCTCTGGAGCAAAGGAGGTTGAGAGGTGACCTTATAGAGGTTTATAAAATCACGAGGGGAGTAGTAATCAAGTGTATCAGGTGAATCAAGTATCAAGTGAACGGTCACTCTTTAACCCAGGGTGGAGGAGTCTAAAACTAGAAGACATGGATTTAGGGTGAGACGGAATAGATTTAAAAGGGACTTGAGGGGTAACCTTTTCACACAGAGGGTGGTGGGTATATGGAACGAGCTGCCAGAGGAAGCTGTAGAGGCAGGTACAATTACAATGTTTAAAAGACATTTTAACAGGTACATGGATGGAAAAGGTTTAGAGGGATATGGGCCAAATGCAGGAAAATGGGACTAACTCGTCTTTGGTTGGCATGGACGAGTTGGGCCGAAGGGGCTGTTTCTGTGCTGTGTGACTCTCTGAATCCATGACTCTAAACTGGAGGAACAACACCACAACTTCCTCCTGGGCACATTACAGCCTTCCAGACTTGACAACGAACTCTCTAACTTTAGATAACATGCTCTTTCTTCTTCAGCAACACACAAAAAGCAGGAACTTGGCGGATCAGGCAGCACCCATGGAGGAAAACAGACAGTCGACGTTTCAGGTCGAGACCCTTCACCTGGACCAGCATTTTCTGCTTTTGTTTCAGATTTTGAGCATCTGCAGTTTTTTTTTGTCATCACCAATAATGAGATCCTCAGAGATGTTACCGTAACTGCACCCTGCACTTTCTCTGTAACTGCAACACTATATTCTGCATTCTCCTTTTTCATACTCACTCAATTAATAATGTACGGCATGGTCTGTCTGGATGGCATGTAAAGCAGAAGTTTTTCACTGTATCTTGGGACATCTGACAATATAAACTAATACAATACATAAACATTGTTGGGGCATGTTTGGGGCTCAGTCAGTAAACTCAACTTGTACCAGAAATATTCTTCCAGATAAATTATAATGAATGTAGCAAGCTGCAGGGTGTGTGGAAGGATGTCAGGGGTGCATTGTTGCCTGAGCGTCAAACCTTTCCTCTCTCTGTGGTCCGTGCCACATTCCTGCAGACACTGTTGGCTAGTGTACCGTCTGTCTTTCTTTCTTTTTCAATCTTTTTATTAGTTTTCAAATTAGTACAGATTAATATATAAAATCAATGTTTGTACATGTAATACAAAGAGATCAGGAGAACAATCATGGCATAGATAATCATAAAGAACAATAAAATGTAAAAAAACCTGTAGATCCAACAATCTCTCAGTAAATGAATATAATATAAAAGAAAGGAAAGAAAAAGATTTATTATATAAATAAAAAAAGAGAAAAAAGAACCCAAATCAACAAGAAAAATTATAAACAATATGTCAAACCAAACTAAGCTAAACAGAAAAATTTAAAAAAGACAAACAAAAAAAAAGACTGGACTAAAATTTCTCAGTAGAAACAGAGCAATATTATGTCATCAACTCCATTCCTCTAACTTGGAAAGTTATTGAAAGGTGATCTATATCATGTGAAAATATTGAATAAATGGACTCCAAATATCTTCAAATTTAAGCGAAGGATCAACAGTACCACTCCTAATTTTTTCCGAGTTTAAACATGTTATAGTTTGAGAGAACCATTGAAAAGTAGTAGGGGGTATTGGATCCTTCCATTTAAGCAAAATGGATCGTTTGGCACTATCTGTCAAAGACTGTGCCACCAGTAGCCTGTCCTGGTCCAACCAGGTAGATGCCACTGCCAAGAAAGCTCACCAACGCATCTACTTCCTCAGAAGGCTAAAGAAATTTGGCATGTCCCCTTTGACAGTCACCAACTTTTATCGATGCACCATAGAAAGCATCCCATCTGGATGCATCATGGGTTGGTATGGCAACTGCTCTGCCCGTGACTGCAAGAAACTGCAAAGGGTTGTGGACACAGTCCAGCACATCACATAAACCAGCCTCCCCTCTATGGACTCTTGCTGCCTTGGTGAAGCAGCCAGCATAATCAAAGACCCCATCCACCTGGGTTATTCTCTCTTCTCTCTTCCATCATTCAGAAGATACAGGAGCCTGAGGGCACATACCACCAGGCTCAAGGACAGCTTCTATCCCACTGTGATAAGACCGTTGAACAGTTCCCCTATACAATGAGATGGACCCTTGACCTCCAATCTACCTTGTTTGACCATGCACCTTATTGTCTACCTGCACTGCACTTCCCTGCAGCTGTGACATTTTACTCTGTATTCTGTTATTGTTTTTACCTCAATGCACTGTGTGATGAATGGATTTGTACAAATGGTATGCAAGACAAGTTTTTCACTGTACCTCGGTACATGTGACAATAATAAACCAATACCAATACCTAAATTCAACACAGTGGTGGACTCAGCCAGGTCCATCAGGGGTACAGCTCTCCCCATCACTGAGGGCGTCTACAAGAGGTGATATCTCAGGAAGGTGACCTATTGTGAAGGACCATCACCATCCAGGCCATGCCCTCTTCTCGATGCTGCCATCAGGCAGGAGGTACAAGAGCCTGAAGACCCCACACCTCAAGGTTCAGCAACAGCTTCTTCCCCACTGCCATCAGGTTCTTGAACCAACCTGAAAAACCATAGCACTACCTCAGACTATACCTCCCTCAACTTGCACTAATGTTGTTAGGTTATTTTTGTTTAGAGTGTTGTGTAAGTTATGTATAATTTATGTTAATTTAAGTTTATGTAATTTTGCCGTGTTTGTAATATACTGTGCTACTGCTGCAAAAAGCTAGTTTTCATGACATATGTACCCTGGGTATGTATGCCCATGACAATAAACTTGAATTTGAACTCGAACCCCCTTGTGACACAGAGCAAGGCCAAAACACTGATAGAGGTAAATCATGGCCCAAGTGAGACAACCTTGTCTATGGCCATTGAGTCTGGAGAAGCAGGGCCAAGACTGATGTCCTCATTACCGAGAGCCTCCAGGGAGCCCAAGCTGAGACCTTCCGGTGAGCCAGGTAGCAGAGTGTGTGCCAACTTCCCTCTGGTAAGGGCAGATGCAGCTTCTGAGGAGAGGCCCGTCACTGAAGCATTGGATTCCTTATTGCTGGGCACCTCTGGCTGACTGACACTCCATCGGTAAGAAGTTGGGCAACCTTCCACTGACCCTGCAGCTCCCAAAATTTGTTGCATTGAGCATTAATTTCTCTGAAAGAATATTTCTGATTCAAGGTAAGTTTGCTAATACCCTAAACAAGTCTCAGTAATGTGCAGTTATAGTGTCATTACTAACTTGGCTGACAAAATTCAGCTATCAGATCTCCCAATGAAATATGTTTTACTATACACTACGTTTGTGCTCTGAATTTAATTGACTGATTCTTTCTTTAACAATGCTGAATTTAGTTGACCAATGCAGCAACAAAAAATTTGCATTTATATAGCATCTTAAATGCATGAAAATATTCCAACTTTCTTCAAGGGAGCATCAGAAGATCACAGGGTTCCAAAATCTTCACAGCATTGTAGCCTCTGATGACTCTTAGGAAAGAGCAATTCAATTTAATACCTTTTGGTATTGGTTTATTATTGTCACTTGTACCAAGGTGCAGTGAAAAACTTGTCTTGCATACCGTTCATACAGATCAATTCATTACACAGTGCATTGAGGTAGTACAGGGTAAAAACAATAACAGAGTACAGAGTAAAGCATCACAGCTACAGAGGAAATGCAGTGCAGGTAGACAATAAGGGGCAAGGTCAGAACAAGGTAGATTGTGAGGTCAAGAATCCATCTCATCGTATAAGGGAACCGTTCAATACTTATCACCATGGGATAGAAGCTGTCCTTAAGTCTGGTGGTACGTGCCCTCAGGCTCCTGTATCTTCTGCCTGATGGGAGAGGAGAGAAGAGAGAATGACCCAGGTGGGTGGGGTCTCTGATTATGCTGGCTGCTTCACCAAGGCAACGAGAGGTATAGACAGAGTCCATGGAGAGGAGGCTGGTTTCCGTGATGTGCTGAGCTGTGTCCACAACTCTCTGCAGTTTCTTGTGGTGCCGAGCAGAGCAGTTGCCATACTAAGCTGTGATACATCCAGATGGGATGCTTTCTATGGTGCATCGATAAAAGTTGGTGAGTGTCAAAGGGGACATGCCAAATTTCTTTAGCCTCCTGAGGAAGTAGAGGTGCTAGTGAGCTTTCTTGGTCATGGTGTCTACCTGGTTGGACCAGGACAGGCTATTGGTGATGTTCTCTCCTTAGAACTTGAAGCTCTCAACCCTCTCGACCTCAGCACCATTGATGTAGACAGGTGCATGTACATCGCCCCCCCCATAGTCAATGACCAGATCTTTTGTTTTGCTGACAATGAGGGAAAGATTGTTGTCATGACACCATGTCACTGAGCTCTCTATCTCCTTCCTGTACTCTGACTCATCATTATTTGAGATACGGCCCACTATGGTGATATCATCTGCAAACTTGTAGATGGAGTTAGAGCAGAATCTGGCCACAAAGTCTTGAGTATATAGGGATTAGAACAGGGGCTGAGGACGCAGCCTTGTGGGGCACCAGTGTTGAGAATAATAGTGCTGGAGGTGTTGCTGCCTATCCTCACTGATTGTGGTCTGTTAGTCAGAAAGTCAAGAATCCAGTTGCAGAGAGAGGTGTTGAGTCCCACCTGTTTTAAGAAGACCTCACCCCGGTACCTAAGAAAAACAAGGTAACATGGCTTAATGACTACCAACCGGTGGCTCTGACATCCACCATCATGAAGTATTTCAAGAGGCTGGTCATGGCAAGCATCAACTCCCAGGTCTCGGAGTTTTGTGATGAGCTTGCTTGGAATTATAGTATTGAAGGCAGAGCTGTAGTCAATAAACAATAGTCTAACGTAGGTGTCTTTACTGTCCAGATGCTCCAGAGATGAATGTAGAGCTAATTAGCTAGTAGTATGCTGGGGAGGGGGGGGTGTCTTGTACCCACACTGTTTCAGCCTCACCTGCAGCCCAGCCTGGGAAGTCCTGGAGCGGAGCCACCTGGTAAGTGATTGCTTAAGGACAGACCTAATTCTTTCCATTCTGTACATATTGCGTGATGGGTTGGTTAAAAAAAAATTAGTTCTTCATCATCACTGTATCTTTATTTTATACCTAATAGAATTAAGGGCGATGAATGTCTCATTTTCCCGCATTTACCCAGTGTTAATTACAACAAAAACAGAAATGCTGGAAGAACTTCATCAAGCTGCATTTGTGGAAAGAGACACCATGAACATTTCAGCTCGAAAGCCCTTCATCAGAGCCAATGTCAATGACATGATCAATTATCTCCTGTTCCTTGGATGGTGGCTCCATCACCATTTTAGGAAGTACATCAGATGGTGGTGCTTCTGTCTCTTGTTAGGTTGGTTTGGGTTCAAGCTCCATTTCAGAAAGTTGACAATGTAAATCAAGGCTGTCACACATACGACAATATTGAGGAACTGCACTATTGGAGGCCCCATCCTTTGGATGAGATTTGGCTGCCCTCACAGGTAATGCCAAAAAGTCCATGAAACTATTTTGGAGAGGGCTAAACTAAGTACTACCAGTAGAGACACAAGAGACTGCAGATGCTGTAATCTGGAGCAACAAACAATCTGCTGGAGGAACTCAGAGGGTCGAGCAGCATCTGTATGGGGAAAGGAATTGTCAACCTTTCGGGTTGAAACTCTGCTTTAGGACCCTGCATTACTACCAGTATCCTGGCCAAAATTTACCCTTTGACTAATGCTCAAAGGGCAGGCACAGTAGTGTAGTGTTTAGCGTGACCTGGGTCCAAATCCCGCCACTGGCTGTAAGGAGTTTGTCTGTTCTCCCCATGTCTGAGTGGGTTTCCTCCGGGTGCTCCGGTTTCCTCCCACATTCCAAAGACATACAGGTTAGGAGCTGTGGGCATGCTATGTTGGTGCCAGAAGCATGGCGACACTTGCGGGCTGCCCCCAGAACACTCTACGCAAAAAGGTGCATTTCACTGTGTGTTTCATGTACATGTGACTAATAAAGATATCTTATTTTATCCTGAAAATCAACATATCCGACTGTTATCATATTGCTGTTCATGAGAAATTGTGTTCTCAAAGTGACTGCCATTAATTGACTACATTATAACATTTTTAAAATACTTCATTAGCTGTGAAATGCTTTGGGACATCTCAAGGTTGTGCTAGAAATGCAATACTTTCCTTTAATCTTTAATCTATTTGCAACTTTCAGTCCCGAGGGTTCAGGGACAGAGAATAGCTGATTAATGCTGTGTAATTTAATACTCATTTGTTTTAATTTCTCCTCCAATTAGGGTGCATGAACACAGCCCAATATTGGAACAGCGGAGAGTGAAGTAATGACTGGGCTTTAGCAGTTCCCGTGTGAACTGGCTGAGTACTCGATGGATTTGTCGCAATACTCAGAACAGCTGCCAGAATGTTGGCAGGCACAATGGATCTCTTTGACAGCACACACTGTACACCCACTCCATGTGCCTGTTGCAAAATTAATATCACTGCAGTCCTACATGCTCAGCCCAAGTCAGGGTTTATGGACTGTTTCTTTACTCATTCAGTGGATGTAGACTTCACTGACCAGGTTACAAATTATTGCCCATCCCTAATTGTCCCTTGAAGTTACTTGATACCACTTAAGGCTCAATGATGGGTCTGCAGTCACATGCCGTCAGTATATGGAATGAGCTACCTGTATATGGAATGAGCTGCCAGAGGAGGCAGGTATATTGACAACATTTAAAAGGCAATTGGACAGGTACACGGATAGGAAAGGTTTAGAGAGACGTGGGTCAAATGCGGGCAAATTGGACTAGCCTAGGTGGGCACCTTGGTGGCATGGATTGTTTGGACTGAAGGGTCTGTTTCTGTGCTGTATGACTCTATGACTCTAATCCAAACCAGGTAAGGACAACAGATTTCCCTCTGTGAAGGATATTAATGAATGACTTAGGTTGTTAATGACTGTCCAATTGTTTATAATTGTTCATACCATTCTTGAAATAAATTATACTCGACATCTAATTAATATTTTGAATTTAAGTTCCTGAACTGTCATGATGAAGTTTGAACTTGCTCATCTAGACTTCTGACTCTCCTCTATTATGTTGAGGAGTGCAGGGTCCAACCATACTCTGGATGGAGGTAGAATGATAGCCGTAAGGGAAGGTGTCTCACTGCACTCAGACCTCACTGTGGTGCACAATTAGATTTTGAAAGTATGTTTACTTGGACCCATAGACTCCCTCAGACATTTCTTGATTCTTGAGACTAAAAGAGGTGGTATCGTTGACAGTGAAGATTGTTATCAGGATTTACAGGGGTCATGATCAGCTAGCTGAGGAATGGCAAACGGAGTTTAATTCAGATAAGTGCGAGGTGTTGCATTTTGGGAAGACAAATCAGGGTAGGACTTTCACAGTCAACAGTAGACTCCTGGGGAGTATTGTAGAACAGCAGGACCTATACAGCTGCAACAATACCTCACAGCTCCTAAATTCAATTCCCCGATTGATGAAGGACAATACACCATCTGCCTTCTTAACCACAGAGTCAACCTGCGCAGCCACTTTGAGCGTCCTATGGACTCGGACCCCAAGGTCCCTCTGCTCCTCTACATTGCCAAGAGTCCTACCATTAATACTATATTCCGCCAACATATTTGACCTATTCAGCTATGACTCAATTAGTTATGACTCTAATTGCAAGGTTTAGAGATGCTTTTTCTTTTGAATGATCTGAAAAGCCTCAAACTTGGATGTCCACTCTGCCAGTCCATTCACTGGAGATGTTAAGTGTAGAACGAGATGCTTCCTGCAGCAGATTGACTGGGCCAGTTGATGTGACATACACCGTGGTTTGGGACTCCCGGTCACATTCACATTCTCCTCGTGTCTGCGTGGGTTTCCTCCGGGTGCTCCCGTTTCCTCCCACATTCCAAAGACGTACGGGTTAGGAAGTTGTGGGTATGTTATGTTGGCGCCAGAAGCGTGGTGACACTTGTGGGCTGCCCCCCAAAATCACTACGCAAAAGATGCATTTAACTGTGTGTTTCGATGTACATGTGACTAATAAAGATCTTATTATCGCGGACTTATCTCCGATTGTCTTTTTTTGCACTAATGTCTTGTTTTTGCACAGTTTTTCTTTCCTCTCTCTTCACTGCCTTGTATAACTTATGTATAATTTATATTCCGTGTGTTGTCTGTACCTAAGTTCCTGTGATGCTGCTACAAGTAAGTTTTTCATTGTACCTGTACCTCACATGACAATAAACTCGACTTGACTTGACTGGGTCATTTACAAATGGGTATTTGAGGAGCAGATGGCCACATCGCCCATAGCTGGTGTGGATTCTGGGAAAGGCTGTTCAGGATCTTCAATGGAGGTTGGAGCCAGGGATCCTGGCTGTGGGGTCGATGCTCCCTGTGTTGGATGTGTCTCACTGCTCCTTCCATTGGTAAAGTGGGCTGTGTGTATGGCACAGATAATGGCTGCACTGAGTCTTTGTGAATGGGGAAGGCAGGCATTGTTCACGGCTTTTCGTCGATCTTGCTGGAGTCGCAGTGAATGGTGGGGCAGTGGATGGGAGCCAGCGCCAGGAGGGTCTCAGCTGGAGAGGATTCAAGGGTCTCTGTTCCCATCCACAGAGCAACATTCAGCGGTAACTGGAGGACCAAGAGGTGGACGTGTGGCGAGTATTCTGGCTGTGCTCCCTCATGCGTTATAGGGAAAGGTTGGGCAGCTCGGACTTTATTCATTGGCGCGTAGGAGACTGAGGGGGTGACCTTCTAGAGGTGTATAAAATCACGAGGGGCTGGCTGAGTTTCTCCAGCAGATTCTTTATTGGCCCACTTGCCATGTGGCCTCTGTTGGTTCCTCACTAGCTTCTTCCCACCTCTTCCTTCTCCCGTCCAGTATAACTGTTCATACGTCGTAGAACATAGATTCATACAACATGCAACATGGAAGCAGGCCCTTCGGCCCACTCAGCCCATGCTGACCATTTATACAAATCCTACACTAATTCTATTTTATTTTCTCCACATTCCTATCGACTCCCTCTGGATTCTTCCACTCACCCACACACTAGGGGCAATTTACAGGGGCCGATTAATCTACCAACCCATCCATCTTTGGGATGTGGGAGGAAATCGGAACACTCCGAGGAAACCACACAGTCACAGGGAGAACATGCAAGCTGCATATAGACATCACCAGAGGTCAGGATTGAACCCCAGAAGAACAGTACAGCACAGAAACAAGCCCTTCGGCCCATGGTCTTGTGCGGAACAAATTAAGCTAACGACACCTGATCTCTTCTACCTGCACATAGCCCATTTCCCCTTCATTCTCTGCATATTCATGTGCCTATGTAAGAGCCTCTTAAACACCTCTATCATAACTGCCTCCACCACCACCCCTGGCAGCACATTACAGGCAGCCACCACTCTCTGTGTAAAAAAACTTGCCCCACACATCTCCTTTCAACTTATCTCCTCTCACCTTAAATCCATGCCCTCTAGTATTAGACATTTCAACCCTGGGAAAAACATACCGAATGTCTACCCTATCTATTCCTCTCATAATTTTATAAACTTCTATCAGGTGTCCCAACATGTTCTGTCTCAATGAGTTTTTGTAACTTCCCTGAAGTGCATTAGCGTGACTCACCTCTGCCACTCCCTGTGGCTGTGAGCTCCACACTCTCTTTGCTCTGTGGAGAGAATAAGAGATGGGATTAATGTAGGATTACTGAGAATGGGTGGTTGATGGTGGGCAATGGATTTGTGCTGTATGACTCTATAATCAACCAAAGTTGATCTTGGTTTGAATAATGAGAAACTGGGACAGATGATGGAAAACCTTGTTTTCAGGAACCTCTGTACTGAGGAGTGGTGGAGGTGGTGAGGTTCAGGAGGAAATTGTGGGCAGTTGACATTGCCCGTGGTCAATGGTATGGCTACATCTGAGAACGATCAGGAAACCACTGTTGGAGGAGCGCAGATCTCTCAGTGGATTGTAGAGCTGACAGGGATAGAGAAGAGTGAGACAATGGGGAGGATTTGCAGATTCCGATGCGAGGTTTAATGTTGAAGTAAGGGAACCCAGGAGAGTGAAGTGAACGGCTCCTGGTGCGAGTTAAGACAAGGACAGCACAGTTTTAATTGACATCAAGTTCACAGGGAGGCTGGTCAGGAATGTACGAAGCCCTGATGAAACTAAAGCATGGCTTAGGGTCTTAACAGCAGATAAACTGAGACTTGGAAAGAGTTAAACAACGTTATGGAGATGAATGGAGACACTGGAGACTGCAGATGCTGGAATCTGGAGCAGCAAACAATCTGTCCAGAGGAAGGGTCTCAACTCAAAACGTTCACTGTCCGGTTCCCTCCACAGATGCTGCCTGACCCGCTGAGTTCCTCCAGCATCTTATTTGTTGCTTACGGATGTGAACAGAGGAAATAGCAACAATAATTCTTTGACCCACCTACAACTTATTAGGTGCCTACAGGAACCTCATCCAGGTGCCTGCATTAAGTGCCACACTTATTGCTGACTCTTGATGTTCACTCTAGAGGTCATGAGGCATCCTGTGCATGTCCCAAATCTGCTTTCTTATTTTGTTCTGATGGTCTACTTTTCTTTTCCCTCAGTGTGTTGACGGATGCAAATGAATCTGGTTTGTGACAAATCACCATAAGGTTCAAATAGGAACACAGCAGTCTCATAACAAATAAAACACATAGGGAAGGGGGAATTCTGAGGCAAGGTTCCATCCAAGGCAGAAAGTGGACCTATCAGTGAAATTCAGTCATAAATAAAGATTATTTTTACATATTTATGTTTGGAATCTGACAAGACCAACACTTATTGCACATACTTAATTGCCATTGAGAAGGTAGTGTGAGCCACCATCTAGAACTGCTGTAGTCCATCTGGTGAAGCTGCTCCTAAAGTGTTGTTGGGCAGCAACTTCCAGGGTTTTAACCCAGTGTTGACAAAGGGATGGCAATATGTTTCCAAAGTCAGGATGGTGTGTGATCTGGAGGGGATCCTGCAGGTGGTGGTGCTCCGATCCACCTGACATCCTTGTCCTGCTCGGTGGCAGAAGTCATGGGCTTGGCAAGTGCTGCCAGAGTAATCTGAATGGCAGTTTGTAGGTGGTGCGCACTGCAGCCACTGTACACCAGTGCTGGAGGCGGGGGGCCATTCTTTCGGGCAGCTTTGTTCAGGAGCCTTTGTGTGTACCTGTAGAGGCTAGTGGCACATATTCCATCAAAGTCAAAGTCAAGTTTATTGTCATACACATATACACAGGGGCAATGATAAACTTACTTGCAGGAGCATCTTATATGATGAGATGGACTCTGACCTCACGATCTACCTTGTTGTGACCATGCACCTTATTACACTGCACTTTCTCTGTAGCTGTGACACTTTACTCTGTACTGCTATTGTTTTTACCTGTACTACATCAATGCACTCTGTACTAACTCAATGTAACTGCACTGTGTAATGAATTGACCTGTACGATCGGTATGCAAGACAAGTTTTTCACTGTACCTTGGTACAAGTGACAATAATAAACCAATACCAATACCAATAGCAATCACAGGCACATAGCATCAGATACACAATGTTCAAAACAAAAAACATAAACATAAACTATACACAATTTTTACAAGAAAGAACACAATTAAAACAAAAAAAGATAAAATTTATTGTAATGCAAAGTGGTCAAAGTGGTCATAATATTACTATACTGAGGTAGTGATTATGGTTGTGCTGGTTGGTTCAAGAACCAAATGGTTGAAGGGAAACAGCTGCTCTTGAACCTGGTGGTGTGGGTATTGTGATGTGCACACCACCACATCACAACACCATCGTAGTGCATCACAATGCTGGCTTGTGCCTTGTGGTTACCTCCATTCTGAACCGTTCTGGCAGCCACAGTTTTATGCGGCTGGAGTCAAAACTGAATGGAGTTTTAGCAGAGACACAAGAGAATGCAGATCCTGGAATCTGGAGCAACAAACAAACTGCTGGAGGAACTCAGCGGATCAGGCAGCATCTGTGGAGGGAAATAGACAGTCGACGCTTTGGGTCGAGATGCTTCACCTGGACTGGATTTTTAGCATCATGCAGCAATAGGATTTGGGGTAAGGGGAAGTGGGAGGAACAAAAAGAACCTTAAAGAATAAACAGACCAGAAGGACTTGACATTTTCTGGTGACAGATGGTAGAGGACACAGATTAGCAACAGAAGCACAGGAAAATCTGCTAACAGTTACAACTCAATGTGTCTAAAGGGTGCTGGAAACAGATTCAATCAGATCTATCAATAATTGAATAAATATTGATTAAGAAAACTTTTGAAGAGCTCTCTGGACCTACCAAGGGAGTGTGGCTTTTATGATGGTGAGGATCTCAGGAGGAGGCTGAGAAGAAATATTTAGCTGAGTGTGGTTGTGAAGGCTTCAGTTTTGTCTGTAACACTCATGTGGTAACTCCATGATGAAATATCATGACAAATATGAATCAGCCTCCCACTCACCCAGAGGACGGTTCATTAACACAGTTTTGGATGCATTTTGCACTCCATGGGGTGTGTGTTTTTTGGACTGTATTTTTGGAATACTCACTGCCTCCCCCCACCCTCTCTCCATCGGGGAATTGATGTCTTACAGAAAGCTAATTCCAAATAATGCCCGGTAATTCTGCAAATGCAGAGTCTGGAAAGGACATTTATTTAAAATGGTAACATGGTGTCATGACAACAACCTTTCCCTCAATGTCAGCAAAACAAAAGAGCTGGTCATTGACTTCAGGAATGGGGGAAGTGCACATGCTCCTGTCTACATCAATGCTGCTGAGGTCGAGAGGGTTGACAGCTTCAAGTTCCTAAGAATGAACATCACCAATAGCCTGTCCTGGTCCAATCAGGTAGATGCCATGACCAAGAAAGCTCACCAGCACCTCTACTTCCTCAGGAGGCTAAAGAAATTTGGCATGTCCCCTTTGACACTCACCAACTTTTATCGATGCACCATAGTAAGTATCCTATCTGGATGCATCACGGCTTGGTATGGCAACTGCTCTGCTTGGCACCGCAAGAAACTGCAGAGAGTTGTGGACACAGCTCAGCACATCACAGAAACCAGCCTCCCCTCCATGGACTCTGTCTACACTTCCTGTTGCCTTGGTAAAGCAGCCACATAATCAAAGACCCCACCCACCCTGGACATTCTCTCTTCTCCCCTCTCCCATCAGGCAGAAGATATAAAAGCCTGAAAGTACGTACCACCAGGCTCAAGGACCGCTTCTATCCTGCTGTTACAAGACTATTTAATGGTCCCCTAGTACAATAAGATGGACTCTTGATCTCACAATCTACCTCATTATGGCCTTGCACCTCATTGTCTGCCTGCACTGCACTAACTGTAACACTTTATTCTGCATTCTGTTATTGCTTTTCCCTTGTACTATCTCAATGCACTGTGTAATGAATTGATCTGTATGAACAGTATGCAAGACATGTTTTTCACTGTACCTCGGTACATGTGACAATAACAAACCAATTCCAATTCCAATTTAAATATATTTTCATTTATACAATTCACAAGATGTGGACATCACTGACAAAGATGGTGCTTCTTCCCCACCCTGCATTGCCCCTGAACTGGTAGCTTGCTGAGCCATTTCAGAGGGCAGTTAAGAGCCAATGACTTGTCTGTGGGTCTGGAGCCACATATCGACCAGAATGGGCCAGGAAGGCAGATTTTCATCATGAGTGAACCAGGCAGTTAATCCTGATGACTTGTTAACTTTTGTGGTCAACATCACGGAGACAAAGTTTTTAATTTCCTGTTTATTTTATTACTAGAAGACAAGACTTCTACTTCAGAAACAGAGAAATTTCTTCCAAAGCCTCATGCAAAGTATCACTGAAACTCTAGCCCAGATACAGACTGCTTGGGCCCTTCCTGTCTACCCCTGTGCTAGCACCAATGGGTGGGTGCCAAACAAAAAAAAAGAATTTGCATTTATATAGTGCTTGGATTCTTCTTAAGTTTAAAAAAATTACACTGTTTAAAAGGTATATGGATGGGAAAGTTTTAAAGGGATATGGGACTAGCTCGTGTAGGCAACTTGGTCAGCATGGACAAGTTGGGCTGGAAGCTAAGTATTTCTCAATGAACAAGCAACATTTCCTCTTTCATTTTATTTATTCTGGTGCAGCATTTATTGCCGATTGCTAATTGCCCATGAGAAGCTGATGGTGAGTAGCCTTCCTGAACTGCTACATGCTGACCAAGATGTCTATATCAGCTAGTTCCATTTGCCTGTGCTTGGTCCATATCCCTTTAAGCCTCTTCTATCCATGTACCTGTCTAAACATCTTTTACACATTGTGATTGGACCCACTTCAACTACTTCCAATAGCAGCTCGTTCCATATACCAACCACCCTCTGTGTGGAAAAAGCTCCCCCTCGGGATGCTCTTAAGTCTTTCTCCTCTCACCTTCAATCTATGTCCTTTAGTTTTAGACTCCTCTACCTTTAGAGGACAGAAGGCATTGTGGGCCGAGGGGACAACGTCATGGGCCGAAGGGCCTGTCCCTGCGCTATACTGTTCCAGGTTCAAGAAGGGTTTAGAGGAGAGTTAAATAAAACAATGCTTCACTTAGTGAGTTGGGGGTCTGGAACCCATTGTCTGAAAGGGTGGTGGAAGCAGGAACTCTCACTACATTTGAATTGGATGTAGACTTGAAGAACCGTGCTCTCCATGGCTACAGACCAAGATCTGGGATGTGGGATCAACGTGGTCTATTTTTGGCCCGCATGGACATGATGGGCTGAATGGCCTCCTTTTACCTCATTAGGTTCTATGAGTCAAAGAATATCAAGTCAAATTATTCCCAGCATCTTTTTGCAAATAATCGCCCCTGCCATCATTATCAAAACCTTCTGTCATGTCATCATGATAAGTATGTGGATGTCAAGCAAATTAACCTGATCTTCATTTGTCCTGCTGATCAATCTGCCTTCAATTATCCCCATAGCAACAGGACTGACCCTTGATGCGAATGGTAGCTCAGTGATATTTCAGTACATGTCCATCATCACTTCAGTAGGGCTCCATAAACAGAGTCAATTGACTGAGAGCTTGACCTCTGTGGGTGTAATAAAATGCCCTGAGGTGCTCTCTGCTTTATTGAAAAGAAGAAGACCCAGCTGTTCAATGAAATATCAAAGCAAAACCCTGAACGACAAAATCCATACTCTGAATTGATCCACATATGCAGCAACATCTGACTTAATCTGCCACAGGTTATTTGTACGTCAGTTAAAGTGGGTGTCTAGCATTGTGGTTACATTACTGGCTTAGTAGTCCTATGGTGTGGAATAATAGTGCTGAGACTTGGGATCTATTCCAGTTTGGGATTAAAATTTGGTTAACTCTTGAATAAACAAGTCTCAGTAATAGTTATAGAGTCATGAATCATACAGAACAGAACAGGCCCTTTGGCTCCTTGAGTCCATATTGACTATTAAACACTTGTTTACGCTAATCCTACCTTTTTTTTGTTCTACCCATATTCTTATCAACTCCCCCCAGATTTTACCACCGACCTCCACACTAGGGTCAATTTACAGTGGCTAATTAACCTATCAGCCCAGACATCTTTGGGATGTGGGAAGAAACCAGAGCACCCGAAGGAAACCCATGTGGTCACAGGGAGAACATGCAAACTCCACACAAACATCGCTGGATATTAGAATCAACCCCAGGTCTACTGCTCAGGCCTATATTGAAAATGGAATTAGTTCATTCCTGTCACATGTACGGACTTACAGTGAAAAACTTTGTTTTGCACGGCATCCATACAGATCATTTCAAAACATAAGTACATTAAGGTAGAACAGAATGCAGAGTATAGTACTACAGTTAAGATAAGATTTCTTTATTAGTCACATGTACATCGAAACACACCGTGAAATGCACCTTTTGCATAGAGTGTTCTGGGGGCAGCCCGCAAGTGTCGCCATGCTTCCAGTGCCAACATAGCATGCTCACAACTTCCTAACCTGTACGTCTTTGAAATGTGGGAGGAAACCGGAGCACCCGGAGGAAACCCACGCAGTCACGGGGAGAGAACGTACAAACTCCTTACAACAGCAGCCAGAATTGAACCTGGGTTGCTGGTGCTGTAATAGCGTTAGGCTAACCACTACACTACTATGCCTGCCTTATAGTTACAGTTACAGAGAAAGTGTAGACAGAGTCCATGCAGGGGAGGCTGGTTTTCATGATGGACTGAGCTGTGTCTGTAAGGAGTTTGTACATTCTCCCTGTGTCCACGTGGGTTTCCTCTGGGTGCTCCGGTTTCCTCCCACATTCCAAAGGTATATGGGTTAGGAAGTTGTGGGCATGCTATGTTGGTGCCAGAAATGTGGCGACACTTGCGGGCTGGACCCAGAACATTCTACGCAAAAGATGCATTTCACTGTGTGTTTCGATGTACATGTGACTCATAAAGATATCTTATCTGTCTCATCATTAAAAATGCTGAAAACCTATGAACATCAGGAACACAAGCAGGAGTAAGCTGTACAGCACTTTGGATGCGCTCTGCCATTTAATAATCTATGATCCTGTGCTTTGAGTCTATTTCCCAACCAACCCCCACATCCCTAATCCCCATAGTCTCCAACAATATATCAATCACGGTCCTCATATTTGATTGTACCCAATTGTCCACTTTCCCTTGGATCCCATGGACTTGTTTGACAAAAAAACAATCTTCTGGAGGAACTCAGCAGGTCAGACAGCATCTGAAGAGGAAAATGGACAGTCAATGTTTCGGGCTGGGACCCTTCATCTGGACTGGGTGACAGAAAAACCTACCAGCCTCAACACTACCCCCTCCCCCTCCCCCGCCTGGCTCCATGCGCTCATCATTTCCGCCCCTCTTTCTTCTAGTACTGTCTGTCACCTGGTAGCCTCTGCTTCACTCCTTCCTCTCACTTCTGTATACCAGGTATCTTCCCTCTCGTCTTCTCATTGCAGAGTCTCGGTCATCCCTTTTCCTCCGTAGCTACTGTTCCATCAGCTGAGTTCCTCCAGCAGTTTATTTTTGCTCCAGATTCCAGCATCTGAAGTCCCTTGTGTCTCCATGTTGACCCCAAACCTCTTGAATCTTCTTCCACACTGCCCTTTGAGTGATTTACCTTCAAGTAGCTGCTTCCAGTCCATTTTGTAGAAAGTCGGTAAGAAGAGCTGTGATTAATCCAGACACACCTTTTAGAGCTGTCCATGTTTCCTGTGTTTCACTCTCCTTTCCTGCTTCAGTAGATTAGGAACAGCTAATATTAACAAAAAGGTTTCTTGATTGATAGAAACCATGCAATGTCTTTTCATTTCAAGTACTAATTTCAAACTGCAAGAAACATAAAGCGACATGCTGACTTTAAGGGGAAACTTAAAGGAGAAAGGACTCAAAGGATAAAGTGAGATTTATTTTTTATCTACCAACTCATGGAATGTGCACATTTAATGGTTATCACCCATCCCCAATTGTCCTCGGACTGGATGGCATGTTGGGCCATTTCAGGGGATCATCTTCCTTGCTGTCGATCGCATTCAGGCCAGACGGGATGAAATGCCAGGTTTCTTTCTCTGAAGGGTGAGAGTTTATCAGATGGGCTCCGTACAATTTCATTTTATACCAGATGTAGAACCATAGAACCACAGAAAACTACAGCAGAGAAAACAGGCCATTTGGCCCTTCTAGTCTGTGCCGAAACATTATTCTGCTAGTCCCATTTACCTGCCCCCAGCCCATACCCCTCCAGACCTCTCTCATCCATGTATCTATCCAATTTACTCTTAAAAGTTAAGAGCGAGCCCGCATTTACCACATCAGATGGCAGCCCATTCCACACTCCCACCACTCTTTGAGTGAAGAAGTTCCCTCTAATGTTCCCCCTAAACCTTTCCCCTTTCACCCTAAAGCCATGTCCTCTCGTACTTATCTCTCCTAATCTAGGTGGAAAGAGCCTACTTGCATTAACTCTGTCTATGCCCCTCATCATTTTGTAAACCTCTATCATATATCCCCTCATTCTTCTCCGCTCCAAGGAATAAAGTCCTAACATGCTCAATCTTTCCCTGTAACTCAACTCCTGAAGACCCGGCAACATTCTTGTAAATCTCCTCTGCACTTTAATTCTGCAAAGTTAATTCCCTAGCTATTGTGGTGGGATTCAAACTCGCATCACTAAATCAAAGGTCTAGGCCTCTGAATACTAGTCATGCAGTCATCTGACCAACATATTCCCGATGATGCGAAAGCCTGAAAGCATGTACCACCAGACTCAAGGACAGTTCCTATCGCGCTGTTATAAGGCTATTGAATGGATCTCTTGTATGACAAGGTAGACTTATGGTGGTGTAGTGGTTAGTGTAATGCTTTACAGCGCCAGTGACCCAGGCTCAATTCTGGCCGCTGTCTGTAAGGAGTTTGTACGTTCTCCCCGTGTCTGCGTGGATTTCCTCTGGGTGCTCCGGTTTCCTCCCACATTCCAAAGACGCACGGGTTAGGAAGTTGTGGGCATGCTATGTTGGCTCCGGAAGTGTGGCGACACTTGCGGGCTGCCCCCAGAACACTCTACGCAAAAGATGCATTTCACTGTGTGTTTTGATGTACATGTGACTAATAAAGAAATCTTAACTTATCTTAACCTCACAATCTACCTCATCATGGCCTTGCACTTTATTGTCTGCCTGCACTGCACTTTCTCTGTAACTGTAACACTTTATTCTGCATTCTGTTATTGCTTTTCCCTTGTACTACCTCAATGTAAAGAAGTGATGAAATGATCTGAATGGGTTGCATGCAAAACAAAGTTTTTCACTGTACATGTGACAATAATAAACCAACTTACCAATTTACCAATGATGGCAGTGGGTATGAAGCATGGACAAAATGGCCTGTTTGAATGCTGTGCACAAACTGTAAGTCACCTTTGACAGTAAAAAATCTTTCTGCATTGAGATTAGTGAAGCATCTTTCTCTTTGTGCCACGGTCTGTGTCAAAAGTACGTCAGTGTAATATTTGGGTTTGTTTGATTTGAAGCCTGTAATTCATCACTTTACTATCATTTCTGCCTATAATACCCCCGAGTGTTTGGACTTGGAACCTCCTCTGGGGAAATGGAGGAAACATTATTAAAAACCTTTCGGTGGATTGCACGTGCTGAGAAGCGATGGATTTTTTTTTTGATCCGTTATAGATTTGATCCTGTGGGCTTTGAAAGACTAGTGCAAACAGGAATTGAAATGTTAATGTATTCCAGGAAATGCTCAGCTGGCAAGTGAAGGCAGAGAAGGAAAGGACAAATTTCGCCAAAAAATGTTGGGAGAAAATTGTTTCCATCTGGAAAAGGGAAGATATTATGGCAAGACATTAAGAACTAATAAATCATAATGGTGTGGATCAAAACAGGGGATAATGTTTTTAAGAGGTTATTAATCCAATTGAGCATATTGAATGCATTCTAAACATTGCAATATTTGAACTTAAAATACCTGCAGTCAGCTAAATTCAAGGTGAAAAATCATTTAAGACTTTTTTCTCAAAATTGTTAACGTTTACTTCCTGCTTTACCTGTAAAGCCATGGCTTAACATCAAGACGTTGTTGATACATGAGAGAGTGTGCTATTACCTTCTTGCCTGTGACTGATGAATTCTTCTCTTTTTTTAGAAATGTGTGCTGTATGTTAAAAGGCTTCACTGTAAGATTAGTATAAAGTTTCCTTCCAGAGTGTATTGCTTCCCTGGCAATAAAATGACTCTGTCTGTTGCAGTTGGCTTAAAAGTTTGGATTTGAAACAAATCGTGTGTATTTTTTCCCAAGATATTATGGAAATATTAATTTTAGAAACTGGAGAGATTTTTCATTATGTGCTGAATAATTTCACAATTCCACTGTTTTTATATCTCCATACCTGGAAATTACCTTCAGAGGTTACCAATTGACAGCAAATACAAACCAAACTGATTGGACTCATAGTCATAGAGCAATACAGCGTGGATACAGGCCCTTCAGCCCAACCAGTCCATGCGGGCCATGCTGCCCACCCAGCTAGTCCCAATTTCCTGCATTTGACCCATATCCCTCCAAGCCCCGCCCCCCCATGTACCTATCCAAGTGCTTCTTAAATGATACTATTGTACCTGCCTCACCCACTTCCTCTGGCAGCTCATTCCATATACTCACCACCCTCTACGTGAAAAGGTTGCCTCTCAGATCCCTTTTAAATCTTTCCCCTCTCACCCTAAACCTATGCCCCCTAGTTTTGGACTCCCCTACCCTGGGGAAAAAGCTATTACCATTCACTTTATCTGTGCCTCCCATAATTTTAAACATTTTTATAAAGTCACCCCTCATTCTCCTACATTCCAAGGAGTGAAGACCTAGCCTGGCCAACCTCTCCCTATAACTCAGGCCTTCTAGTCCTGGAAATATCCTCGTAAATCCTTTCTTCACTCTTTCCATTTTAACCACATCTTTCTTATAACTGTACACAGTGTTCCAAGTGCGGCCTCACCAATGACTTATATATTAGACACACTAATCGGTCACAACCTATTTCCAAGGGTAGGGGAGTCTTAAACTAGAGGGCACAGGTTTAAGCTAAAGGGGATCTGAGGGGGCATGTTTTTCACAGGGAAGGTGGTGAGTATATGGAAGGAGCTGCCCAAGAAAGTGGTAAATTAGGGTACAATTACAGCATTTAAAAAAACATTTGGACAGACACATGAATAGGAAATACAGATATGGGCTAAATGCAGGCAAATGGGACTAGCGTAGATAGGCATCTTGGTCAGCATGGACGAGTTGGGCCGAAGGGCCTGTTTACGTGCTGTATACTCTTTGAATTTGTAATTGTGCAAATTTGCCTAAATGCACTTCTCCGCTGACCAGAGTACTTTGGAGCTATGGGGAAAGGAGATCAGATCAGATATCTTTATTAGTTACATGTACATTGAAACACAAAAACCTTCTAATGAGCTAGTATGAAGCTAATTAAACAATCCAACCTTCAGGGCCAAAGGGCCTGTATCTGTGCTAAATTGCTCTATGATTCTATGACCCTATGACTCTAATTCACTTTGTCTTGATCCTTGATGTTTTTAAAAGCCTCTGTCAAATCATTCGTTGACCATCGCTTCTTGAAGTGGAGCAATAAAATTCCTCTGAAACATATCAGTAAAAGGATCATGGATTTGCAGAGTCAATGTTGCTCAGAAGCAAGCCATTCAGTCTATTGGGCTTATATTGGCTCTTTGTCTATCCTTTTCCCAATTTTTTCTCTCTCTAAGTTCCATCCAGTTCCTTTTTAAAAGCTAAAGTTGAATCTCCTTCCACCTCCCTTACAGGCAATAGGCTCCAGACTATGAATGCCTGCTGTGTGAGAACACGTCGACCCTGGATCTTTACACAATCACCTTAAATACTCTGGTTCTTGAACCATCCACCGGTGGAAAAGTTCTCTCTTTTCAGCCAAACGAAAACACTGCAGATGCTGGAAAGTTGAATTGAAATGGCAATATTAGAAACATTAAGCAGATCAGGCAGCATCTATGGAGAACCAAACAGTTATCATTGCAGGTGGATTGACCTTTTATTACCTCAGTTGGGACTAGCTGGGTGGACAATGTGGTTGGCATGGACTGGTTGGGCCGAAGGGCCTGTATCTGTGCTATACTGCTCCATGATTATATGATGCTAATTCACTTTGTCTGGATCCTTGATATTTTTAAAAGCCTCTGTCAAATCATTCGTTGACCATCACTTCTTGAAGTGGAACAATCCCAGGTTCCCCATCAAATTGAAGACCATCATTCCAGGAACCATTCTACAAACTCTTTTTTGCACCGCATCTTTGGGACAGTCCCATTCTTCTCAGACACTCCTAACTCTAGCTGAACCAGAGCTTGGAATTGGAATTGGTTTGGTCTTGTCACATTTACCGAGGTACAGTAAAAAATTTGTCTTGCATACCGTTCATACAGGTCAATTCATTACACAGTACATTGAGGTAGTACAAGGTAAAAACAATAACAGAATACAGAATAAAGTGTTACAGTTACAGAGAAAGTGTGGTGCAGGTGGACAATAAGGTGCAAGGTCATAATGAGGTAGATTGTGAGTTTAGGAGTTCCTCTTATCGTACTAGGGTCAATAGTCAATAGTCTTATAACAGCTGGCTAGAAGCTGTCCTTGAGCCTGGTGGTACGTGCTTTCAGGCTTTTGTATCTTCTACCCAATGGGAGGGGGGAGAAGAGAGAATGTCTAGGGTAGGTGGGGTCTTAGATTATGCTGGCTGCTTTACTGAGGCAGCAAGAAGTGTAGACAGAGGCAATGGAAGGGAGGCTTCTTTGAGGTTCAGTGTCATCTCTTTGTTTTTGTACTCTATACGTCTGTTTTTAAGACCTTGGATTGACTGATTACTCGGCCTACATATCCTGCTACTTTGGACACTATTGGTCATTTCATGTTTGCCTTAACTGATGCCAACTTTTTATTGTTGTTTATCCAACAATACTTTCAGAGCTGACATAGTAGGATCAGAACTCTTGTAGATGATTAAACGAAGCCCCTAGATTATGATTATTGGATCAATAGCCTTACCCCATGCTACCAAGCCACTATGATGGCGGTTGACAATTGATTATTACGCCAAGCCCTTTTCCCCCAGTCATTACCATCTTGGCCTGGCATCTCCCCCTATCATGTCTCTTGGACACCGGGGACTCCAGTGATCCAGGTCTCCCGCTTCCTTCATCATCCAGTAAACTGAGCCACAGTCCCCTCCTGAGCATCTTATGGGCCTCCAGAGTGCAGAAGGTCCTTAATCCTGTTGGGACATAAGCTCTTTTCCTCCCCAGACTCTAGACCCCTCTCCAACTGTTCCTGGGTTCAGGACTGCTTCCAAGTATTGCGGACCTCAGGCATATCTTCCAGGTTTCAATGGTTCAATATCCACAACACCTGGCATTTTTCAATCTGTCCAGCTAATTTGCCATCAATTCCCATGAATCCTAACTTTTCTTTAAATGAATGTATGTTCTTACTAATTCCCGAAGGAAAATCCACACTAATTAAGTCCGCTGATTTTTGCTCGCACATTCATTTATTTCTGTCTTCAAAGGACTGCAGTAAATTGTTAAATCCAGCCTACTACTAAAGCCTAAACTGGCCATCTCTGTGGCCTCTGTGAATTTTACATGAGTATTGATGGTGCAAGCACATGTTGTGAGCACGCTGATCACAGGGATGCGGGAGGCAGTGGGGGTGCTGACCGATCGATAGATTTCAGCTTTGAACCGTCAGCTGCTTTTTTACCAGTATTAAGAGAACACTCATTATATCACTGTCCTGACTTTAACCTTGCACATTCAAAATATACTGGGGTGGTGGGGCTAATTTCACACCCCCATCTCCGCCTGAGATGGGGAAGAGTATTGCAGCATTAACTAACAGCAGTGGCATGCCAGATTCTTGCTGCCAGATTTTATCCTGATTAGAGCAAGCAACCAAACAGTTCTACTAACAATGCTGACTGTCACTTGGAGATCTTGCTTGGTTCATTGATTTTGCTTCCCATTTTTTTCTATCTGCTCTTATGATGCAGGTGGAAGCCATTTGGCTCATTAAGTCTATGAACAATCTCAGAACAATCCTATCCACCTCATTCCTCCACTTTAGGTAATCCCCACCCGCCCCCCCCCCCCCCCCTTCCCCACAACCACACCCTCCCCTCACCCTTTCTTCTCTTCTTCCCATTCCTAGCCGCTTTTTTCCTACCTTTTTTTCCCCTCTCTCACCTTACCTTTGACCCATCCCCCGGGGGATCTGCTCTCCCCTCCTCCCCCTCACCTGCCTATCACTATCTCTTACCTGCATCTACCTATCACCACCCTGTGCCCACCCCGCCTCCCCTCTTTTGTCCACCTATCACTGCTCTGCTTTTCCTCCTCTATCGATTGGGCTTCCCCTTTTCCTATCTTCAGTCCTGAAGAAGGGTCCTGACCCGAAACGTTGACCGCCTGCTTTTCTCCATGGATGCTGCCCGGCCTGCTGAGTTCCTCCAGCATCATCGTGTTTTTTCATCTAGATTCCAGCATCTAGAGTCCTTTTGTTTCTCATTCCTCCACTGATTTCCCTGTAACCTACCCTCTCTCACATGCCCACCAACTCTATTGACCATCCACACTTGGGGTAACTTACAGCAGTGACTTACAGTAGCAACTCAATCACTAACCTGCACATCTCTGGGATGTGGGAAGAGACTGGACCCACGCAGTCACAGGGAGAACGTGCAAACTCCAGTCATTGTATTAATCCTTTATCTTCATCCCCCTCCCTGCCTTTATTCCGTGCTGCACTTTCCTCTCTTATTCTATCATCTTCAGCCCTTTGTCACTTTCAGCTGTCACCTCCCAACTTCTGGCACGATTCTCACTCTCTGCTCCACCATCTGCCTGTTCAACCCACACCCTCCCCACCCCTGACCGGCATCCACCTATCGCCTGCCAGCTCTTGATCCACCCGCCTCTTAATAACCGCACAGTAGCGTAGCAGTTAGCGTGACGCTATTACAGCGCCAGCGACCCGGGTTCAATTCCCGCCACTGTAAGGAGTTTGTACATTCTCCCTGTGTCTGCGTGGGTTTCCTCTGGGTGCTCCGGTTTTGTCCCACATTCCAAAGACATAAAGGAGTTGTGGGCATGCTGTGTTGGCGCCAGAGGAGTGGCGAAACTTACGGGCTGCCCCCCCAGCACATTCTCAGTAATGCAAAAGGATGCATTTCACTGTGTGTTTCAATGTACGTGTGACTAATAAATAAATATCTTATCTTATCTTGTCTTATCTTATCTCTAACTTTCAGTCCAGTTAAGGGTCTCGACCCGAAATGTTGACTGTCCATTTCCCTCCATAGATGCTGCCTGACCTGCTATGTCCCTCCTGCTTTCTGTGTGTTGTTCCAGATCGCAGCATCTCCAGTCTTTTGTGCCCCCTTTCTGCCAGTCACTATATTATTATTGGTTTATTATTGTCACATGTACTGAGACAGAGTGAAAAACTTTGCCTGCCATCCAGGCAGGGCATGCCATACACAAGTACACTGAAGTAATAAAAAGAAAAGTGAAAGCCGAATACAGTTTGGAGAGAGAGTGCAGTGCAGGTAGACAAATAAAGTGTAAGGGTTGCGATGAGGTAGCTTGGGAGATCAAGAATTCATATTTAGCGTATAAGAAGTCTGTTCAAGAATCTGAAGCTGTCTTTGAGTCTGATGGTACACATTCTTAAGCTCCTGTATTTTCTGCCCAATGGGAGAGGGGAGAAAAGAGAATGACCCTGGTGGGAGGGGTCTTTGATTATGTCGGCTGCTTTCCAGAGGCAGCAGGAAGTGTAGACAGAGTCAATGGAGGGGAGGCCGGTTTGTGTGATGGACTGGGCTGTGTCCACAACTCACTGCAGTTTCTTGTGGTCTCCAGCAGAGCAGTTGCCGTACCGAGCTGTGATGCGTCCGGATAGGATGCTTTCTATGGGGCATCTATAAAAATTGATAGAAGTCTGTTAGAGTCACTGGGGACATGCTGAGTTTCCTTGTGAGGCATCACTGTGCTTTATTGAAAGTAGTGTCAATGGCATTGGACCAGGACAAATTGTTGGTGATATTTATGCCAAGGAACTAGAAGCTCTCTAGTCTTGAAGACAGTACCAGAGGCTGGGATTGGACCCCTGAGTCGATTGAGCTGTGAGACCGCAGCTCTTCCCACTACGACACTGCGTCAGGTGTCACTGGCAACGGTCCCATTTGTTGCCCATCACAACTTAACCCTTGAACTTAGTGGCTTCCTACTCCACTTCATAGGGCAGTTCAGGGTCAATCCTTATTGCTGTGGGTCTAGATTTACGCATAGGCCTGAACAAGGACAGGAGATTAGGGACACACGTCCACTGGTCCTTTCAAGGATATGGTAGTTTCATGGTCACCTTGGCTATTACTTATTTTACATTTATTTAATTAACAAGTGAAGGGGAATAATTTAGTTTTCTGGCTGCTGTGCTGGAATATGAGCATGCCTCCAGATCAATAGTCTGGGCCTCTGGATACTTGAGCTGTAACTTCGCTCTGCAAGCTCATCAGCACGCCTTGTTTAAATGGGAAGTGTATCATGCCTGCGGGAAGGCAATGTGGCGCTCGTTCTAAGATGGGCGGTGAAAGCTGGGGGGAGTTGGTGGGAATGTGGGAAGAATAAAATGGGACTGATATCAGGTCGGAGTAACTGGGCATGGATTTGGTGGCCACGGATTCAGTGTCACATGATCTGAATAATGCACTATGAATAAACATAGACTGGAAGGATGGTGAGGGATTTATTCCAGAGGTGATATATGCTACTTGCAAAATGAGTGTACAGTCCATATCACCAGGGCAATCCAGCGATCTTTGAGAACTTCTGTGCTCACACTGCCTGATGCTTTCTGTCATCAATGTACCCAATGGTGAGCCTCAGTGAGCTCCCTGACTCGAATAGGGTCATGGAGGCTCAGAGTCAGACAGCATGGAAACAGACCCTTCGGCCCAACTCATCCATGGTTTGTTGCCCAATGAGCTGGTCCCATCTTCCTGCATTTGGCCCATAGCCCTCTAA
The DNA here is from genome assembly GCF_009764475.1 of Pristis pectinata. Classification (NCBI taxonomy): domain Eukaryota; kingdom Metazoa; phylum Chordata; class Chondrichthyes; order Rhinopristiformes; family Pristidae; genus Pristis; species Pristis pectinata. Next base: position 8,064,498 of record NC_067413.1, read on the forward strand.
ACCTCTCCTATCCATGTACTTATCTAGATGACTTTTAAATGTTGCTGATGTGCCCACCTCAACCACTATTTCTGGCAGCTCGTTCCAAATTCGCACCACCCTTTGTGTGAAGAAACTGCCCCTGATGTCCCTTTTAAATCTCTCGCCTCTGATCTTAAACTTATGCCCTCTTGTTTTTAGCACCACCCTTCCCCCACCTGCCCCCCCCCCCCCACCTCCGGGAAGAAGACTATGTGTTTTCACCCTGTCTTTGCCCCTTATACACCTCTAGCAGGTCACCCCTCAATCTCCTGGGTTACAGAGAGTAAAGTCCGAGTCCATGCAACCTCTCCTTGCAACTCAGGAAATGGGGATATGTTGTAATTATCTCCCACTCTAGCCGGACCCAGTCTCACAGTGACAGACACTGGCAATGCGGTTCTTGCCATTCTGATGTTGGAACTGTGACTGCAGCAGCTGGCAGATTTCAGTCATAGAGTTATTGAATCACACAGTATGGAAACAGGCTCTTCGGCCCAACTGGTCCATGCCAACCAAGATGCCCATCTAAGCTAGTCCCATTTGCCCACGTTTGGCCCGTATCTCTCTAAACCTTTCTTATCCGTGTACCTGTCCAAGTACCTTTTAAATGTTGTTAATGTACCCTCCTCAACCACCTCCTCTGGCAGCTCATTCCATATACTGACCACTCTCTGGGTGAAAAGTTTGCCCCTCAGGTTCCTATTAAATCTCTCCCCTCTCACCTTAAACCTATGCCCTCCAGTCCTTGATTCCCTTCCCTAGGAAAAAGATTGTGTGCATTCACCCTATCAATGCCCCTCATGATATCATACACCTCTATAAGATCACCCATCATTCTCCTACGCTTCAATGAAAAATGTCCCAACCTGCTCAACCTCTCTCCATAACTCAGTACCTTGAGTCCCCGCAACGTCTTCATAAATCTCTCCTGCACTCTTTCCAGCTTAATTTTCCTGGGTGACCGAAACTGAACACAATGTTCCAAATGCGGCCTCACCAATATCAAGACATCCTAGTGGAATGCTCCTTTCCTGGCTCCTTGCTGGAGTTCGGCTCAGAGAATTGCTCCCTCAACACACTGGGCACTCTCTCCTCCTGCCAAGAGTCCCTCTTCCCTTTTCCATTACCTTGCCCTGCACTACATGCCCTCTGGTTCTCTGGGCATGCTGCAACCAAAGAAATTGTCTAGTGTCTGGGAACGACTGATTTGTGAGAAGCCTTAAAACAGGACAAGGCTGTTCAAGCTTTATTCTCCTTTCTCTGTCCTCATACATCTCTCATTTACACCTCTTTCAGAGAGATGAGCTGTGATTGACAACCTCCCTCTCAGTTGGTACTGACAACATCCATGTCACTGAGTCTCTCTTTGTCTCCACCCCAGTTCTCCCCATTCCTTCCCCTTCATGTTGATTTCTAACTGTTCTTTGCACTGAGAGTTGGTCAGCCTGACACATTAACTTTGTGTCTCTCTCCACATATCCTGCTCACTATTCCCAGCATTTACTGCTTTTATAGAACATAGAACAGTACAGCACAGGAACAGGCCCTTCGGCCCACGATGTTGTGCTGAACTAATTAAACTAGTAATTATGTGCCTAACTAAACTAATCTTTTTTGCCTGCACAATGCCCATGTCCGTCCGTACTCTGCACATTCATGTGCCTATCTAAGAGCCTCTTAAACACTTCATTTGTATTTGCCTTCACTACCACCGCTGGCAGCACATTCCAGGAACCCACCAATCTCTGTGTAAAGAAACTTGCCCCGCACATCTCCTTTGAACATTCCCCCCCCTCCTTCGCTCTAATATTAGACATTTTGACCCTGGGGAAAGATATCGGCTGTCTACTCAATCTATGCCTTTCATAAACTTCTATCAGCTCTCCCCTCAGCCTCCGCCGCTCCAGAGAAAACAACCCAAGTTTGTCCAACTTCTCCTTATAGCTCATGCCCTCTAATCCAGGCAGCATCCTGGTAAACCTCTTCTGCACCCTCTTCAAAGCCTCCACGTCCTTCCTATAATGGAGTGACCAGAATTGAATGCAAAACTCCAGATGTGGCCTAACCAGAGTTTTATAAAGCTGCAACATAACTTCCTGAGTCTTGAACTCAATGTCGCGACTAATAAAGGCAAGCATGCCATATGCATTCTTTACCGCCCTATCAACGTGTGGCCACTTTCAGGGAGCTATGGATGTGGACCCCAAGATCCCTCTGTACATCAGTGTTGTTAAGAGTCATGCCATTAACTGTGTACTTTCCCTTTACATTTGATGTCCCAAAGTGCAAAGACAAGACCTGCCACATACAAAGCCATGCTGACTGTCCCTATTTAGACCATGCTTTTCCAAACACTTATAGATCCTATCTGTAAGAATCCTCTCCAATAGCTTCCCTGCCACTGATGTGAGACTCACCGGTCTATAATTTCCAGGATTATCCCTACTTGAACAACGGAACAACATTAGCTACTTGCCAGTCCTCCAGGACCTTGCCTGTGGCTAGAGAGGACACAAAGATCTTCATTGAGGCCCCAGCAATCTCATCTCTTGCCTCTCTCAATAAGCTGGGGTATATTCCATTCAGCCCTGGGAACTTATCCACCTTAATATTCTTCAAGGGACCCAACAGAACCTCTTTTTTTTGATCTCAGAATGCCCTAGCGTTGGTATCAATGGGTAGACCAGCATTTATTGTCCATCCCTAGCTTTCACCGAATTGAAGCAGTTAAAAGGCAAACATGTTAGTTATCTGGATTTGCATTTAGGCCATACCTGTTAAGGCCAGCAGTTTTCCTTCCTTTAAGAACACTAATAACACCCCACACTTGGCTGAATTAAACTCCATCTGCCATTTCTCTGCCCAGATCTGCAATTGATCTGATTCCTGCTGTATCCTTTGGCAATCTTCTATGCTATCCACAATGCTACCATTCTTTGTATTGTGTGCGAACTCACTAACCCACCCATTCCCCATTTTCATCTAAGTCATTAATATTTATCACAAAGAGCAGAGCTTGTAGTGCAGATCCCTGTGGGATCCCTCCAGCCAGAATGTCCCAGAGCCCACTCCCCTCTGTCTTCTATGGGCAAGCCAATTCTGAATCCAAACAGCCAAGTGTGATGAAGTGTGTCAAGAGGTTGGTTTTAGCTAGAATTAACTCCTGCCTGAGCAAGGATCTGGACCCACTGAAATTCACCTACCGCCACAACAGGTTTACAGCAGACACAATCTCACTGGTTCTCCACTCTGCTTTGGAGCACTTAGATAACCGCAAGAAATATGTTAGTCTACGGTTTATCCATTACAGCTTGACATTCGACACCACCATCCCCTCAGTACTAATAACCAAGCTTCAAAACCTGAGCCTCTGTACGTCCCTCTGCAACTGGATCCTCGACTTCCTTATCGGGAGACCACAGTCAGTGCGGATTGGAAATAACATCTCCTCCTAGTTGACAAGAAACACAGACGCACCTCAAGGATACGTGTTTAGCCCACTGCTCTACTCTCCCTACACTCATGACCGTGTGACTAGGCACAGCTCAAACGCCATCTATAAATTCACCGATGACACCATTGTTGTTGGTGGAATCTCAGATGGCAATGAGGAGGCGTACAGGAGGGAGGTAGACTGGCTGTTTGAGTGGTGTTGCAACAACAACCTCACATTCAATGTCAGCAAGAGCAAGGAACTGATTGTGGACTTCAGGAAGGGGAAGTCGGGAGAACACAAACCAGTCCTCATTGAGGGGTCAGCGGTGGAAAGGGTGAGCGGCTTCAAGTTCCTGGGCGTCATCATCTCAGAGGATCTATCCTGGGCCCAGCACATTGATGCAATCATGAAGAAGGCACGCCAGCAGCTGTACTTCATTGGGAGGTTGAGGAGATCTGGTTTGTCACCAAAAGCTCTTACAAATTTCTATAGATGTCAGGTGGAGAGCATTCTGACTGGGTGCATCATGGCATGGTATGGAGGCACCAATGCACAGGATCACAAGAGGCTACAGAGGGTTGTAGACTCAGCTAGTTCCATCACGGGCACAACCCTCCCCACCATCGAGGACATCTTCAAGAGGCGGTGCCTGAGGAAGGCGGCATCTGTCATTAAGGACCCTCGCCATCCAGGACATGCCCTCTCCTCGTTATTACCATCGGGGAGGAGGTACAGGAGCCTGAAGACCCACACTCAACGATTCAGAAACAGCTTCTTCCCCTCCACCATCCGATTTCTGAATGGTCCATGAACCTATGAACACTACCTCGTTATTCCTTTTTTTTGCACTTTTTTTTGTAATTTAGAGATTTTCAACTCTTTGCGCTGTATTGCTGCCGCAAAACAACAAATTTCACAACATATATCAGTGATAATAAACCTGATTCTGATTCTGCTGCTGAAGTCACCATGGATCTCTGACCTGCTGACTATTTCCAGCATTTATTGCTTTTATTTCAGATCTCCAACATCTGCAGTAATTTGCTTTTTCAGGGTCCATCAGCATTGGACACGCCACTCTCCATAAGATTTATCAACTTCAAAGAATGCAGAAAGCACCTAGAATCATTGAAAAACTCAGTAGGAATCAATCAGCAACAAATCTGACAGCAGTTGATGGTCCCTTTAAGTATAGCTATTGCTGGTCCCCTTCACATTACTTAACCCCAGCTGTGAGAATTAAAGAAGGTATTAGCAGGAGTACTGAGCTCCGAAATACCAGTGCTGACATCGAATCAGCCTTGGACTCTGACATCAAGAACTGCCAACTCTGCAGAGTTCTGTCGGTGCTCTGACTAACACCCGCACCAATACAGTGCCTGATGTTGTGACTTGCATCACAATTTACTCATGTACTGCAGTCACCTGAAGTGGGGTCCGACAAAACAGCTGTGTGTATCCAAATTTTGCATCCATCACCAAGCAGGTTGTCCTTCTTACTGAATCCTTTACATTGCACAAATTTGTCACCAAAAACTCCCCTTAGTTCACTCTGACTTATGTGACAGGATTTTCAATATACACTGCCACTTGCAAAGCCAGACTTGACTCAATAACCTCAGTCTCTATGTTACACTGGAGACTGATAGCTACCGATTTAGTTGCAATCTAAATCCCCAGACCATTTATTATTAATAGCAAGGATTTTTACTAGGACTTTGAAAGTCACTAATGATTGATAAGCTTGCCTTTAGCTATTGCAGTGTAACATACCATGACTTCTAATACAGTGCATTCTGGTTGAGGAGGGAAACCCATGTTTTACTGAAACAAAGCAGTGACTACATCTCAACATCTCTGGGATATTCTGAGATTATAAGTGGAAGAAAGACCTTGTTTTTGTGTGTCACCATTCACATCCTTTTCAGGACATCCAGAAGTGCTTCAGATCCAATGAAGTGTAATGGAGTGAAGTTACTGTTAACACGGAACATAGAACAGTACAGCACAGGAACAGGTCCCTTGGCCCACGATGTTGTGCCAAACTATTTAAGCTAGTGACACCTAATACCTTCTGCCTGCATATGATCCATATCCTTCCATTCTCTGCATATTCATGTGCCTATCTAAGAGCCTTTTAGACACCTCTGTTGTATCTGCCTCCACCACCACCACTGGCAGCACATCCCAGGCACCCATCACTCTCTGCGTAAAAAACTTGCCCCACACATCTCCTTTGAACTTTCTCCCTCTCACCTTAAATGCATGGCCTCTAGTATTAGACATTTCGACCCTGGGAAAAAGAGATCAGCTGTCTACTCTATCTATGCCTCTCATTACTCTATCTATGTCTCCCCTCAGCCTCCGCTGCTCCAGAGAAAACAACCCAAGTTTGTCCAACCTCTCCTTAGAGCACATGCCCTCTAATCCAGGCAGCATCCTGGTAAAGCTCTTCTGCACCCTGTCCAAATCCTCCACATCCTTCCTATAATGGGGCGACCAGAATTGAATGCAATACTCCAGATGTGGCCTAACCAGAGTTTTATAAAGCTGCAGCGTAACTTCCTGAGTCTTGAACTCAATACCGCGACTAATAGAGGCAAGCATGCCATACGCCTTCTTCATCACCCTGTCAACTTGTGTAGCCACTTTCAGGGAGCTATGGATTTGGACCCTGAGATTCCTCTGTACATCAATGCTGTTAAGAGTCATGCCATTAACTGTGGACTTTCCCTTTACATTTGATCTCCCAAAGTGCAAAGACAAGACCTGCCTCGCACAAAGCCATGCTGTCTGCCCCTCTTTAGGCCATGCTCTTCCAAATGCTTATAAATCCTGGCAAACGTCTTCTGAACCTTCTCCATAGACTTCATATCTTTCCTATAATGGGGTGACCAGAATTGACTGCAGTGCTCCAGATGTGGCCTGACCAGGGTTATGTAAAGCTGCAACGTAACATGCTGGTATGTGGGAAATGAGGAACACAGCAGGGTCTTGCAAATGACTGAGTTACAGACAAAGATTATTCAGGACCTGTGTAATTACTCACTGCTGTTCTTTGAAGTAGTTTTTAAAAAATTATTTATTCATTTTCAAGATATTGTTGAATGTTACTGCAAATACTCATAATTATTTCCCATCCCTGATTAGTCCTGAACTGTAAAAAACCATCCACTTTGGTGAGTCTGAATTCACATTAAGGTTGGACTGGGTAAGAACAGCAGATTCCCTTCCCTGAAGCAAATGAGTTGTTTGTGACAATTCAGAAGTTTCCTGCTTACCAATACTGACGTGTACCTTTAAAAAAAATCCAGACAAATGTAATGACTGAATTTTAATTCCCCAACTGCCATTGTGAGATTCGAACTCCAGATCAATGGTGCAGACTCCGGCTGAAAGTCTGGGAACTTAACCACCACACTCCTGGAACACCCAGGAGATCATTTCCTTCCCCTGAGAGACCGGACTGAGCCTTGGACTAACATCCCATCTGAAAGATGACATCCCTGTCAATGCAGCACTCCCTTAGTGCATCAGCCTAGATCTTTGTGCTCTTGTCCCTGGAGAAAGACTTGACCCTCTTGCCTTCTGACATACTGACAATGCTGCATGTTGAGTCACAGCGATAGCTAAGTCTCTATAAATACGTCTTTTATTTCTGTAGCAATGAGATTGATTTTTTACCTATCTGGACAAGTGGGCAGATTGTGTTGCCTCCATTACTTACCTGCCCTGGAGCCAATGGCCACTGAATTTTTTAGCTTATCATTACCGTCAGGCAGGAGGTACAGAAGCCTGAAGTCCCACACCACCAGGTTCAGGAACAGTTATTTTCCTACAATGATCAGGTTCTTGAAATGACCTGCAAAACACTAACCCTACCTCAGCAACGGAACACTATGGACCATCTCTTGCACTACCGTGGACTTGTGTACTTTTTGCACTAATGTCTTATTTTGCCAGTCTTTTTCTTCTTCACTGTCTTGTATAATTTATGTATAAAATGTTCTTTGTGTTGCTGTATGAATCTACGTGCCTGTGTAAGGAAAGAGCTAGTCAGAAACCATTTCTGATTCTTCCTTGATATGTGCAGTAGTGTGTAACACAAAATGGTGGTTGTAAGACAAAATGGTGTCAGTTTGGAATGTGGTAATAGCTTGAAAATGTGCATGGACGCGCATCCTTGAGATTAGATACCAGTGAAGAATGTTTTCTCCCTTGTAGACCTGCTGTCTCTGTTTCTAGGTATTGTCTCTAAGCCAAAGGTCGTGAGAGATAAGAAGGTACAGACTGGTACTACAAGGGCATGGAAAAGTACTGGGGTAAAAATTATGTTAGGTTTTTGAAGGGTATAAAAAGGGGCAACTTCTCGGTGCAAATCAGAATCTTCCCTTAGGCTGGGTCGCGACCAATGCTAAGAGACAGAGAGAAGACTGCATGAAAGGCTGTTGGACACCTGAGGTTCCCTCCAGCATTATAAAAGTCGATTCATTGATTGGTTGCTAAGTATTGTTTCTTTTTCCCTTTTGTTTTCCTTTATTATAGTGGTTAGTGAGTAGTCTATGTATAATCCTAACAGTGTAGCTTTATATAACGTTTAACATGTGTATAGTGACTCCTTTGTTTGTGAATATCTCTTGCTACTAAATCAGGAAAGAACAAGGAATGAATTTTAAAATATTTTTGTTTCAGCCTGTGATGCGACTGCAAGCATATTTGTCACTGTACCTTTACCTCACCGTGCTTGTGCATATGACAATAAACTCGACTCGGCTTGACTTGACTTCTCTGAAGAGGTAGTAAAGACACCTGGATAAAATCCTTAGGTTTTGGGATGGGTCCTTCTAAATATGGATGGTGATTCGTGTCACTCTAAGATGAAAAAGTAACTGCCTCACATATTGTGCTTTTGGAGCATTGGCTGATCAAGAATAATGCCCTGGATTTTGCAGGAAAATGGAGGTGGTTTTCCGCTCTGTAAGTGCGACATTTCCGTGTGAGCCTGGATGCATGGTAGTGCAAGGGCAGGCGCGGTAATGTAGCGGTTAGTGTAATGCTTTACAGCGCCAGTGACCCGGGTTCAATTCTGGCCACTGTCTGTAAGGAGTTTGTACGTTCTCCCCGTGACTGCATGGGTTTCCTCCGGGTGCTCTGGTTTCCTCCCACATTCCAAAAGACGTACAGATTAGGAAGTTGTAGGCATGCTATGTTGGCGCCGGAAGCGTGGCGACACTTGCAGGCTGCCCCCAGAAGACGCAAAAGGTGCATTTCACTGTGTGCTTCGATGTACATGTGACTAATAAAGATATCTTATCTTATCTTATGTACAGGAGATGCCGCCAGCTATGTGTGGAGGTTTTGCTGAGTGTGTCCCTTGAGGACTCCACTTTGCCAACCTGCAGAAGAGTTCCAGCAGAACCCTGGCTTCTGAAGCTGAATGGTCACCTCTTTGCTGATCACATTTGTGTTCTGGCTTTGTGTGTTGCCAAAGCAGATTAAAGGCATTATACCATGAGATTACTTTGACTTGGCTTGTGTTCTTAATTCTGCATAACATATAAAATAACCTAATCGAAGTGTGTAATCTGGTTAAAAGAGCTCACAGAGAGATACCTCCTCCTCTGGTGTGTACCCAGATGAGTGGCCACATTATTAAAGTTGGAGGCAGTCTTTTCAGGCAAGACATTACAAGGTAATTCTTCACACATAGGTCCCTTCACCTCCCTTGAGCCCAAATTGTCAAGGCTCTCAGACATTAGAATCAGAATCAGGTTTATTATCACTGACTTAGGTGTCGTGAAATTTGTTGTTTTGCGGCAGCAGTACAGTGCAAAGACTTAAAATTACTATAAATTATAAAAAAATAAATAGTTCAAAAAAAGGAATAATGAGGTGGTCATCATAGGTTCATGGACCATTCGGAAATCTGATGGCGGAGGGGAAGAAGCTGCTCCTGAATCATTGAGTGTGTGTCTTCAGGCTCCTGTACCTCCTCCCCAATGGTACCAGATGGTGAGGGACCTTGGTGATGGATGGAGTTACTACTGAATGAGAGGAAATTTTCTCCAACCAAATAGTGGGGAGGGATGGGAGGGGTGAGGATGTGCGGGTCAAAGTCACTGCTTTCACAAACCCCATTCCCTTGTCACCAAATTCATGGCAACATCCATCAACAAAGATCCCCACCATCCGGGCCATGCCATCTTCTCACAGCTACCATCGGGCAGGAGGTACAGAAGCCCGAAGTCCCACACCGCCAGGTTCAGGAACAGCTACTTCCCTTCAACCATTCGGTTCTGGAACCAATCAGCAAAATCCCAATCACCCAACAGTTTAGCAACACTATGACCACTCTGATCACTTTGCACTAAAATGGACTTTGTTTTTACTTGTTCTAACTGTGTTCTTTCTTGTAAAAATTGTGTTTAATTTATGTTTTTCTTTGAATGCTGCTTATCTAATGCTATGTGCCTGTGATGCTGCTGCAAGTAAGTTTTTCATTGCATCTGTGCACACATGTGCCTATGACAATAAACTTGACTTGACTATCTGAGTTTAAACCATTCTGTTCACGGCCTTGGTGGAATGAGCTCCTAGCCTGATATCCACACTGTCAGTGAAACTGCCTTTTTCAACATCCATAGCATTGCTTAACTCACTGTATCCTGGGGATGAAGCCCACTTTCATCTCTTCATTTCCTCCAGGGTTGACTACAGTGATTGACTACCAGCTGACATCCTGTCCCCCATTTTCATTTAGCTCAAGGTCAGGCAAAAACCCTACTGTCTCTTTAATAACAGTCTCCTGTACCCTGCACCCCTGTGCTTATTGATCTGCACCTTCTCGCAGCTAAGCCAAATCTTAAATTTTTCATACTTGTTTCCAAATCCTTCTGTGCCTTTCTCTAATCTCCTCCAGCTGTGTAATACTGCGGCATCTCTGTGCTTCATCAACCCCAAACTTAATCGCTCCACCATACCAAACTGTGCTTGAAGCAGGTTAAGTCCCAAGGACAGGAATCTTGCTCCAAACGTCTTCTCTTCACGACCTTTCTCTCCTACAAATGTACCTCTTGATCAAGCTTTAGGTCATCTTCTTTAATATTATTGTTATCATCATAATACTTTATGTGTCCTGGAATCAAATTTGATTTGATTGCTCTTGACAAGCGCATTGTGATGAATTATTTCCTTCAAGATTTAATATAAATATAGATTGCTCAGGAAGAGCTTGCTGGCCTGTTGTCAGAGTTAATTAGCAAGCTAAAAAGTTAAAATGAACTGTGCATAGACAACAGGTAAAAAGCCATCTGCAGAAACCTGGATAAATATTTAACAATATTTGCTCTAGCAAACTAGGGTTATGCAGAGAACTGAATGATTTGTTACAGTCATTGCAGAATGCTTGTCTCTTTGCATTCACCAACAAGTGTGAAGTGATGCATTTTTGGAAGTTAAACTGGGCAGGGCATCCACAGTGAAAGGCAGAGCCTTGCGATGTGTTGTAGAACAGAGAGACCTAGGGGTACAAGTACATAGTTCTCTGAAAGTGGCAACACAGGTAGAGAGGTTAGCACTCATGCATTCATCGGTTGGAGCATTGAGTTGGGATGTCATGTTACTGTTGTACAAGACGTTGGTGAAACCACACTTGGAGTATTGTGTGAAGTTCTGATCATTGTGCTTTAGGAAGGATGTGACTAAACTAGAGAGAGAACAGAAAAGATTCGCAAGGATGTTACTGGGACTGGAGGGCTTGAGTTATAAGGAGATTATAAGGAGTTATAAAGATTCACATAGATGTCTCTGAGTGGGCACAGGATATGTGGCATGGAAAAAATGTGGCACGGTAGTGTAGCGGTTAGCATAATGCTATTACAGCACCAGCGATCCTGGTTCAATTCCGGCCACTGTCTTTAAGGAGTTTGCACATTCTCCCCGTGTCTGTGTGGGTTTCCTCTGGGAGCTCTGGTTTCCTCCCACATTCCAAAGACGTACGGGTTAGGAGCTGTGGGCATGCTATGTTGGCGTCGGAAGAGTGGCGACACTTGCGGGCTGCCCCCAGCACATTCTCAGTAACACAAAAAAGACGCATTTCACTGTGTGTTTCAAAGTACATATGACTAATAAATATCTATCATCTATCTATCTGTCTGTCTGTCTGTCTGTCTGTCTGTCTGTCTGTCTATCTATCTATCTATCTATCTATCTATCTATCTATCTATCTATCTATCTATCTATCTATCTATCTATCTATCTATCTATCTATCTATCTATCTATCTATATTCTGCAAGTGGAAGGTGAGCAGCCAGAGATTATGGTCCATATTGGTACTAACAACATAAGCAAGAAGAGAGATGAGGTCCTTCAAATTGAATTTAGGGAGTTAGGTAGAAAGTTAAAAAGCAGGACATCCAGGGTTGTAATCTTAGGATTACTCCCTGTGCTGTGTGCTAGTGAGGCAAGAAATAGGATGACAGTACAATTAAATGCGTGCTTGGAGCTGGTGTGGGAGAGAAGACTTCAGGTACATGGATCATTGGGCTCTCTTCCAGGGCAGGTGGGATCTGTACAAGTGGGACTGTTTGCACCTAGGCTGGAGGGTCACTAATATCCTTCTAGGGAAGTTTGCTAATGCTACTCATGGGTGTTTAAACTAACATGGCAGGAGGATGGGAACCAAAGGAATAGGTCAGCAACTGGATGGATTGAGAAGGAGGTAGAGGTTAGGTCAAGTAAGGCTGGAAGGAAAGACAAGCAGAGTCAGATTAATGAGCACGTTGGGCCTGATGACCTGAAGTGTATTCAGTTCAATGTAAGTAGTGTCATGGGTAAGGCAGATAAACTTAGGGCTTGCACTAGTACATGGAACTACAACGTTGTAGCCAGTACGGAGACTTGGTTGAGAGAAGGGCAGGACTGGCAGCTCCACTTTGCAGGCTTTCGATATTTCCGATGTAATAGCGAGGGATGTAAGAGAGGTGGGGGAGTTGCACTACTGATCAGGGAGAACATCACAGCAGCACAGAGAGAGGACATATTGGAGGGCTCATTCAGTGAGGCAATATGGGTAGAACTCAGGAATAGTAAAGGGGCAATCACTATGATGGGGCTATACTATAGACCTTCCAACAGCCAGCAGGAGATAGAAGAGCAGATATGTAGGAAGATTATGGAAAGATTTAAAACCAACAGGGTCATTGTAGTGGGTGACTTTAATTTCCCCAATATTGACTGGGACTCCCTTAGTGCCAGAGGCTTAGATGGGGCAGAATTTGTTAGGTGCATCCAGAAGGGTTTCTTGACACAGTATGTAGATAATCCAACTAGGGAAAGGGCAATACTGGACTGAAAATGAGAGGTTGGACAAACTTGGATTGTTTTCTCTGGGGCATTAGAGGCTGAGGGGAGACCTGATAGAAGTTTATAAAATTATAAAGAGGCATAGATAGGTAGATAGAGTCTTTTTCCAGAGTGGAAATGTCAAACACTAGAGGGTATAGGTTTAAGGTGAGAGGGGTAGAGTTTAAAGGAGATTTACGAGGCAACAAAGAGAGTGGTAGGTACTTGGAATGCACTGCCTGGGGAAGTGGTGGAAGCAGATACCATAGCAATATTTAAGAAGCATTTAGACAGAGATGGATTGGAAAGATATAGACCATATTCAGGCAGATGGGATCAGCTTTGATTGGCATCATGGTCAGGATAGACATTGTGGGCCAAAGGGCCTGTTCCTGTGCTGTATGAGAGACTGGGGCAGTTTTCCCTGGAGTGAAGGAGGCTGAGGGGTGACTTTATCAAGGTATAGAAAACCATGAGGGGCATAGATAAGGTGGATGGTCACAGAGTAGGGGAGTCTAAGACTAGAGGGCATAGGTTTAATGTGAGAGGGGAAAGATTTAAAGGAGACCTGAGGGGCAAATTTTTCACACAGATGGTGGTGGGTATGTGGAAATGGTAGAGGTGGGTCACAGTTATAATGTTTAAAAGTCATTTGGGCAGGTACATGGATAGGAAAGGTTTAGAGGGATATGGGCCAAACGCAGGCAAATGGGACAAGCTCAGGCAGGCACCTTGGTTGGCATGGACAGGTTGGGCCAAAGGGCCTGTTTCTGTGCTATGACTCTCTGACAGAAGGAAATTTAAATGCTGCCTAATTCCTGGGATTCTCTACTCTGGAAGGTTGTGGAGGCTAAACCATTTGGGGTTACTTAAGAAGGAAGCAGATAACTTTTTGAAAGGTTAAGGAATTGAGGGCTGTGGGGAACTGGAACAGAAATGAGGCCTGGGGAAGATCAGCCAAGATCATATTGAAGTGGGGCAAGTTTGAAGGGCCGAGTGGCCTACTCCTGCTCTTATTTTCTTATACTTTTACGTGTATGTTCTTGTGGATCAGAATGTGGGGAGAGTAAAATGGGATCAGTGCGGTATCAGTGTAAGAAATGGTTGTTGTAGACTAGGTGAGCCCCAAGGACCTGTTTCCATGTCATGCGACTGTGAGAGTAAAAAAATTGCTCCTCAAAATCCTGCAACTCAAAGAATTTAAAACAATCTGACACCTTCAATTATAAAGAAAAATGACCTTGATAGATGCAGGGAATGTCTTGTTTCATTGGTGTGAAGGGTTAACAATCTGAAGGCTGACAACTGCCTTCCTTTGCTGGCAACACCTAAGTGATTTCCTGAGCACGGAACAGTCTAAGGCTTCATACGCAGCTACCCACCACATTAAAGCAAATGCCTCTGGCAGCCCTGAGGCAATCACATTTAAACTTGATTCTGGATTTTGACATGTTCATTAAAAATCTCACATTGAAGTACCGAGGGACCAACTGGGCATGTTCTCTGTCAGCACATCCCGAGAGCTGACAACTATTCTTTAAGGTAACTGCACATTCTGCCAATTTGTTTGCTGGAGTATAGAAACTCCAAGGCCACGTCTGCACCACAGGACACATGATAGAGTGGGACATCGACATACTGCCTTGCAGAAACTGCAGAGAGTTGTGGACACAGCTCAGCGCATCACGGAAACCAGCCTCCCATCCATGGACTCTGTCTACACTTCTCGCTACCTTGGTGAAGCAGTCAACATAATCAAAAACCCCTCCCACCCTGGACATTCTCTCTTCTCCCCACTCCCATCGGGGAGAAGATACAAAAGCCTGAAAGCACGTACCACCAGGCTCAAGGACAGCTTCCATCCCGCTGTTGTAAGCCTATTGAATGGTCCACTTGTAAAATAAGATGCACTCTTGACCTCACAATCTACCTCATAATGGCCTTGCACCTTATTGTCTACCTGCACTGCACTTTCTCTGTAACTGTAACACTTTAGTCTGTATTCTGTTATTGCTTTTCCCTTGTACTACCTCAATGCACTGTAATGAAATGATCTGTCTGGATGGCATGCAGAGCAAAGGTTTTCACTGTACCTCGGTACATGTGATAATAATTAACCAATTTACAAATTTAGTTTACCAAGTGTTTTTCCTTGCACCTGTGCATGTACTTGTGCAGATGACAATAAACTCGACTTTGACTTTGAAGTCTAACATAAAAACAGAAGCCGCTGGAAATGCTCACTAGAACAGACAGCATACGCGGAGAAATAAAAGCAGCAAACATTTCGGCTCAGTAAGCTTTCATCAGGACTGGGAAAGGTGAGAGATGCAGAGGGAGGAGAATGGGAAGGCAAGGATGTAAGGGAAGTTCTGCAAAGGGATGAAGGAAGATATCGAGGAAAACTCTTGGCATCCGAACTGCCAATCCATCTTGGAGATGTTCTAACTCCTTTTAAATCTGATGACGCTGTTTGCCACCGCTCACCGGACAAAAATCATTCCACTGAACGACCAGCAAACCACTGGAGGACAAGACCATCTGGTTTATGTGTGATCTCAGCTTGTTCAGTCGGTAAATACCTCAGAGAGATTCAACATCTGTTAACATAAATAGAGAGGAATCCCCATTACAGACAGGAGCAAAGGAAAGATTTTGATTCTACTTTAAGGCAAGAATTAACCATCACATGTTATTACGAGCAGCTCTGCTGATGTGGATGTGACGTTCTCACCTCTGGATCCAATTACCCACTATAGTGCCTTAAGCACATGATCCAGGCTAACACCATCAGTGTGGTTCTGGGGGTGTTTGTTACATTACATTAGCTCCCCAGAGTCCAGCATCTTCTCTTCTACAGGTCTAGACTGCAAGGGAGCTAGAGATCCACCTCCAGTTCCCTACCTGTTGTACAGACCATCCCCCGCACACCGGTTGGTGTGTTGCCTCCCAAGTGCAAGGATCAGGGATGTCTCAGAGCTGCTGCAGGGCTTTCTGGAAGGGAAGGGTGAACAGCCAGTTGTCGTGGTGCATCTAGGTACCAACGATATAGGAAAAAAGCAGGATGAGGTCCTACAAGCTGAATTTAGGGAGCTTGGAGATCACCTTTTATTCTTCTAAACTCAAGAGAATACAGTCCTGGTCTACTCAATGTGTCCTCTAATATGGCATATCATGACCTGCTGAGTTACTCCAGCAGTTTGTGTTTTGCATGTAGAATCAGCAAGATGTTAAAAAGACAAATGGTATGTTGACTTTCATTGTGAGAGAATCTAAGTACAGCAGTAATCATATAGTTACATCGTGCCACTGTGAGACTGCACCTAGAGTTCCTATCTCCTTACCTAAAGAAGGATATACATGCCATACAGAGTACAGTGATGGTTCACTAGACTTGTTCCAGAGACTAGAAGATACAAAAGCCTAAAAGCACGTACCACCAGGCTCAAGGACAACTTCTACTTTAATAGTTCCCTAATTGAACAGTTCCCTTGTACGATAAGATGGAGTCTTGACCTCAAAATCTATCTCATTACGACCTTGCACCTTATTGTCTGCCTGCTCTGCACATTCTCTGTAGCTGTGACACTTTATTCTGCATTCTTTATTGTTCTACCTCAATGCACCGTGTAACGAGTTGCTCTGTATGAATGGTATGCAAGACAAATTTTTCTTTGTACCTTGGTACAAGTGACAATAATAAACCAATTCCAAAAAAAAGATGGTGGGATTGGTACAAAATGTGAGGGCTTCCAAATCAGAAAACAGTGAGCAGACTGGGTCTCTCACCACTGAGAAGTAAAAGACTGAGGAATCATGGAATTATACAGCACAGAAACAGGCCCTTCAACCCATCTTGTCCATGCTGACCATCAAGTGGAAAAATGCCCAGGTATTCCAGTAGGACCCCCTCAGCGAAGTGTCCTAGACCCAACCATCTTCAGGATCAGAGCCTGCATCGTAAGTTCTGAACTGTGAATGGTTGCATAATGATCTGCTCATGTCTTCAGGTAATGGACAAGGCAGTCCACTTCAAGATGAAGGATCTTGACCTAAAATGTTGACTATCCCTTTGCCTCCACAGATGCTGCCTGACCTGCTGAGTTTTGTTTTTTTTTGCTCCAGATTCCAGCATCTGCAGTCTCGTGTACAATACACAAAGCACTGGAGGAACTCAGCAGGTCAGGCAGCATTTGGAGCAGATTCGACGGGCCGAATGGCCCACTTCTGCTCCCTTGTCTTGTGATCTCGTGATGGAGGGAAATGGACAGTCAGCATTTTGGGTCGAAATGTTGAGTCATCTGGACTAAGAGTTAGAGAGGAGGTAGCCGGTATAAAAAAGATGGAGGGAAGGGGTGGAGCAAGAGCTGGCAGGCCATAGGTGGATCCAGGTGAGAGGGGTCATAGGCAGATGGGGGAGGGAACCAGGAGCTGGGAGGCGATAGGTGGAAGTGACAAAGGGCTGATGGTGAAGGTGAAGGTGACGATGATGGTGATGATCTTGTTATATTGGCTCTCTCTCCTCTCTATCTTTCAGTCCAGATGAAGGAGAATTTTGACCCAAGCCATCAACCATTTCTTTGTCTCCACAGATCTTGTTTCTCATTCCAGATTCCAGCACCTGCAGTCTCGTGTGTCTGATACTCTCGTGATTTAGAAGGAGGTCATTTGGCTCTTCCTATGCCGGCTCCTGGAGTAATCCCATCCATGCCATTCCTCCACTTATTGCCCTGTAACTTATTCTCGTTCTCCTGCCATCCTGATTCAACTCCCTTCTAACTTGCCCACCACAGGAGGGGTAACTTACTGTGGGCGGTTGACCTACAAACCCACATGACTTTGGGATGTGGGAGGAAATGGGAGTATCTGACAAAAGCCTACGTGGTCACAGAGAGAAGAGGCAAACTCCATATAGACAGCATTGGAGGACAGGATTGAACCCTGGGATGATGGAGCAGTGGGCACTACCTGCTGAGCCCTATCCTTTCAGGAGCTAGCCACAAAACAGCAAATCGGTAAATTTTATGCAGACCAGAAAGCATAAGTCTGAGATAGGGAGATGGTTGTAAATCTTTGTAACTCTCTACATCAGAGGAGCCATGAATGCCCAGATATGAAATGCATGGTAATTCCTCTTTGTACAAAGGCTTTCCAAGTTGTAAGCAAAATATTGCTGTGTCACTTTCAGTGCACAGTCACTGCAGTGTGGATCAGCTAAAAGGTGCACTCATCCAGGCTGCTCTGGTAGCATCTTCCCATTCAGCAACTTCTTTTTTTTAAAGATATCTTTATTAGTCACATGTACATTGAAACACACAGTGAAATGCATCTTTTGCGTAGAGTGCTCTGGGGGGCAGCCCGCAAGTGTTGCCACACTTCCGGCGCCAACACAGCATGCCCACAACTTCCTAACCCGTACGTCTTTGGAATGTGGGAGGAAACCGGAGCACCCCGAGGAAACCCACACAGACACACAGGGAGAACGTACAAACTCCTTACAGGCAGCGGCCGGAATTGAACCCAGGTCACTGGCGCTGTAATAGCATTACACTAACCGCCTCACTACCGTGCCTGCCTGCACCCCCTCCCTAGGAAAAAGACTATGTGCTTTCACCCTGTCTATGCCCCTCATGATCTTATATACTTCTATCAGGTCACCCTTCAATCTCCTACGTTCCAGGGAATAAAGTCCTAGTCTATACAACCTCTCCTTGTAACTCAGGCCCACGAGTCCAGGCAGCATCCTAGTAAATCTTTTCTGCACTCTTTCTGGTTTAATAACATCTTTCCTATAACAGGGTGACCAAAACTGTACATAGTACTCCCAAGTGTGGCCTCACCAACATCTTATATAACTGCAACATAACTTCCCAACTCCTATACTCAGTGCCCTGACTGATGAAGACCAGCGTGCCAAACGCCTTCTTCACCGCCCTGTCTACCTGTGATG
The DNA here is from genome assembly GCF_009764475.1 of Pristis pectinata. NCBI lineage: Eukaryota > Metazoa > Chordata > Chondrichthyes > Rhinopristiformes > Pristidae > Pristis > Pristis pectinata. The sequence continues at coordinate 8,083,248 of NC_067413.1, forward strand.
CCGCTTTCAGCAAACTATGCACTTGTACTCCTAGGTTCCTCTGTTCCACGATGCTCCCGGGGGCCCTACCACAATCTTTTTGAATGGGGCATCAGATTTGAGTGCTGAATCACCTATTCCTGCTTCTGATTTGTATGTTGATTTGTATGCTTGTACCCAGATCAGTATGGGGTATGATTTGGAGAGGGACACCAGTGGTTGAATTCCTCTGGGGCTGCTGCTCTTGTCAATTTTGGTGGTGAAGGCACAGACTTGGGAGGTGCTGGTGGAACAGTCTGGGTGAGTAATTGCAGCGCACTTTGTGGATACAAACTGCAGCCCACTCACTGAGCACCAGTACTGAAGAGAATGAATATTTAAGGGTGGTCGGTGGGATGGCAATCAAACAGGCTACTTTGTCCTGGATGGTGTCGAACATCTTCCGAGTTGCTGGAGCAGCACTCATCCAGGCAAGTGGAAAATATCCCACCACACTCCTGATCTCCTGACTCGTGTCTTGTAAGTGGTGAAAAGGCTTTAAGGGGTCACGCAAAGTCAAAGTCTTACTGTCATAAGCCCAAGTACATGTATGCACAGGTGCAATGAAAAACTTACTTGCAGCAGGCATGGTGGTGTAGTGGTTAGTTTAACAATGTTACGGCACGAGCGACCCGGGTTCAATTCTGGCCGCTGTCTGTAAGGAGTTTGTACGTTCTCCCCGTGTCTGCGTGGGTTTCCTCTGGGTTCTCCGGTTTCCTCCCACATTCCAAAGACATACAGGTTAGGAAGTTGTGGGCATGCTATGTTGGCGCCGGAAGCATGGCGACACTTGCAGGCTGCCCCGGAACATTCTTCGCAAAAGATGTATTTCACTGTGTGTTTCGATGTACATGTGACTAATAAAGATACCTTATCTTATCACAGGCACATAGCATCATATAAGCAGCATTCACAAGAAAAGCATAAATTAAACATAAATTATACACAATTTTTACAAGAACGAACACAATTAGAACAAAAAAAAAGTCAATTTTAGTGCAAAGTGATCAAAGTGGTCATCGTGTTGCTGTACTGAGGTGGTGATTAGGGTTGTGCCGGTTGGTTCAAGAACCGAATGGTTGAAGGGAAGTAATTGTTCTCGACCCTGATGGTGTGGGACTTCAGGCTTCTGTACCTCCTGCCCACTGCAGGATACCCTGTCTCTGACCAGTCTTAGTAGCTACAGTATTTATGTGCTGGTCTGGATGAGTGTCTGTTCAATAGAGACCCCCACGCTATTGATGATGGAGCAATATGGCAATGGTAATGCTACAGAATGTCAAGGGTAGGTGGGTCATTTCTCTCTCTTTTTGGAGATGATCTTTTTGTAGCACAGATGTTACTTGCCACATAGAATCATAGAGAGAGACAGCACAGAAACAGGCCCTTCAGCCCATCGAGTCCATGCCAGCCATCAACCACCTGTTACGGACTCGGTGAATGTCCCTTTAAGATAGAGCATAGTGGTGTGTGTGTGTGTGTGTGTGTGTGTGTGCGTGTGTGTGTGTTTGTGTGTGTGTGTGGGGGGGTGTGTGTGGCATGCTTACGTTAACAGAAGATAAAGGGCGTAATGACGTTGTTGAAGAAGTCAGTCAAAGTCAGTCAGAGAGAGAGAGGGAGGGAAAAAGGAGAGAGACACCAGCCTGCTAGTTTCTCTATCGATGGATGAGAAACAATAACTGTGTCTGTCACTGCAATCCACATATGGAAATTGGAAGTAATCCAGTGGAGTTCACTTTGTTGCTGACCTGTAGAGGGAAACAGGTATTTGTGTGGACGGCCACGATTTGGATGCTTTTCGGGGTGAGGAAGTCACTACCATAACACTGAGGTGTCGTTTGGGTTCCATCGTGGAACATTTGGATTTCGTAATTACTCTCTCTATGTTCTCTACATCTACATCTTATCTTCAGACAACGGTGGTTGTTGAAGAAGCCCTTGCTCATGTTTCACCTTATGGCTTGCTGAACTGAACTTTGAAAACTATTCCTGGATTTGGAGTTTGGGAATTTGCCACACATACATGACGAGTTTAGTTTTGGGGTTAATGTTCAAGGTTTAACATTTTTACTTCTAACATTCTAACATTTTTACTTTTATTTTTCTTATTATCATAAGTAGTTATTAATAAAGTAGTTTTTAACACTGAATCATGACTCAGTGTGTTTCTTTTGTTGCTGGTTTGTAATACACCCATTTACACTAATCCTTCATAATCCCATTTTTTAATCTCCCTCCAGATTCTGCCACTCACCTACACACTAGAGGCAATTTACAGTGGCCAATTAACACTTCATCCTGCATGTTTTTGGGATGTGGGAGGAAACCAGAGCACCAGGAGGTAACCCACGCGGTTGGTCACAGGGAGAATGTGCAAACTGTACACACACATGTGCCCGTGCCTAAATGTTGTCCAGGTTTTGCTGTCGAAATATGGGCTGCTTTGTTTGCTGAGAAACTGCAAATGGAATTGAACATTGCAATTGAAGGGGGAAAATTTTCATAATAAAATTTAAATATGCAAAAAACAATTAGAATATTAATTGTCCTTCCGAGTGCATTTGTGGACAGTAATCCTGCCTGCTCTATTTCTCTCTGATTGACTTCTGTCTGATGGTGATAAGTCTTTCAAATGTTCTTGTGGTTTTGCTGTCCATCACTCCTCATGTTGTACAGTGAAGCATATTATTGTTCAAAGGCCTGAGCATGGTTTCACAGTGGCTGACAGTCTTGGCTCTCAAACCATCTAATTCCACTCCATTATTCCCCCAGTGGGAGTGTCAGCGGGGCTGACTGACACTTCCACTAGGGGGAACCAATGGCCTACAAGTACTTTTAGGGAGGCACAAGAGACTGCAGTCGCTGGAAGCTGGAACAACAAACAAGATGCTGGAGCAACTCCACAGGTCAGGCAGCATCTGTGGAGGGAAATGGACAGTTGACTTTTTGGGTCCATTTGGTTCCAAGCTCCCACCTTCCTCTCCTATCAGATCCCATCATCTGCAGACCTTTGTCACCTCCACCTATCACCTCCCAGCCTCTGTCGCTATTCCCTCTCTCCCCTGGATCCCACCTGGATCCACCGATCGCCTGCCAGCTCTTGCTCCTTCCCTTCCCCTTACCTCTTCATACCGGCTATCTCTGCTCTATCCTTCAGTCCAGAAGAAGTCTCAACCCGAAACATCGACTGTCCATTTCCCTCCACGAGTATGCATGGGGATTTAGAAGGAAGAAGGAGGGGATGGTCTCAGTATAAGAGGATAGAAATAGAGACATTTCTTCACTCAGGGAGTTCTTCTCTTTGATATTTTGACTCCAGTGAGTGAAGTCACTGTGCCTGTTCTAGCACTGAGATTTTGTTCTAGCACAAAGAGATTTTGGAATGAGGGGAAATTGGGATCGGGGGAAAGAGGATTAGCCGCAATATTGAACAGCGGAGCAAACTTGAGAGGCTGTGCAGCCGAAAAAAATTAATAGTTTTACAATTATTGTGTTCTTCATTAGGAAACTAGACAAGTGTGTGAGCGTATGTGCGACAGCGATATGGAGAGTGGGTCACATCTCCTACCCAAAATAAACAGATATGGGCCAAATGCAGGCAAGTGGGACCAGCTCAGGAAGACACATTGTTCAACATGGACAAGTTGGGCCGAAGGTCCTGTTTCCGTGTTGTGTAACTTTGTGACTATAACATACAAGTAACATTAACCTGAGTTGCTCTTTGTGAAGTTCTGCCTAAATAGCAGTGCTGTAATGTGGCTGTTAATGTGCCTCCCAGACTGAACAAAGAACTCAACAATTTCAGATGATCAGCATTCCCAACATTTTTATTCCAGATTTCCAGCATTCCCATCAAGTTCCTGATTCCTGACTCATGACAGGTTTACATGTGCCAAAAAGCTGACTCCACTGGCTTAAGACAGATTTAATATTTAGGGCAAAGGATTAAAGGGAGATGTGACACAGCTTTTTTCCATGGGGAGGAGTGGTGATCTGGAACTCATGACGTGCAAGGGTTCAGGAAACAGAATCAGTAAGGGCGAATTGCTGGAGAAATTTAGCTGCGGTGAAAGATCAGCCATGGTTACATTGCATCACTGTTTTAGTTTAAAAAAGTTTATTAATATATTTACGATCATTCCTAATTCAGTATTTACAAATTTGCATTCAATTAAAACACTAATTTAAAACTAAGTTAAATTATCCAAGCTTCACTCTAGCCCCTTCAACACCCACCAGTCATAGTCAGTGGGCATCATGTGCTCCCTCTCCAGGATCACCTTGGAAGAGAGGCCTGTAGTTGGCTCGGGCAGAACCCTTGATGGCACAACTAAAGGCCATTTGTGGCATTTAATTACTAGTTTAATTAGTTTGGCACAAAATGATGGGCTAAGGGCCTGTTCCTGTACTGTACTGTTTCTGTATTGTACTGTTCTATGTCCTATGTTCTTTCTTTTATTTTGTTTGCAAATGTCTTCTTCAGGGATGATCCAGTTCCCATTTTAATCTGGTCTGACTGATTGTGTGACTCCAAGCCCACCAATGTGTTGACTCCTAAATTCCTCAGCTCAGGGTCAATTGGAAATGCTGGCAGTAATAACAACTCATCACCCTCACCACCGTCGAAAATATCTACAGGAGGCGCTGCCTCAAGAAGGCAATCTCTATCATCAAAGATCCCCACCATCTGGGCCATGCCCTCTTTTTGCAGCTACTGTTGGGCAGGAGGTACAGAAGCCTGAAGTCCCACACTACCAGGTTGAAGGACAGCTACTTCCCTTCAACCATTTGATTTTTGAACCAACCTGCACCTAATCACTACCTCAGTGTAGCAACACTATGACCACTTTGCGCTAACAAAGGACTTTTTTTTTGCTCTAATTGTGTTCTTTCTTCTAAAAATTGTGTATAATTTATGTTTAACTTGTGTTTTTCTTGTAAATGTTGTGTACCTGATGCTCTGTGCCTGTGATGCTGCTGCAAGGAAGTTTTTCATTGCACCCATGCACACATGTATTGGTGCATATGGCAATAAACTGACTTTGACCTAAATCTGGTAAACTAATGAAATTCATTTGTTTTCTAATTGTCCCTGGGTAAGTGGGAGGATGGACAAGATGAATTGTCATTGAAAGGGATGGGGGCATTTGGTGACCGGAAATCATGTGACCTCTACACATAGGTGCATGGGAACACCACATCATGCAAGTAATTGGTTATTGGTTTGTTATTGTCATATGTACCGAGATACAGCAAAAAGCTTTTGTTTAAGTGCCATCCAGACTGATCATTCCGTACATAAGTAAACCAAGGTAGTATAAAAGGAAAAAACAACAGAATGCAGAATATAATGTTACGTGGACGTAGAATGCTTTAGAGCTGATATAGAATCAATGAGCAGAGAGGCCTACTTTTAAGTCATGAGGAAATGTGTAAACTCTTAGCAGTGTGGAGGAACAGAAGGATCTTGGGGTCCACGTCCATAGATCCCTCAAGCTTGCCACACAGGTTGATAGGGTTGGAGTGTTGACATTCATTAGACGGTGTATTGAGTTCAAGAGCCGCGAGGTGATGTTGCAGCTCTACAGAACTCTGGTCAGACCACACTTGGAGTATTGTGCTCAGTTCTGGTTGCCTTATTATAGAAAGGTTGTGGAAGCTTTAGAGAGGGTGCAGAGGAGATTTACCAGGATGTTGCCTGGATTGGAGAGCATGTCTTATGACGACAGGTTGAGTGAGCTAGGGCTTTTCTCTTTGGAGAGAAGGAGGATGAGAGGTGACTTGATAGAGGTGTACAAGATGATAAGAGGCACAGATTGAGTGGACAGTCAGAGACTTTTTCCCAGGGCAACAATGGCGAACACGAGGTGATGTAATTTTAAGGTGATTGGAAGAAGGTATAAGGGAGATGTCAGAGGTAAGGTTTTTACACAGAGAGTGGTGGGTGCGTGGAACACACTGCCTGCAGAGGTTGTGGGGGCAGATACATTAGGAACATTTAAGAGATTTTTAGATAGACACATGAATGATAGAAAAATAAGGGGCTATGTGGGAGGGAAGGGTTAGATAGATCTTAGAGCAGGATAAAATGTCGGCACAACATTGTGGGCCAAAGGGCCTGTACTGTGCTGTGCTTCTATGTTCTATGTTCTATGAGGTGAAGCAGGACTTGTGGTTAGACACTGCCCTGCACACTTTAGCTCAACACACTGTCTCCCATAACATTTCTGAACATGTAATCTGGTAACAGGATGGAGAGAGGGGAAACAGAACATCTCAGGACCTGAGTGAGAAGAGCAACAGAGACACGAGACACTGCAGGTGTTGGAATTTGGAGCAACACACAAAGCACTGGAGAAATTCAGCGGGTCGAGCAGCATCTGTGGGGGAAAAGGAACTCTCGACATTTTGGATCTAAGCTCTGCATCAGGCCAGCAGGCTTTTGACCCAAAATGTCGACAATTCCTTTCCCCCCACAGATGCTGCTCGACCCGCTGAGTTTCTCCAGCAGATTCTTTGAGAAAAGCCAGCAGCTGGCTTCTCTTTCATCACTAGATGGAAGGATTGAGTAATAAGTAACAGAAGAATTTTGAACAGATTGGGTGAGTCCAATGTCTAAACCTGAATAGGTACATAAACAAATGGAAGGATTGAGAGAGAGAGAGAGATAAGAGACAGAGAAAAATTGGAAAAACAAGGGCAAAGGAGTCTAATGTTATGATTTTTAATATCTCCCAGGAACAGTTGCAAGAATAAGCCTTAATGTGTGAATGCTAAGTTTTAGTGTCTGGCAGCAATGAGCAAATATCAGCTTTGTTAAAAGGACACTCATTGTGGAATGGATAAGATTTAACTATGTCGCTGAGTTTAGTTTGTACCTGCAAGGAAAATACATATAGGAAGCAAAAAACGGGAGAGGTAATGTAACACTGATCACTTTCCCCTTGCTTTTACTATGCTTCTCTGACTCTCATCTTTATCTTAATCCAATCTGACATCCTTCCCTTATCTCTCCATCAGTTCCAGTGCTGAGACTGTCATTGCAAAGTAGAGCGATACAACTGGAAACTTTTGGATCTTGGCACTTAACCAAACATCTGCCACTTGCCTGTTATTGCTGCTCTGTTTAGATCTAAATCCTGCATCACGGGACATCCTGAAATGGATGCAAAGGGTGCTGTATAAATGCAAGTCTTTCTATCTAAATAACAGATCAATCGACTGCTCTGCTTGTTATTTTGATTGACAGTTCTGGCCCAGTGTGTACATCAGTGGCTAGGACCGGCTCTCTCCAAATGCCACAAAGCCAAATATGTAATAAATGTGTCACTAATGTAAATCGATGCAGATTAAATCTGATGTATTTCTGAATCCAGTTCAGAACCAAAGATCCAGGAGATGGCTGTAGAGAGCTGAATTCAAGGGAAATTAGTGATTATCATTAAAGGCAATTAACCAGACTCGGTCCCAAACTGAAGACTATTGTTCACTTCTGGGAACCCTGGAGGTATTGTTTTACATGGTAAGGTTATAAAGTCCTTTTAATTGGTTTCTTTCTTTTCGTTTTTACTCTTTATAATGTAGATAGAGTTATCGAATCGTTACAGCCCAGGAGAAGTACATTTGGCCCATTGAGTATATGTTAGCTGCTAGCAGACCAGCTCAGTGAGTCCCATTCCTACATTCTTTCCTCATTAATTTCCCAGTTGTCTCTTGAAGGTACTCATTGATTCAGTTTCCATCAGCACGGCTAAGTAATTCCCAGATAAATACTACTCTCTGCATAAACGTTTTCCCTGAGAACTCCCACATTTTTGGTAATTGGCTTATTGTTGTCATATGTACTGAGATACGGTGAAATGATTTTGTTTTGCATGCAATCCAGACAGATCATTCCAAACATAAGTACATCAAGGAAAAAGCAATAACAGAATGTAGAATGTAATGTTACAGTTACAGAGGAAGTGCAGTGCAGGCAGACAATTAGATGTAAGGGCCATGACGAGGTCAATAGTTCATCTTTGTCATACAAGAGGTTCATGTGGGATGGAAATCTGGTGACACATGCTGTCAAGCTTTTGTAACTTTTGCCTGATGGGAGAGGGAAGAAGAGAGAATCACCGGGGTGGGAAGGGTCATTGATTATGTTGGCTGCTTTCCCGAGGCAGCGAGAAGTGTAGACGGAGTCAATGGAGGGGAGGCCTGTTTTCATGATGGACTGGGCTGAGTTCACAACCCTCTGCAATATCTTTTGCCCAAAATCCAAAATCTCTCTCCCTCCCCCCCAATCCTAATCACAATAGCATCCTTCTGTTTATAGCAAAACAAAACTGCTGGGAAAGGTCAGCCAATCGGGCATCATCTGCAGAGGGAGAAGGACTGTCGTCCCTCTGTGTAAAAAAGTTGCTCCTCAGGTCCCCATTAAGTTTTTCTCTCATTGTGTGTAGTTCTGGTCACCACATTACAGGAAGGGTGCAGAGGCTTTGGAGAGGCTGCAGAAGAGGTTCACCAGGAAGTTGCCTAGATTAGAAAGTATTAGCTATAAGGAGAGGTTGGACAAACTTGGGTTGTTTTCTCAGGAGTGTCGGAGGCTGAGGGGAGACCTGATAGAATTAGATAAAATTATGGGAGGCATAGATAGAGTAGATAGGGTATTTTTTCCCCAGGTGAAAATGTCAAATACTAGAGGGCATAGCTTTAAGGTGAGAGGGAGAAAGTTTAAAGGAGAATTGTGAGGTAAATTCTTTACACAAAGAGTGGTAGTTGCCTGGAATTTGCTGTCGAGGAAGGGGTAGAGGCAGGTACTTTAGCAATATTAAAAAGGCATTTAGGTAGACAGATGAACAGGTAGGAAATAGAAGGATATAGACCATGTGCAGGCAGATGGGATTAGTTTGGATTAGCATTGTGATCGGCACAGACACTGTGGGCTGAAGGGCCTGTTCCTATGCTGTGCTGTTCTATGTTCTATGACTGAAGACCCTTCGGCATTGCAGTACATCTCATTCAATTCAGGTCGAGATTCGAAACGTCGAACGTCCGTTTCCCTCCACAGATGCTGCCTGACCCCCTGAGTTCCTCCAGCAGCTCGCATTTTGCTCCAGATTCCAGCGTCTGCAGTCTCTGTGTGTACTGCCACCCCCAACCACCCACCCTGCGCTCTGGGTAAGTAAGATCCCAGTGCATCATTTTGAAGAAAATCGGGGGATTTTGTGGTGTTTTTGTGGCCAATATTTATCGTTGAACCCAACATGATTAAATGAGAGAGATTTTTCATGGATTTATGGAGTCATACAGCACAGAAACAGCCCTTCGTCACACCATGTCCATTCCAACCATTGCGTAGAAACATAAATAGAAACATAGAAAACCTACAGCACTAAACAGGCCCTTCGGCCCACAAAGTTGTGCCGAACATGTCCCTACCTTAGAAATTACTAGGCTTACCCATAGCCCTCTATTTTTCCAGGCTCCATGTACCTATCTAAAAGTCTCTTAAAAGACCCTATCGTATCCGCCTCCACCACCGCTGCCAGCAGCCCACTCCACGCACTCACCACTCTCTGAGTAAAAAACTTACCCCTGACATCTCCTCTATACCTGCTCCCCAGTACCTTAAACCTATGTCCTCTTGTGGCAACCATTTCAGCCCTAGGAAAAAGCCTCTGACTATCCACACGATCAGTGCCTCTCATCATCTTATACACCTCTATCAGGTCCCCTCTCATCCTCTGTCACTCCAAGGAGAAAAGGCCAAGTTCCCTCAACCTGTTTTCATAAGGCATGCTCCCCAATCCAGGCAGCATCCTTGTAAATCTCCTCTGCACCCTTTCTATGGCTTCCATATCTTTCCTGTAGTGAGGCGACCAGAACTGAGCACAGTACCCCAAGTGGGGTCTGACCAGGGTCCTATATAGCTGCAACATTACCTCTCGGCTCCTAAATTCAATTCCACAAACTCCATATGAATTGGGAGCAGGAATAGGTCACTTGGTTTATTGATTGTAATCTCAAATTCCCAATTCCCATCTCCCCCTTGTAACCCTTCACCTTTTTCTATGTCGGCCTTAAAAAATATTTAAAGATTCTGCTTCCACCATCGTTTGGGAAAGGGAATTGCAAAGACTTGCGTGGTCTTAAATGGGTGATTGGAAGGCCAGAGGCTCTAAGGATCTGTGGCCTCGTCCTGCTCCTAATTTGTACGTTCGTATGTAATCAAGAGGTAAGGGTTCAGAAAAGAATGGCATGAGATAAAAGATCAGTCATGACCTCTTGTGGCAACCATTTCAGCCCTGGGAAAAAGCCTCTGCTATCAACACGATCAATGTCTCTCATCACCTTATACACCTCTATCAGGTCCCCCCTCATCCTCCGTCGCTCCAAGGAGAAAAGGCCGAGTTCACTCAAGTTATTTTCATAAAGCATGCTCCCCAATCCAGGCAACATCCTTGTAAATCTCCACTGCACCCTTTCTATGGCTTCCACATCCTTCCTGTAGGATGCATCCATCTATACTAATCCCATTTAACCACATTGGGTCCATAGCTCTCTATACTTTGATGATTCAAGTGCTTGTGTGGCTCCTTAAGTGTTGTGAGGGTCTCTGTTCCACCCTCTCCTCGGGTTATGTGTTCCAGATTCCAACCACGTGCTGACTGAAAAAATGTGCTCATTTTCCTCAGATTTGCCCATTCCCTCATTACTGTTTTTTTGGATCTTGCTGTGTGCATTGGCCATTGTGAGCAACACACACACAAGGTGCTGGAGGAACTCAGCAGGTCAGGCAGCATCTATGGAGGGAAATGAATCGTCGACATTTCGAGCCGAGACTCTTCATCAGGACCGGAAAGGAAGAGGGCAGAAGCCAGAATAAAAGGGTAGGGGGAGGGGGAGGAGCACGAACTGGCGGGTGATGGGTGAATCCAGGTGAGGGTGGGTGGAGGAGGATGGGTAAATCCAGAAGGTAGGTGGGTGGGGGATGAAAGGGGATGATGTGAGAAGCTGGGAGGTGATAAGTGGAAGAGGCAAAGAGCTGAGGAAGAAGGAACCTGATAGGAGAGGATAGTAGACCATGGAGTAAAGGGAAGATATGGGCAGGTCACGAGTACAGGGGAGGGAAAAGAGAAGGGGTGAAGGTGCCACAGGAATGAGGGGAAAAAAAGGGGGGAGGAAGGAAAACAGAGGGGGAGGGGTTACTGGAAGTTAGAGAAATCCATGTTGATGTCCTCAGGTTGGAGACTCCCAAGACGGAATATGAGGTGTTGCTCCTCCAACCTACGTCTGGCCTCAGTATGGCAGTAGAGGAGGCCGTGGACAGACATGTCAGTGTGGGAATGGGAAGTGGCCATCGTGATACAGCTCTGAAGCACTTCATTGTCTGCAACTAAAAGTCGCTGTGCCATTTGCGCAATAGGTCTTTCTGTTTTTCTTTAGCTCGTCCTTCCTCTTATCTTCCTATTTTGCGTCTGTAACACTAATCATTTTCACACAGTCTGCCTGCAGCATGACAAAATTTATAGCCTCTGGTGCTCGTCACAGACTTCTCTCTCTGATGATGTGATTATTTTTCAGAAATTGTTTTTCCATTGATGTTGTCAAGCTGTGGCTGAAGATGTGGATTGCATGGCCTGTTAGCTACACACATTAAAGTCTTGTGGTCTTTGTCGGATGTAACAACTTGCAGATGTGTGACGGCGAATTTAGGTTCCTTTGGATTTCATTTCTTATCTTTCAAGGTAAAGAAATAAGTTGAAAAGCAGTGTTAACTACTTATGGTAAATCCAAATTTAGTTGTATGTCATGACAGTAATTTCTCTAAATAAGAGATGTTTCAGATTAGTTTATTGTCATTTACACCACAGTGCAATGAAATTCCTTGCTCACGTGAGACTCACAGGGTCGACAATGTGGTAGTAATAAATACAACAATAAATACAGCTGTAAAACACGATGAAGCTGGAGGAACTCAGCAGGCCAGGCAGTATCCGTGGAGAAAAGCAGGCGGTCAACGTTTCGGGTCAGGACCCTTCTTCCTGACCCTCCTCACTTTGCACTGTTCAAATCTTTCTTTGGATGGTCAGTGACTTGTACTACCTCCATTTCAGTACCCACTTCCCCCAGTGTGGTTCTGGGAAGGTCAACTGCAAACCGCTCACCAACTTTCATCACTGCACCATAGAAAGCATCCTATCTGGATGCATCACAGCTTGGTATGGTAACTGCTCTTCCCAGGACTGCAAGAAACTGCAGAGAGTTGTGGACACAGCCCAGCGCATTACAGAAACCAGCTTCCCCTCCATGGACTCTGTCTATACCTCTTGCTGCCTTGGCGAAGCAGCCAGCATAATCAAAGACCCCACCCACCCGGGTCATTCTCTCTTCTCTCCTCTCCCATCAGGCAGAAGATACAGGAGCCTGAGGGCACGTACCACCAGGCTCAAGGACAGCTTCTATCCCACAGTGATAAGACTATTGAACAGTTCCCTTATACGATGAGATGAACTCTTGACCTCACAATCTACCTTGTTATGACCTTGCACCTTATTGTCTACCTGCAATGCACTTCCCTGTAGCTGTGACACTTTACTCTGTATTCTGTTATTGTTTTTACCCTGTACTACCTCAATGCACTGTGTAATGAATTGATCTGTATGAATGGTAAGCAAGACAAGATTTTCACTGTACCTCAGTACAAGTGACAATAATAAACCAATACCAGTACCAAATTGGGTGACCACTTTGCAGAGCACCCTTTTTTCAATTGTAAGTGTGACCCTGAGCTTCTAGTCAATTGTTACTTTAATTATCTGTCCCACTGCCGCTCTAATCCCTCAGTTCACAGCCTCAAATGAAATCTAATGTTTGCCAAAAGAACAAAACTCCATCTTCTAACTTGGCTTTTCACAGCCTTCCAGGCTCAATGATTTCAAATAAAGATTTACACTCCTTCTGGATCTGCTTCGCTGCTTGTCCCTTCACCTCTCTCGTTTTACCTTGCACCAACATCTCTTTTACCGTGTCATCTTTGCTGCTCTCCGCCCTATCAATGACATGACTTTCTGACTTCCCCCCTTCCTTTCTCTGAATCTTAAAACTTGTTCTCTGTGCAAATTCTCCAAGTGCTGTTAAAAGGTCAATGATCTATGAATTACCTGATAGAAGCATATAAAATTATGAGAGACATATATAGGGTAGACAGTCTTTTTCCCAGGGTGGAAATATCAAATACCAGAAGGCATAGGTTTAGGGCGAGAGGGGGAAAGTTTAAAGGAGATGTGTGGGGCAAGATTTTTACACAGAGGGTGGTGGGTGTTTGAAACACACTGCCAGGGGAATTGGTGGAAGCAGATATGATAGCAATGTTCAAGAGGCATTTAGACAGACACATGAACAGGCAGAGAATAGAGGGATATAGACCATGTGCAGGCAGATGGGATTAGTTTTGATTGACATCATGGTCAGCACAGACATAGTGGGCCAAAGGGCCTGTTCCTGTGCTGTACTGTTCTATGTTCCATGTTCTATCTGGTTCATAGAGTCATAGAGTCATCCAGAACAGAAATGTACCCTTCGGCCCACCACATCCATGCTAACCTATGTGCATGAATTCCATTTGCCTGCATTAGGACAGTATCCATCTATGGTTTGCTTATTCAATTGCATCTAAATGCCTCTTAAAGGTGGTGATAGTATCTGAATCCACCACCTTCTCTGCCATTGTGTTCCAGATATGAACTACTCTCTGTGCAAATAAACTCACTCCTCAGATCCCGTTTAAAACTTCTTCCTCTCACCTTAAACCTATGCCCTCTTGTTTTTGATACCCCAACCATGGGAAAAAGATTTTGACTATCTACCCTATCTATGCCTCTTATAATCTTATGTACTTAGGTCAGGTCACCCCTCAGCCTCCTTCGCTCAAGGGAAAACAAGGCCAGAATCTCCAATCTCTCCCCATAACTAACGTCCTGTAATCCAGACTACATCCTGGTGAATCTCCTCTGCACTCTCTCCAGCGCAATCACATCCTTCCTGTAGTGTGGAAACCAGAACTGCACACAATGTTCCAAGTGCAGTCTAACCAATTTTTGTAAAGTTGCATCGTAACATCCCAATTTTTACTTTCTATGCCCCAACCTATGAAGGCAAGCACGTCATATGCCTTCTTCATCACCCTATTTATCTGTGTTGCTACTTTCATGGAACTATGGATTTGAACGCCCAAGATCCCTTCATTCATTAACATTCCTTAGCACCCTACCATTCACGGTATATGTCCTACCCCTTTATGACTTCCCAAAATGAATCACCTCACACCTGATGGGATTAAATTCCATCTGCCAACACTCAGTCAACTTTCCATCTGATCTTTATCCTGTTGTAGCCTTATCAGAATCAGAATCAAGTTTATTATCACTGACTTATATGTCGTGAAAGTTGTTGTTTTGTGGCAGCTGTACAGTGCAAGACATAAAATTACTGTAAATTACAAAATAAATAAATAGTGCAAAAAAAAAGGAATAACGAGGTAGTGTTCATGGGTTCACGGACCATTCAGAAATCTGATGGCAGAGGGGAAGAAGCTGTTCCTAAATCACTGAGTGTGAGTCTTCAGGCTCCAGTACCTCCTCCTCAATGGTAGTAACGAGAAAAGGGCATGTCCCGGATGGTGAGGGTCCACAGCCATACCAGGCTGTGATGCAACCAGTCAGAACGCTCTCCACCGTACATCTGTAGAAACTTGCAAGAGTCTTTGATGACATACCAAATCTCCTCAAATTCCAAATGAAGTAGAGCCACTGGTGTGCCTTCTATGTGATTGCATCAATGTGTTGGGCCCTGGATAGATCCTCCGAGATGTTGACGCCCAGGAACTTGAATCTGCTCACCCTTTCCACAACTGACCCCTCAGTGAGAACTGATGTGCGTTCTCCCGATTTCCCCTTCCTGAAGTCCACAATCAATTCCTTGGTCTTGCTGACGTTGAGTGCAAGGTTGTCGATGTGACACCACTCAACCAGCCGATCTATCTCCCTCCTGTACACCTCCTTGTTGCCATCTGAGATTCTACCAACAAGCCCTAGACAACCTTCCTCATTATCTGCAAAGCCATCAATTTTCACGTCACCCACAGACCTACTAATCATACCTCCTACATTTACATCCAAGCAGTTAATATACATCAAAGACAACAAGGGTTCCAGCACCCATCCCGGAGGGACACCACTGGTCATAGACTTCCAAGCAGAAAAACTTTCTTCCACCACAATCTATTAAAATTAGAAAACGTTGGAAACACTGGAAACAGTTAATGTTTCAAGTCCACAACCCTTCATCAGATTTTCACTTACACCTGAAACAGTAACCCCGTCCCACTCTCTTCAGTTGCTGCCTGAGTTGCTGAGATTTTCCAGCATTTTGATCTCTAGCAGAAGGAGTCTATAGTTCTCTGTACCCTGGGTTGTTCAATTGCATTTTAAAGTCAGATTTATCTAAATATTTCTGAGAGAAACCTCTTGAATCCAAAGATTGGGGGCTAAATTGAGAAAATTTGGAACTAATAAGGTGGGTAAGCTTGGAAATTCGTCTGAAGCTTTACAAGACGAGAGGACATGGCTTTAGGGTGAAGGGGGAAAGGTTTAGGGGGAACATTAGAAGGAACTTCTTCACTCAAAGAGTGGTGGGAGTGTGGAATGGGCTGCCATCTGATGTGGTAAATGCGGGCTCGCTCTTAACTTTTAAGAGTAAATTGGATAGATACATGGACGAGAGAGGTCTGGAAGGGTATGGGCTGGGGGCAGGTAAATGGGACTAGCGGAATAATGTTTCGGCACAGACTAGAAGGGCCGAATGGCCTGTTTTCTGTGCTGTAGTTTTCTATGGTTCTATGGTTCTAAGACCCTGGTTAGGCCTCAGTTCTGGACTCCAAACCTTGGGAGTGTAGCAAAAGGCCCAGAGTTGTCACAGGAGTGAGGAACTTTGTACTTGGAGACTGGAGGAACTGGGCTAGTCCTCCTTTGAAATGAGGTGGTTGAGGAGAGATTGATGGAAAGGTTTAGACTCATGAGTGGATAATGGAGGAGAAACATTTAGTCGGAGAGTTAAGGTATTTGGCAAAGTAACAAATGTAATGAGAGAAGAAAAACTAAGTAGTGGATTGTGATCAGGAATGTATGAGGGCCTAGTGGAAGCTAATTCAGTGGTAGCTTTCGGAGTGAATGAGATGAGCACCACGGGAGAAACTGTCAAGCTATGGGGTTCAGTTGAGTTGGCCAAATAATCCAGTGTAGGCTTAATGGGCCAAAATGGCCTCTGGTATTGGATTTCCTATTTTCAATTCAAATAAGGCATCTTGAGAGCTTTATTTTGAAATGGGTCAGTGTCTCCTTTGGAGTATAAGAGGCAGAAATTTGCATTTTCTTTCAGGGAGTGTATGATTTGTTAAAGTGAGTCTGGATTTGCAACCGACAGTGCTATGCCCACACCAGATTGGACTGCCCAGTTCCTTCCCCTGTGATAAGGCTGTGCACAATGACAAGGTCTTCTGGAACAGCAAGGAATGGACTGGGGGAGCTGTGGAGTTAGTGAGAAAAATCAAACTAAAGAAGGTATTCTTCTCTTTAAGACTTTCCCCCAATTTAACCAACTGTAAAAGCTTTCAGCTTTCTTACTGAAGTTTAGAAATATGCAAACACTATTAAAAGTAATCAAAGTCATTCAAGTGTTTCACTGGATTGAAGAGTTATTTGCATTTATTTCATACTTACAGAATGTCGTTTTAAACCTTGTGCAACTCTGGTAAATCCTAAAGAACAGTAAGCAATTGGAAAAGTTCAGACAAGGCTGTGAGTACAGTAGAATGACAGTCTCCAGCTGGCTCTGTTTATTGACTAGAGCTGCTAGGCCCAGGTTGTCAAGGTTACAGGACTACAGAAAATGTATGGGTTATGCAGTAAGGTCAAAGATAATTGAGGCAAGAGAGTGACTCAAAGGAAAGATGCTTTTACCCCTTGCTGTCTGTTTTTTTTAAGGAGAAAACTAAAAGTACTAAAGGAAATTAGTATTAATAAGAAAATATTGTTGGAGATGTTATTGGCACTGAAAGCTGCTAAATTTCCCAGGGCCTGATAATTTGTATCCTAGTGTACTAAAGGAGGTATCTGTGGAAATAGCAGATCCATTGGTGAGCATTTTCCAGAATTCTACAGATTATGGAATAGTTCTTGCTGATTAGGAAGTGTGTGGCAAATGTGAACCCAATTTTTAAAAACATGGAGAGCGGAACAAGAAACCACAGATGGATCAGTCTAACATCATTAGGTGGGGAAAATACCAGAGGGGATTCAATGATAAGATAACAAGAAACTCAGAAAATATCAAGGGAATTAAGATAAGATATCTTTATTAGTCACATGTACATTGAAACACACAGTGAAATGCATCTTTTGTGTAGAGTGTTCTGGGGGGCAGCCCGTAAGTGTTGCCACGTTTCCGGCGCCAACATAGCATGCCCACAACTTCCTAACCCGTACACCTTTGGAATGTGGGAGGAAACTGGAGCACCCGGAGGAAACACACGCAGACACGGGGAGAACGTACAATACCCTTACAGACAGTGGCCGGAATTGAACCCGGTTTGCCGGCGCAGCAAAGCCTTACGCTAATCTCTACACGATGTCAATATGTTTTTCTGAAATGGATATAACTTACTGGATATAACCTACTGGAGTTTTTTTAAGGATGTAGCTCATAGAATGTATAAAGGAGAATCAGATGTGGTGTACTTGGATTTTCAAGAACGTAGAATACAGAACAGTACAGCACAGGAACAGACCCTTCGGCCCACAATGTTGTGCTGAACTAATTAAACTAATAACTCCTAATTAAATTAATCCTTTCTGCCTGCACATGGTCTATGTCCCTCCATTCTCTACACATCCATGTGCCTATCTAAGAGCCTCTTAAACTCCTCCATTGTATCTGCCTCCACCACCACCCCCTGGCAGCACATTCCAGGCACCCACCACTCTCTGTGTGAAAAAAACCTGCTCCGCACATCTCTTTTGTACTTTCTTCCATTCACAAAGCTCAAGAAGCTTTGTTTCTCAAGAAGCTTTTGTTAAACATCCCACAATGCCCATACAGTGGTGCAGCTAGTAGACTCGGGTTCAATCCTGACCTCAGACACTCTCTGTGTGTCTTGCTCTTCTTGTGGCCTCATGCGTTTCCTCTGGGTGCTCCAGCTTCTTCCCACATCCCAAGCACGTGCGGGTTGGTAGGTTAATTGGCCACTGTAAATTGCCCCTAGTGTGTAGGTGAGTGGTAGAATCTGGAGGAAAGTGGGAAGAATAAAACATGGGATTTAGGTAAATGGGTAGTGATATTGGTTTATGGAAGGACTTATTTCTATGCCGCTATGGCATTACTCCAATACCATGCACGTTGGTTTTAAGAGTGATGTATTGGCACAGATTGAAAGCTGGTTGACAGACAGGAAACAGAGTAAGAATAAGTTGGTCTTCTTAAGGTGGCAGGCAGTAAGTAGATGGGTACTGCTGAGATCAGTGTTGTGCTCCAGCTATTCATAAGGTATATCAATGGCCTGCATGAGGAAACCTGATAGAACATTTCAAACTGGAATTGGTTTGTTATTGTCACATGTACCGAGATACAGTGAAAAGCTTTTGTTTGTGTGCCATCCAGACAGATCATTCCAAACGTAAGTACATTGAGGTAGTTCAGTTCTGGTTGCCTCATTATAGGAAGGATGTGGAAGCTTTAGAGAGGGTGCAGAGGAGATTTACCAGGATGCTGCCTGGATTGGAGAGCATGTCTTATGAGGATAGGTTGAGTGAGCTAGGGCTTTTCTCTTTGGAGAGAAGGAGGATGAGAGGTGACTTGATAGAGTTGTACAAGATGATAAGAGGCATAGATCGAGGGGACAGTCAGAGACTTTTTCCCAGAGCGACAATGGCTAACACGAGGGGACATAATTTTAAGGAGATTGGAGGAAGGTATAAGGGGGATGTCGGGGTAAGTTTTTTGCACCGAGAGTGGTGGGTGCATGGAACACACTGCCTGCAGAGTTTGTGGGGGCAGATACATTAGGGACATTTAAGAGACTCTTAAATAGACATATGAATGATAGAAAAATGGAGGGCTATGTGGGAGGGAAGGGTTAGGTAGATATTAGAGCAGGATGAAATGTCGGCACAACATTGTGGGCCAAAGGGCCTGTACTGCGCTGTCATATTCTATGTTCTATGTTCTATGCAGTAAAAAGGAAAACAGGATGCAGAATATAGTGTTACAGTTACAGAGAAAGTGCAGTGCAGGTAGACAAAGTGCAAGGGCCACGACAAGGTAGATTGGGAGATCAAATATTCATCTTTGAGTATACAAGAGGTTCATTCAAGAGTCTGATAACAGTGGGATAGAAGCTGTGCTTGAGTCTGCATGAAGGGTCTCGGCCCGAAACCTCGACTGTCCATTTCCCTCCATAGATGCTGCCTGACCTGCTGAGTTCCTCCAGC
Organism: Pristis pectinata; assembly: GCF_009764475.1. Classification (NCBI taxonomy): domain Eukaryota; kingdom Metazoa; phylum Chordata; class Chondrichthyes; order Rhinopristiformes; family Pristidae; genus Pristis; species Pristis pectinata. The sequence goes on from NC_067413.1 coordinate 8,102,798, forward strand.
ATTTAGTGTGTGTTGCTTGAGTCTCGTGGTACGTGTTCTCAAGTTTTTGTATCTTCTGCCCAATGGGAGGGGTGAAGAAGAGAGAATGACCAAGGTGGGACTTGACTTGATGGACCAAAAGGCCTCCTTCTATGCTGTAATAATTCTAGGATTCTGTATGGGTTTGCACATGGAAACGCAAAGCAGTCTTTGCTTCAAGGCAGCCACACAGCACGGAGTGACATACTGGCGATAGTGTTATCATCAAACTGTCATATTCTGATATAAAACACTAACCTATCTGCTCTTTAATCAACCCCGTGCAATGTGGTAAAGAATGTGAAATCAGGCCTGAATACTTTAATGTTGTAAGATTTCAAGAACTTGCAAAAATCCACATGATACTTTCTCCCGTGATGGAAAGCAGTTTTGGTATCGAATCTATACTCAAGCTAATTTGACAAAGTCAGGCAATTCAGGGTGTACAAATTAATGTGTTCTGATTTGTGTAGGCTACAGATGAGTGAAGGAATGATGCTTTATTAGGATAAATGATTTTATAATTGAACGTGAAAGCACAGCAAGGGTCCTATTGCTTCCTGACTGCCAAATGAAATTCTACTCTTCTGGAATGAAATTATATCAGAGATGATTTTATTTCTAATATAGGGAGTAGTTGCATTGAATAAAAATCTTGTTTTTGGTGCAGGCATTGTATCCTGCAAAATTGACTGTGAAATTCTGAGTTCCTCTGTGCTCTCAGTGTGTTGAATGCAGCTCGATGCATTCAGCAAGCCCTTTGCCTGATCTCTGCCTGATCCCTAATTGCATGCAAATCTCCCTGTGCAATCTAAATGGGAGTTGCACTGGTTCAACAACACTCAACACATTGCTGAGAGGCAGTGATGCCGTGATCTCACTGGGGCTACCAACCAGGTTTACCTAAACAGACAAGCTGTGATTTTATTGCTTTGTCCCTGTGGTATCTGGATTCTGCTGTGGCCATTCATGAGTAATTGCAGTTGGAAAGTGCATCCCCACAACCTTGGAGCTCTCTCAGAGAGTCACATGCAACATGCAGGGAAAGCTATGGAAATAATCAGGAGCAGGGAATCAAGAGCACTTGAGGACACTGTAATATTGTGTCAGGCTCATGAATATAGGCATAAAACCTGTCTCATTAACCAGTCTTTCTGTCACCTCGATCTATTTAGCAACAAACAATCTGCTGGAGGAGCTCAGCGAGTCGAGCAGCATCGGTGGGAGGAAAGGAATTGTTGACGTTTCGGTTCAAAACCCTGCATCGTGTTATGGCTAACGAGAGGACCTAATTTTAAGGTGATTGAAGGAAGGTATAGGGGGGATGTCAGAGGTAAGTTTTTTACACAGAGAGTGGTGGGTGCGTGGAACGCACTGCCGGCAGAGGTTGTGGGGGCAGATACATTGGGGACATTTAAGAGACTCTTAGATAGACACATGAATGATAGAGAAATGGGGAGCTATGTGGGAGGGAAGGGTTAGATGGATCTTAGAGCAGGATAAAATGTCGGCACAACATTATGGGCCGAAGGGCCTGTATTGTGCTGTAATGTTCTATGTTCTATTCTATGTTCTATCAGGACCGAGCAGATTGTTTGTTTCTCCTGAAGGTTGTGTTTTGCTTCAGACTCCAGCACCCGCAGTCCCTCGTGTCTCTAATATCTCTTTAAATGGCTCCATGTCAGACTTGCTCTGACTATACTCTGAGAGACACCTCTCCCATCTTGAAGCTGCCATAAGTTGTTCTGTCTCAAAATAAAATCGTTGCAAAATACCCAGAAGAACCTCCTTAGTTAAAAAATAAGGGGCAATAAATGGAAGGACAAGGCTTATAAAATCAAAATATTACATTTTTAAGATAAGGTAAGATGGATACCTTTTATTCATCACGGGTACATCGAAACACACAGTGAAATGTATCTTTTGCGTGGAGTGTTCTGGGGGCAGCCCGCAATTGTCACCACGCTTCCGGCGCCAACATATCATGCCCACAACTTCCTAACCCGTCCGTCTTTGGAATGTGGGAGGAAACCGGAGCACCCGGAGGAAACCCACGCAGACACGGGGAGGACGTACAAACTCCTTACAGACAGTGGCCGGAATTGAACCCGGGTCGCTGGCGCTGTAATAGCGTTACGCTAACCGCTACACTATCATAGAACCTCTACAAAAGAGAAGGAGGTATCCGCCCTTTGTGTTTCCGTAAATCTGACTGTTCATCACTGGGTCTGAAGCCCAGCAGGTCACACCCATACAAAGATGATGAGGGTTTCTGCCTCCACCACCCTTTTAGACAATGTGTTTCAGATTCTCAACACCCTTTGGATGAAAACCTTTTTCCTCATCTCCCCTCTAATCCTTCTACCAATTACTTGAAATCTATGCTTGCTGGTTTTGAACCCCCTGCTATGTGAAACAGATCTTTCCCATTTAGTCTATCCAGGCACCTCAAAACTATACACCTCAATGAAGTATCTCCTCAGCTTCCTCTGTTCTAAAGAAAACAACCCCACCCTGTCCAGTCATTCCTCACAGCTACAATTTTCCATTCCGGTTGGGGTAGTACAGTGGCGCAGCTGGTAGAGCCGCTGCCTCACAGCTCCAGAGAACCTGGTTCAATCCTGACCTCCGATGCTGTCTGTGTGGAGTTTGCAAGCTCTCCCTGTGACTGTGTGGGTTTCCTCCGGGTGCTCCAGCTTCCTTCCACATCCCAGAGCTGTGCTGTTTGGCTGCTGTAAATCGCCTCTTGGGCATCGATAGGTGTTAGAATCTGAGGTGACTTGGTGATAATGTAGGAAGAACGGAATAGGTTAGAGTAGGATTACGTAAGAATGTAAGAAATAGGAGCAGGAGGAGGCCATCTGGCCCATCGAGCCTGCTCCGCCATTCAATAAAATCATGGCTGATCTGTCTGTGGACTCAGATCCACCTACCTTTTCCCCATAACCCTTAATTCCCTGATGATGCAAAAAATCTATCTAACAGTGTCTTAAATATATTTAACGAGGTAGCCTCCACTGCTTCCCTGGGCAGAGAATTCCACAGATTCACTACTCCCTGGGAAAAGCAGTTCCTCCTCATCTCTGTCCTAAATCTACTCCCCTGAATCTTGAGGCTATGTCCCCTAGTCCTAGTCTCACTGACCAGTGGAAACAACCTTCCTGCCTCTATCTTATCTATTCCTTTCATAATTTTATATATTTCTATAAGATCCCCTCTCATTCTTTTGAATTCCAGCGAGTATAGTCCCAGGCAACTCAATCTCTCCTCATAGGCTAACCCCCTCATCTCCAGGATCAACCTGGTGAACCTCCTCTGCACCGCCTCCAAAGCCAGTACGTCTTTCCTCAGATTAGTGTAAGTGGGTGCTTGACAGCTGGCATGGGCTGATGGGCCTGTTTCTGTGCTGTATCTTTCTGTGACTCAGTGAGTATAGGATCCACACATCTCCTCTGCACCCTCCCTTGTGCAGTTAATTCTCTCCTGTTAGTGACCAGAGCTGTCTGTGGCACTCAAGCTCTGCCGTAACTACTACAGTATTAAATTCTGGCATCACCTCCCTGCTCTTATGTTCTACGCATTGAATGGAAAGCATCATCTTTTTAACCACCTCATTGATCTGTCCTGTTAGCTTTAAGAATCTGCAGGCATACACTTCATGGTCCCTCTGTTCCTGTAAACAACACAATATCTGTCATTCATCCTATATTCCCTTATCTGTTGCATCTCTCCAGGTTGTGGTTTAATCACACAACAAGTCTCCTCCCGACACTCCTCCAGGCACGGTAGTGTAGCGGTTAGCGTAACGCTATTACAGTGCCAGCGACCCGGGTTCAATTCCGGCCGCTGTCCGTAAAGAGTTTGTACGTTCTCCCGGTGCCTGCGAGGTGGTACGTATATGGAATGAGCTGCCAGAGGAAGTGGTTGAGGCAAGTACATTAACTATATTTAAAAGATATTTGGACAGGTACATCGATAGGAAAGGTTTAGAGGGATATGGGCCATATGTGGGCAAATGGGACTAGCTCGATGGGCATCTTGGTTGGCATGGATCAGTTAGGCTGAAGGTCCTTCTTCCGTGCTGTATGAATCTATGACTCTACGACACCTACTCCCTGTGGCTCGAGGCAGTGTGTAGGATGCACGGCAAGTCTTCCAGCTCCATATCTGGCCAGTAATTCTAAACCACGTCTGACGGCCACAGGCTCCTGGCAGATGTCACTGGGAGGTCACTTAGTTGAACTGACAGTGTAATGAAGAAGTTCAGATCCTGGTGTAATAGTGATGGACAGGGCAGCGGTCACTGTTACAGTGGTTAGGTCAGCCGAGAGTCCACAGAGCTAAATACAGCGCAGATGGTGAATAAATGGAGCAGTGGAAGCTGAGTTAATTGACACTCTGCCACCTGCCTGCTAATTACTTGGTGATGCCATTGTTTGCTGTGTGCATCAATTTGCTTTTTGATGTAAATAACTATCACAGAATTGTTACAGTTCAGAAGAAGGCCACTCAGCCAATTACATCTCTGCCAGCTCCCAGTAGAGTAATTCTGTCAATTCCATTCCTTCATGGAGCTCCCACATGCCTTTCCAGTCTCTGTGCATTGACTTAGTTTCTACAGGTAGTGAGTTCCAGATCACCACCGCTCTTAGTGTGATAATGCTTCCTCACATCCCCCTTGTACCTTTTGTCCAAAACTTTATATCTGTGCGACCATCTGCTGATTTTAGATTTCATGAATCTGCAGCTCTGCCTTCAACACCATAATTCCAAACAAACTCAGCTCCAAACTCCTCGATCTAGGATTCTGCACCCTCCTCAGTAAATGGATCCTTGGCTTCCTGACCAATAGACTGCAATCAGTAAGGATAGGCAGCAACACCTCCTCCACAATTATCCTCAACATTGGTGCCTCGCAAGGCTGCATCCTCAACCCCTTACTAATACCCCCTGGTAAATTGGTAAATTTGTTTACTATTGTCACATGTACCGAGGTACAGTGAAAAACTTTGTTTTGCATGCCATCCATACAGATCATTTCATTACAGCAGTGCATTGAGGTGGTACAAGGGAAAACTATAACAGAATGCAGAATAAAGTGTTACAGTTACAGAGAGAGTGCAGTGCAGGCAGCAATAAGGTGCAAGGTCATAATGAGGTAGATTGTGAGGTCAAGAGCCCATCTTATGGTACTAGGGGACTGTTCAATAGGCTTATAACAGCAGGATAAGAGGCTGTCCTTGAGCCTGGTGGTACGTGTTTTCAGGCTTTTGCATCCTTTGCCCAATGGGAGGGGGGAGAAGAGAGAATGTCCGGGATGGGTGGGGTCTTTGATTATGTTGCTGCTTTACCAAGACAGCAAGAAGTATAGACAGAATCCATGGATGGGAGGCTGGTTTTTGTGATGTGCTGAGCTGTATCACAACTCTTGGGCAGAGCAGTTACCAAATGAAGCCGTGATCTATGGTGCACTGATGAAAATTGGTGAATGTCAAAGGGGACATGACAAATTTCTTTAGCCTCCTGAGGAAGTGGAGACACTGGTGAGCTTTCTTGTCCATGGCGTCTATGTGGTAGGACCAGTACAGGCCACTTGTGATGTTCACTCCTAGGAACTTGAAGCTTTCAACCCTCTTGACCTCAGCAGCATCGATGTAAACAGGAGCATGTGCACCACTTCCCTTCCTGACGTCAATGACCAGCTCTTTTGTTTTGCTGACATTGAGGGAAAAGTTGTTGTCATGACACCACACCATTAGAATACAGAACATAAATCATAGAACATTACAGCACAGTACAGGCCCTTTGGCCCACAATGTCGTGCCGACATTTTATCCTGCTTTAAGATCTATCTAACCCTTCCCTCCCACATAGCCCTCCATTTCTCTATCATTCATGTGGCTATCTAAGAGTCTCTTAAATGTCCCTAATGTATCTGCCTCCACAACCTCTGCTGGCAGTGTGTTCCACGTACCCACCACTCTCTGTGTAAAAAACTTACTTCTGACATCCCCCTTATATCTTCCTCCAATCACCTTAAAATTATGTCCCTCGTGTTAGCCATTGTTGCCCTGGGAAAAAGTCTCTGACTGTCCACTCGATCTATGCCTCCTATCATCTTGTACACCTCTATCAAGTCACTAGGCTCTCTATCTCCTTCTTGTACTCCGACTCATCGTTATTTGAGATTCAGCCCACTACAGTGGCATTATCTGCAAACCTGTAGATGAAGTTAGAGCAGAATCTGGCCACTCAGTTGTGAGCATCCCTATACACTCACGACTATATAGCCAGGTTCTGCTCTAACTCCATTTATAAGTTTGCAGATGAGACCACTGTCGTGGGCTGGATCTCAAACAATGATGGGACGGAGTACAGTAAGGAGATAGAGTGTCGAATGGCATGCTGTCAAGACAACAATCTTTCCCTCAATGTTAGCAAAACGAAGGAGCTGGTCATTAGCTTCAGGAAGCAGGATGGAATGCATGCCCCTGCCTGTGTCGACAGTGCTGAGGTTGGGGATGGTTGAGATTTTCAAGTTCTGAGGTGTAAATGTCACCAATAGCCTGTGCTGGTCCAGCCACATGGATGCTCCTGCCACAATAGCACGCCAAAGCCTCTACTTCCTCAGAAGGCTAAGGAAATTCGGCATGTCCCCGATGACTTACCAGTTTTTATAGATGCACCATAGAATGCATCCTATCCAGATACATCACAGCTTGATGTGGCAACTGCTTTCCCCGAGATTGTAAGAAATTGCAAAGAGTTGTGAATGCAACCCAGTCGGTCACTCAAACCAGCGTCCCCTCCATTGATTCCACAATATAACATAACCAAGGACCCCTCCCATCATGGACGTTCTCTCTTCCCCCCACTCCTGTCAGGCTGAAGATACAAAAGCCTGAAAGCGTGAACCACCAGATCCAAGGACAGCTTCTATCCTGCTGTTATCAGGCACATGAATGGAACTCTCATACCCTAAAAGATGAAATCTTGAATCTCCCAACCTACCTTTTTGTGGCCCTTTCACTTTATTGGTCTCCTTGCACTGCACTTTCTCTGTAACTGGAACACAATATTATGCATTCTGTTTTCTTTTTACTACTTCAATGTATGGCATGTTCTGCCTGGATGGCAAGCAAAAGTTTTTCACTGTACCTTGGTACATGTGACAATAGTAGACCAATACTAATATCATTGGTTGATTTTCATTGATAGATTTTTGTGAAGCTATTAAAGAAAATGGGGCATAGGAACATGGAATTAGCTCTCTACTGATTGTTGGGAACTGCATCATTGGGCTGAAGGGCTTCCTCACTAACCTGAAATTTTATCTTCTATGGATGCTGACAACACCAGGCTGAATTTCCTGGCATTTCAACAGCAGGGGCAGGCACGGTAGTGTAGCGGTTAGCGTAACGCTATTACAGCGTCAGCGACCCGGATTCAATTCCGGCCACTGTCTGTAAGGAGTTTGTACGTTCTCCCCATGTTTGCATGGTTTTCCTCCAGGTCCTCCGGTTTCCTCCCACATTCCAAAGACGTATGGGTTAGGAAGTTGTGGGCATGCTATGTTGATGCCGGAAGCGTGGTGACACTTGTGGGCTGCCCCCAGAACACTCTACGCAAAAGATGCATTTCACAGTGTGTTTTGGTGTACATGTGACTAATAAAGAAATCAAATCAAATCAAAATACTATAGCTGCAGGAAATTTGAAAACACAATCTGTTTTTTATGACAATCCAATTGCTTCATGCTCACCATTGTGTGGGTATGGTGAAGCAGTTAGAGCTGCTGCCTCACAGCTCCAGTTACCAGGGTTCGAGCCTGACCTGTGTGAAGTTTGCACATTCTTCCTGCACTCCAGGTGCTCCGGTTTCCTCCCATATCCCAGAGGTGTGCTGGTTGGTGGGCGAACTGGTCATTGTAAATTGCCCACAGTAGGCAAGTGGGAGAATTGGGAGGTTGGTGTTTGGGAAGGGGTGGGGAGTTGATGGGGATGCAAGAGAAACAATGGGAATATTGGAGATGGGTGGCTGATAGTCGGCGCGGACACAGTAGACTGAAGGGCCTGTTTTCGTGCTGTATATGGTTCTAATGGCAGCAAAAATAGGCCATTCAGCTCCTCAAGCCCAATTCGCCATTCAATGAGATCATGGCGGATCTTTTATCTCATGCCATTCTTTTCTGAACCCTTACCTCTTGATTACATACATACGTACAAATGAGGAGCAGGATTAGGCCACAGATCCTTAGAGCCTCTGGCCTTCCAATCACCCATTTAAGACCACGCAAGTCTTTGCAATTCCCTTTCCCAAACGATGGTGGAAGCAGAATCTTTAAATATTTTTTAAGGCCGACATAGAAAAAGGTGAAGGGTTACAAGGGGGAGATGGGAATTGGGAATTTGAGATTACAATCAATCAGCCGAGTGACCTATTCCTGCTTCCAATTCATGTGGAGTTCATGGAATTCAATTTAGGAGCCGAGAGGTAATGTTGCAGCTATATAGGACCTTGGTCAGACCCCACTTGGAGTACTGTGCTCAGTTCTGGTCGCCTCACTACAGGAAAGATGTGGAAGCCATAGAAAGGGTGCAGAGGAGATTTACAAGGATGCTGCCTGGATTGGGGAGCATGCCTTATGAAAACAGGTTGAGGGAACTTGGCCTTTTCTCCTTGGAGTGACAGAGGATGAGGGGGGACCTGAAAGAGGTGTATAAGATGATGAGAGGCATTTATCATGTGATAGTCAAAGGCTTTTTCCTAGGGCTGAAATGGTTGCCACAAGAGGACATAGGTTTAAGGTACTGGGGAGCAGGTATAGAGGAGATGTCAGGGGTAAGTCTTTTTACTCAGAGAGAGGTGAGTGTGTGGAATGGGCTGCTGGCAGCGGTGGTGGAGGCGGATACGATAGGGTCTTTTAATAGACTTTTAGATAGGTACATGGAGCTGAGTAAAATAGGGGGCTATGGGTAAGCCTAGTAATTTCTAAGGTAGGGACATGTTCGGCATAGCTTTGTGGGCCGAAGGGCCTGAATTGCACTGTAGGTTCTCTATGTTTCTATATACTGTATCTGCGCATATGTGAGACTCTGGTAACTTAACACAATGCTCTGGAGTAGTTCAGTGTTTTGCAGCAACACACAAAATGCTGGAGGAACTCAACAGGTCAGACAGCATCTATGGAGGGAAATGGACAGTTGATGATTCGAGTCGAGACCCTTCATCTGGACTGAAGGGTCTCGGCCTGAAATGTCAACAGTCCATTTCCCTCCACAGATGCTGCCTGACCCACTGAGTTCCTCCAGCATTTTGTGTGCTGCTCCAGATTTCAGCATCTGCAGTCTCCAGTGCCTCTCTCTAGCTAAGTATTTTGCTCAGTTTAAGGCCAATTTGGGATCAGGAGTAAACACTGGTCTTTCCAGCAATGCCCACATCCTGTTCATAAATAAAAGTATTTTATCATTTACTTCATTGTAAAGCATAAAAAACTGTCTGGTATAATGGAACTTTAAAAAATGGATGTAGAATCAACAGTGACAACTCTGCACATATTTTAGCAGTTCATCATCTCTGCAGAAGCAGCTCATCAATGAACGCCTGCCTTTTAGTGCAGACACTAGATTAATTGTGCTCTCAGGCTTGTAAGGAGGTTGAGACACAGACCCAATGAGACGCTCCTCACACCTAAACAAAAGTGCTTCTGGTATCGATTGCAAGAAGGTGCTTGAGCTGTACAATGTAATGAGATGGATCAGACTCTGAAACTGGTTACTAGGCATCTTCACACCTTAACAACAATGCATAGACAAAGAGGTTAACGTATCGATTGGGAAAAAGCCTTTGATGCATCAGCTTTGGTACAAAGGAAGGACTAATTGTTAATGAATAATTCTAGGCTTCTGAAATTCATGTAAGGTTTTATTCAGTTGAATTCACAACAAAATTCAACAACAGAAAGACAAAATACAGCAGATGCTGGAAGTTAAAAATGAAAAAATATGTTGGAAAGATGTTATCAGGTCCAGCAGTGTTTACTAATCCCTCTGTGGTCTATCCTCTCCCTAATAGAGTAATTTCATACAAACCTACAACCAAAGCTGTGCCCAAGAAATGTGGAAATAGCAATTTGTGGGACTTGACCCCTTTTGTCAACCTATTTTCTTCATCTCAACAGAAGGTCTGAGTTATAGGGAGAGGTTGGCCAAGCTGGATCTTTATTCCTTGGAGCGTCAGAGAATGAGGGGTGACTTCATAGAAGTTCATAAAATCATGAGGAGTACGGATAAGGTGGACGGTCAGTCATTTCCCCAGGGTTGGGGAGTCCATAACTAGAGGGCACAGATACAAGATAAGAGGGGAGAGATTTAAAAGAGACCTGAGGCAACTTCTTTACACAGAGGGTAGTGAGTACCTGGAATGAGCTGCCAGAGGAAGTGGTCGAGGCAGGTACAATTGCAACATTTAAGAGGTATTTGGATAGGTACATGGAGTAAAGAGTCATAGCTCCAGAGAAAGTGCAGTACAGGTAGACAATAAAGTGAAAGGTCATAACGAGGTAGATTATGAAGTCAAGAGTCCATTTTACCGCACTAGGGAATCATTCAATAGTCTTGTAACAGCGGGATAGAAGCTGTCCATGAGCCTGGTGGTATGTGCTTTTAGGTTTTTGTATCTTTTGCCTGATAGGAGGGAGGAGAAGAGAGAATGTTGGTTTGGGTGAGAGCTTTGATTATGTTGGCTGCTTTACCGAGCCAGCGAGAAGTGTAGACAGAGTCCGTGGAGTGAAGGCTGGTTTCCTTGATGTGCTGAGCTGTGTCTATGGAGTGTCAAAGGCTGAAGGGTGACTTTGTAGAGGTATATAAAATCATGAGGGGCATGGATAAAGTGGATGATCAGTCTTTTTTCCCAAGGTAGGGAAGTCTAAAACTAGAGGACAAGGATTTAAGGTGAGAGGGGATAAACTTAAAAGGGATCTGAGGGGCAACTTTTTCACACAGAGGGTGGTGGGTATATGGAACGAACTGCCAGAGAAAGCTGTGGAGGAGAGTACAATTTTACAAGATTTAGAAAACTTTTGGACAGGTACATGGATAGGAAAGGTTTAGAGTGATATGGGCCACACACAGGCAAATTGGACTAACGCAGATAGACATCTTCGTCGGCATGGACAAGTTGGGCTGAATGGCCTGTTTCTGTGCTGTATAACTCTATAGCTCTATGTCCCAATGACATTCTTGTCCCTAACACAAGAGAGGCAAACTTGGAGTGGAAGCAGAGATGCCTCTTTTCCCCTCCCGTTGAATACCCATCACTGGAGCCTCCCCAGTCTTCCTGCCCTCACCTGCACAGCAGAGCCATCCATGGTGCCAGATTCTTGGCTGCTGCTGGCTTCTATAGAGTCATAGAGAGATATAGCATGGAAACAGGCCCTTCAGCCCATCTGGTCCACATTGACCATCAACCACCCCTTTTACAGGTGACCCCCGCGTTACAGTCTTTCAGGTTATGGAAATTCACCCTTACAGATTCACAGATCACTGCCCAAAAATTTAAGATACAAAATAAAATTCACTCTCATAGAACTTGTGTGGAAAAAAGTAAAAAATAAACACAATTTTTTTTAAACTCGTGCTTCTTGACACATACGCAGATGACACGGCTTCGCGTTATGGAAATTTGTGATACGGTCCCAGGGCACCAATGCTCAATACAAGAGAGCATGACTTTAAAGTAATGGGTGGGAAGTTCAAGGGAGATATCAGAGGGAGGTTTTTTACCCAGAGAGTGGTTGGGGCATGGAATGCGCTGCCTAGGGCGGTGGTGGAGGCAGGTACATTGGTCAAATTCAAGAGATTACTAATCGGCATATGGAGGAATTTAAAATAGAGGGATATGTGTCAGGCAGCGTCTGTGGAGAGAGAATCAGGCTTAATATTTCAGTGAACTTTGGGTGTCCCCTCTAAACTTGTCATTGAGTGAATGCCAGCAGTATAAATGCCTTGAAAAAGTGGATTATTGAAGCACAGTTGAAACGAAAATAACAAGCAAAAGGAACATCTGTTATAGATAGGGATTAAGTCCTCAGTTTGAATGATTTCCCATGCGTCTATTAGAAAACACTAGTTGAATTCATTGCATGAAATATTGTTACTTGTGTAGTGTTGTTCCTGTGGAAATGATTATATATTGTATTGAGAGTGATTTAGAAGTAAAATTGTACTCAATGGACCATGGGGAAGGCAGACAGGGTTTTGAAATTATTTCCTACTATATCAAATAGTAGTTTCATTTTCTGGTTAAGTATTGCATTATTTGTTGATTTCTAATGAGATTACATGGGTGAATGATGGCCTGTGATTCCCCTTTCTCCTAGACGTTGTGGTGTCATGATTCCTCACTGAAGAACTGAGATTAATATTTCTCCTGTAACGAAGGGAGATGAAAGATGGGATTTTCAGAAATGGGGAAGAAATTTTACACGATAGAGTATTTCATAATCACTGGCTGTGAAAGGAACACTATTACTTCATTTCAGATGAAGGGATGGAAAGAAATAAGATGTAAACCTGGGCTTTAAGCAGAGAGTTTAGTCAATGCATTCTTGGTACACAGCCCTTGTCCTACCTCAGCAATGGAACACTCTGGACCACCTCTTGCGCTACTGTGGACTTGTCTCTGATTGGAACACACTGAGTTCCTCCAGCATTTTGTTTGTTGCTCCACATTCCAGCATCTTCTTGTGTCTCCTTGTCTCTGATTGTGTTTTTTACACTGTCTTGTTTTGCACAGTCTTTGTTTTCTCTTCATGATCTTGCATAATTTATGTATGATTTAAGATAAGATAAAATGAGATATTTATTTATTAGTCACATGTACATCGAAACACACAGTGAAATGCATCTGTTTGCGTAACTGAGAATGTGCTGGGGGCAGCCCGCAAGTGTTGCCACACTTCCGGCGCCAACATAGCATGCCCACAACTTCCTAACCCATACATCTTTGGAATGTGGGAGGAAACCGGAGCACCCAGAGAAAACCCAGGCAGACACACGGGGAGAACATCCAAACTCCTTACAGACAGCGGCAGGAATTGAAACTGGGTCGCTGGCACTGTAATAGCGTAACGCTAACTGCTACACTATATTCTGTGTGTTGTCTGTACCTATGTGCCTGTGATGCTGCTGCAAACAGATTTTTCATTGTACCTGTACCTCACCGTACTTGTGCACATGGCAATAAACTTGACTTGACCTGACTTAAACTTGGGTTTTAAGCAGAGAGTTTAGACAATGCATTATTCTTGGTGCATTCATTCTGCCATCCTCAGAAATCTCTGTGCTCTTCCAATTCTGGCCTCTTTAATAAGCTTGGTTTTTAATCACCCAACCTCTCCTCCCTCCCTGTACAAGTTGCTTCTTTAAAACTTATATCTTTCCTAATACCCCCCCAGCACAACTTGGCATCCAAGGAGATCACTTTGGATAATACTGGGGGAGATGGACTCTCTGGAGATAAGCAGCACAGTGGCATAGTTAGTAGAACAGTGTCGGTGACCCAGGTTCAATCCTGACCTCGGGTGCTGTCTGTGTGGACCTTGCACATTTGTAATGTTTCTGTGAAGAGCTACATTAAAGGAAGCATATAGATGAAAGCCATTGAGGTCAAGTTAAGTCGAGTTGAGTTTGTTGTCATGTGCACAAGTACCGTGAGGTACCGGTACAGTGAAAAGCTTGCTTGCAGCAGCATCACAGGCATGTGGATTCAGACAACACACAGAACATGTTATACGTAAAATAATACATAAATTATACAAGGCAGTGAAAAACACAAAGACAGTGCAAAACAACAATCAGAGACAAGTCCATGGCAGTGCAAGAGGTGGTCCGTAGTGTTCTGTTGCTGAGGTAGGGTTAGGGTTGTGCAGGTTGGTTCAAGAACCTGATGGTTGTAGGAAAGTAGCTGTTCCTGAACCTGGTGGTGCAGGACTTCAGGTTCGGGCAGGCACAGTAGTGTAGCGGTTAGCCTAACGCTATTACAGCACCATCAACCCGGGTTCAATTTCCGCTGCTGTCTATAAGGAGTTTGTACGTTCTCCCCGTGTCTGCGTGGGTTTCGTCTGGGTACTCCGGTTTCCTTCCACATTCCAAAGACATACAGATTAGGAAGTTGTGGGCATGCTATGATGGTGCCGGAAGCGTGGCGACACTTGCGGGCTGCCCCCAGAACACTCGACGCAAAAGATGCATTTCACTGTGTGTTTTGACGTACATGTGACTAATAAGGATATCTTATCTTATCTCATCCTGTACCTCCAGCCTGACGGTAACAGAGAGAAGAGGGCATGACCCGGCTGGCAGGGATCCTTGATGATAGATGCCACCGTCTTGAGGCAACGCCTCCTGTAGATGCTGTCAATGGTGTGGAGGGCTGTGTCCATGATGGACCAGGCTGCATCCGCTGCTCTCTGCAGCCTCCTGCGTTCCTGTGTGCTTGAATTGTGAGCTGTCAGGAAACATTGAGTTAAATTTGCCACTTTCAGTTCTGTAATGCATCAATTTATATGCATTGTCAACTTTGATGGTCGAGATTCAGTTCCAGTCAGTTATAGCTCATTTACTAATCCATGTTAAATTGGTTCTGTATCATCTCACTGGCATCTGAACCACGTGTTAAAGAGAAGATACCTTCACCTCTAGGTTTATAATTCAGAGAGGTACAGAGGGTGTCCAGCAAAGAAGGACAAGAGGTGCTCAGGAACACCACCATCCAACTTCCCCTCCAACTCACGCACCATCCTAACTTGGAATTATGTCCACATACCTTCATTGTCCCTGGGTCTAAATGCTGCATCTCCCTACTTAGCACTGGGGGGTGTGCATTCTTCACAAAGACTGCAGCAGTTCAAGAAGTCAGCTCTGCACCATTTTCTCAAGAGCAACTCGGGGTGGGCGATTAATACTTGCCTTGTCATTGAGTCCCAGGTTTCACAAAGACCATTCGGCCCAAATGGTCCCTGCTAGGGAATGTGTTCCAAATGAGTTTGCTCCCAGATATTCCTTCAACATACCATCTCTTCCACTCTCCCTTCTATACCTAACCAGCTTCCTGATTTCATTTAAAAATCTCTTCAGGTTAAAAGAGCCAGATTAATCCAAAATTGCATCAGTCTGTAAGGGGTTAAACATTTTGTAGGGTTGAAGGTTGCTGATGTAAGTCACGTGGCCACAATTTGCATAGATTGATAAGGCTCCTCCTACCCAGCCTGGAGAGTGTCCGTAATGGGCTTGGGGTGAACAGGGATGGTGGAGAAATTTAACTCCCTTCGTTTTAACTTTGCTCTTTCTAGGTAGAGAGACATAACTTCATGAACCCACGCCCACCTCCCAAGCTTTATCACATTCTGGGTGGAGCTTAAACCAGCCTGATTGAGCAAGAGAGTGGCAGAAGCAGAATTGCTGATAGCATTTAAGAAGTGTCCAGATGAGCACTTGAATTGGCTCGCAGCAAAGGGCCAGGTGCTGGAACATGGGATTAATATGGGTGGGTGTCCTCTGGTCAGTATGGGTGTGATGGGCCGAATGGACTGTTTGCATGCTGAATGACTCCAGTGAATTTTGATGAAGTGTTTCTTTCTGGAGAGAAGGAGGATGAGAGGTGACTTGATAGAGGTGTACAAGATGATAAGAGGCAGAGACTGAGTGGACAGTCAGAGACTTTTTCCCAGTGTGACAATGGCTAACACGAGGGGGCATAATTTTAAGGTGATTGGAGGAAGGTATAAGGGGGATGTCAGAGGTAAGTTTTTTTTACATAGACAGTGGTCGGTGTTGGAATGCACTGCCTACAGAGGTTGTGGGGGCAGATACATTAGGGACATTTAAGAGACTCTTAGATAACCACATGAATGATAGAGAAATGGGGGGCTATGTGGGAGGGAAGGGTTAGATAGATCTTAGAGCAGGATAAAATGTCGGCACAACATTGTGGGCCAAAGGGCCTGTACTGTGCTGTAATGTTCTATATGTTGCGACTATCAGGGGTTGTCCTCCTGCCCCAGTGCTACTGCTGGAACTTTCCCAGGTACCCCCTGGCATCGGCTTACATTGCCAGCTCCATCCACCACCCCCAGCTATGTTTGCTCCCCCCCTGTGCTCCTCTGGTGGAATCCTCCTGGAGCCCAACAACACAGGACAAGCTGCGCCAGGCCATAGCTCTCAGGCTGGGGAGTGAGACTCCAGGACTGCTGTGGGTTAAATCCAGGGCCACGCTGTAGCCTTCTTCAAGTAAACAGGAGACATTGGATTCTAACAGAGCGAGGCAGGTCGTTTCTAAAATTATTTGAAACAAAATCAGAAAACTCAGTAATGGTTGCAGACCCAAAACGTTTCCCTTTCTGCAGATACTGCCTGACCCTCTGAGTGTTTCCAGCATCTTCTGTTTTTGTTTCCAGTATCTGCATTCTATTGAATTTTAAAAATTATTTGTTGGCTTCAGTTATTTGTATTAATTTTTAATGACTGAGTGTGGTTTTTAACTTCATTGAGTTATACAGCATGGAAACAGGCCCTTTGGCCCCACTGGTCCATGCTGACCTTCCCGAGCTTGTCCCATTTGGCCCATGTCCCTCTAAACCTTTACTATCCATGTAGCTGTGCAAATGTCTTTTAAACATTGTAATTGTACCCACCTCCACTACTCCCTCTGGCAGCTCGATCCATATACCCACTACCCTCTGTGTGAAAATCTTTCTCCTCAAGTCCCTTTACGTCTTTCCCTTCTCACCTTAAACTTATGCCCTCTAGCTTTAGACTCCCCTATCCTGGGATAAAAGATTGTGACTATCTTCCTTATCTATGACCTCATGGTTTTATAAATCTCTATAAGGTCACCCCTCGCCCTCCTTTGTTCCAGGGAAAACAGCCCCAACCTATCCAGGCCCTCCTTGTAACTCAAGCTCTCCGGTCCCAGCAACATCTTTTCTGCATCCCTTCTCCCTTTAGATCGGTGGCTAGAACTGCACACAATACTCCAAGTGTGGTCTAAGCAACGTCTTGTACAGTTGCAACGTGACGTCCCAACTTGCCTTTCACCTCACCAGGCTCCGCATCCAGCACATTATTCTTTGACATCTCCACCAGCTGCAATGAGACCCCACCACCAGCCACATCTTCCCCTTCCTGCCCCTTCCTGCTTTCTGCAGGGATCACTCTCTTCCTGACTCCCTGGTCCACTCATACCTCCCTTATTTGGTTCATCTACACCTTCCTCTTCAGATTCCATCATCTGCAGTCCTTTGTTGCCTCGACCTATCACCTCCCGGTCTCTGTCACTATCTCCGCCCTTCCCTCCTCCATCTGCCAATCCAATCCCCCTTCACCTGGATCCACCTATCATCTGCCAGCTCTTGGCCCACCCACTTCTCCCTTCCCCTTGCCTCTTTACACTGGCTATCTTCCCTCTATCTTTCAGTCCAGATGAAGGGTCTTGACCCGAAACATCGTCTGTTCATTTCCCTCCACACATGCTGCCTGACCTGCTGAGTTCCTCCAGCCTCATTTTTTGTTAATACCTAGTTCTGGATTCGTCCACATGAGAAAAATCCGCATTCATCCTGTGAAGATCCTTCAGTGGAAAGCACTGCGATTATAAATGTGAATTAAAAGACAAAGAATGGCATAACTCAATGCACAAATGCTTTTACACAGTTTCCTGATTGCAACTGAGAAGCTATTTTTAATCCTAGTCTGTCACGGTTTTTGATTTGAGGCAGGGATTATATTTATTTGTCTGATCTGCAGCTGCCTTGTTTATCCTGATTATTTCAATGAAATCAGAAATAAACTGTGTCAGGAATGACGTTTGGGAGCCAGCTAATTAATATTATTTACTGTAATGTCTGCAGGTTTACATGCTTCCTTAATCTTCATTACCCATTGTGTTGTTCAGCAGTGACATCGGCACCACAATGGATGTATTTGCATTTAAAGTTGGTCTGTATGTGACTCCTCAGCAACAAGGAAGATGCTGGAGGAACTCAATGGGTCAGGCAGCATCTGTGGAGGGGAATGGACAGTTGACCTTTCAGGTCGAGACCCTTTATCGACCCAAAATGAGTTTTACAAGAAAAAACTCAATTAGAACAAAAAATAAACAGTCCATTGTAGTGCAAGGTGGTCAAAGTGGTCATGGTGTTTCTACACTGAGGTAGTGATTAGGGTTGTGCAGGTTGGTTCAAGAACCGAATGGTTGAAGGGAAGTAGCTGTTCTTGAACCTGGTGGTGTGGGACTTCAGGCTTCTGTACCTCCTGCCTGATGGTAGCTGCGAGAAGATGGCATGGTCCGGATGGTGGGGGTCCTTGATGATGGATGTTGCCTTCTTGAGGCAGCGCCTCCTGTAGATACTCCCGATGGTGGGGAGGGATGTGCCCCTGATGTATTGGGCTGAGTCCACTACTCTCTGCAGCTTCTTGTGTTCCTGCGCATGCGAATTGCCGTACCAGACCATGACGTAACCAGTCAGGAGGCTTTTAGCAGCACATCTGTGGTAATTTGTTAGAGTGTTCGGTGACAAGCCAAACCTCCTTAACTTTCTAAGAAAGTAAAGATGCTGGCGCGCCTTCCTTATGTTCTGGGCCCAGGACAGGTCATCCGATACGTTAACACCCAGGAATTTAAAGCTGCTGACTCTCTCCACGGCTGATCCCCCAGTGTAGACTGGAGCATGTTCATCTTCCTTCCTCTTCCTGAAGTGAAGTCAACAATCAGTTCTTTAGTTTTGCTAAGAGGTTGTTGTTTGTGGTACCACTCACCCGGGCATCTTATCTCCCTCTTGAACGCTGATAGGAGCATCTGTAGAGGGAAATGGACGGTTGACATTTCGGGTCGGGACCCTTCATCTGGACTGAAAGATAGAGGGGAGATAGCCAGTATAGAGAAGTGAGGGGAAGGGGTGGAGCAAGTGCTGGCAGGTGATAGGTGGATCCAGGTGAGGACGGGTGATGGGCAGATGGCGGTGACTTCAAGGCTACAGAAAATCTGCCCTGGTGACGTAAAGTTAGGCTAAATTTCTCATTACAATCACTTGGGTTAACAGTAAAAAAAATCTACCACCTTCAACAAAGTAAGAGGTCTTGAGCTTCTTAATTGCATTTAAGATAGTGACATTAAGTAGAACACGCAAAGCTCATGCCTACTTTATGATGAGATCATTTATTATTTTACATATTCATTGCTGTACTCTGTCTGCTCCCAGGAAGCTGATCATTAGTGAATTCCATTTTGGCCCAGTACAACTTCTCAGGGTAATTTGCTGTTATTCAGAGCATTTGATTGTGGGCTGCAGGCGTTATCACCTGGTTGGGCTTCCGGTAAAACCTCTGTGCAGATGCGATGAAACTAATACTTCCCTCATTCCTGCTTTTACTGTTCCTCTATAGTGTCTTGAGGGAATGAGTGAATGATGGGACCCTTTCGGTTTAGACGGCAGACATTGCTGTTTTTCCTGGGGAGTGGGAGTGTATGGCTGCAGTACATTTGGGAGCGGCACAGTAGCGTAGCGGTTAGTGTAACGCTATTACAGCGCCAGCGACCCGGGTTCAATTCCAGCCGCTGTCTGTAAGGAGTTTGTACGTTCTCCCTGTGTGTCTGCGTGGGTTTCCTCCGGGTGCTCCGGTTTCCTCCCACATTCCAAAGACGTACGGGTTAGGAAGTTGTGGGCATGCTATGTTGGTGCTGGAAGCGTGGCAACACTTGCGGGCTGCCCCCAGAACACTATGCAAAAGATGCATTTCACTGTGTGATTCGATGTACATGTGACTAATAAAGATATCTTATCTTATCTTATAGCACCAGCGATCGGGGTTCAATTCTGGCTGCTGTCTGTAAAGGAGTTTTTACGTTCTCCCTGTGACTGTGTGGGTTTCCTCTGGATGCTCCGGTTTCCTCCTCCGTTCCAAAGACGTACAGGTTAGTAGGTTAACACGGGTGTAATTGGGCGGCGCGGGCTCATTGGGCTGGAAGGGCCTGTTACCATGCTGTATAAGTAAAAGTTTTAAAAAAGTATGGGGACAGGGTGTGACTGAGTTAGACCCAATCCACCCTCTTGTGATCAAAATCAGCTGGGGACACACATAACCTGTGAGCTAGGATAAAGAAGTCAGATGAAATATCATAGAGTCATAGAGTTATACGGCATGGAAACAGGCCCTTGTCACAAGTTGTCCATGCCGACCAGGATGTCTGTCTGAGCCAGTCCCATTTGCCCACATTTGGCCCATATCCCTCTGAACCTCTCCTATCCATGTCCCTGTCCAAATGTCTTTTAAGCACTGTAATTGTACCCGCCTCTAGCACTTCCTCTGGCAGCTCGTTCCACATACCCACCACCCTCTGTGTGAAAGGGTTTCCTCTCGGGTCCCTTTTAAATCTTTCCTCTCTCACCTTAAATCTATGTTATTTAGTTTTAGACTCCTCCACCCTGGGAAAAAGACTGCAACTGTCCACCCTACCTGTGCCTCTCATGGTTTTATAAACCTCTATAAGGTCATCCCTCAGCCTCCTATGCTCCAGGGAAGGAAGTCCCAGCCTATCCAGCCTCTCCTTATAACTCAAGTCCTCCAGTCCCAGTAACATCCTTGTGAATCTTTTCTGCACCCTTTCCAGCTTAATGATGTCCTTTCTACAGCTTGGTGACCGGACCCACTCACAATACTCCAAGTGTGGTCTCACCAACGTCTTGTACAGTTGCAACATGTCGGCCCAGCTCCTGACTGATCACGGCAAGTGTGCCAGACGCTGCCATCAACACCCTCTCTACCTGCATCATGTGTTGGAACCCAGCAAGCAGTCACCACACATCAGCTGCTCGTTGGTCTTCTGATCCAACAGTACTTCCATTTTGAAATTCTCTTAGAGAGATACAGCAGGAAAATGGGCCCTTCAGCCCATCTAATCTGCACTGACCATTAACCACCCATTTACTCTAACCCTATATTAATCCCATTTGCAATTCTCCCCATGTTCCCATCATCTACCCCAGATTCTACCACTCACCTGCATACACAAAGGGCAACCTAAACGAATCTGGGGATATGGAAGGAAACCAGAGGAAACTCACCTGGTCACAACTCTTTAAACCACCATCATGCCCAGTGCCTGGCGGGAGAGGTCGAGGTGACCCTGTTCAAGGGAAAAGGGACTTAAGCGAGTGCAAACTCCACACGGACAGCACCCAAACCCAGGACTGAACCCCGGTCTCTGGAGCTGTGAGGCAGTGGCTCTAACGGCTGCACCACTGTGCCACCCAGTTCCATTCTCAGTTCTCAAGTCTCTGTATGATCTCACCCCTCCCTGTCTCTGTAACCACCTCTGGTCCAACTCTACCTTGAAGTGTGGTTTAGTCTTAGATGGCTGAGAGACAATTTGGTTTCCTTGGCTGATTTCTGATTTTATTCCTATTTCTTCATGTTTTTGTATCTGCAATCATTCTTCAGTGTTAAAGGTACCGTTGGAAGTGATTCACAAGGACAGTGTAGTGGTAAGCGTAACACATTACAGTGCCAGCGACCCGGGTTCAATTCTGGTCACTGCTTGTAAGGAGTTTGTATGTTCTCCCCGTGACTGCATGGGTTTCCTCCGGGTGCTCCGGCTTCCTCCCACATTCCAAAGACGTACGGGTTAGGAAGTTGTGGGCATGCTCTGTTGGTGCCGGAAGCGTGACGACACTTGTGGGCTGCCCCCAGAACACTCTACGCAAAAGATGCATTTCACTGTGCGTTTCGATGTACATGTGACTAATAAAGATCTTATCTTATTACAGAGACTGCAGATGCTGAAATCTGGAACAACAAACAATCTGCTGGGGGAACTCAGCAGGTCGAGCAACACCTGTGATGGGGGGGGGGGGGGGAGAGGGACAGAAAGGAAGTGTCGATGTTTCAGGTCGAAACCATGCATCAGGCAATATTACTCTTGTTTTCAAAGTCTGCCAAGGACAAGTAACCTCCTCCAGTTCCACAACCCTCTGAGATACCTGTTGTCCTGCAGTCCTGATACATCTCCAAATCTCCTATGTGCTCTATACTTCAATCTGCAGAAGGTGCTGCATCGAAGGTTATTGCATAAGGAATATGGGCAGGTTTAGACAAGGATCTAGGAACTGGGTTGTAATGTAAGAAAATGTGAAATTGTTAATTTTGACATGAAAAGTTTTTAAGAAAACGTGCAGGATCACAAGAGGTGGCAGAGGGTTGTAGACTCTGCCAGCAACATCATGGGCACAACCCTCCCCGCTATTGAGGACATCTTCAAGAGGTGCTGCCTCAAGAAAGCGGCATCCATCATTAAGGACTCTCACCATCCGGGACATGCCCTCTACTTGTTACTGCCATCGGGGAGGAGGTACAGGAGCCTGAAGACCCACACTCAACATTTCAGGAACAGCTTCTTCCCCTCTGCCATCAGATTTCTGAATGGTCCATGAACACGACTTTGCTATTTCTTTTTGCACTATTTATTTATTTTGTAATTTATGGTCATTTTTACATCTTTGCACTGTACTGCTGCTACAAAACAACAAATTTCACGATGTACAAGTCAGTGATAATAAACCTGATTCTGATTCTGACAAGCATATTATCTGAATGGTGAGAGAGTATCAAACTCTAAAATGCAAAGGGTTCTGGATGTCCAGAAGGCGTAGTTTGTCACTAGGAGAGCTAACAGAATGTTATTTTTTATTGTTGAATACAGAGGTATGGAGGTTATGCCTCAGTTGTAAAGAGCATCAATGATGAGACCACACCTGTAATAGTCTCCATATTTAGAGAATGATGTTAATGCTTTAGAAGCAGTTCAGAGAAGGTTTATTCGACTGACATCTGGAATGGGTGAGTTGTCTTCTGAGGAAAGGTTGGACAGGCTAGATGTTTTCATTGAAGTTTAGAATCCATCTGCCATGCCAGCGTGATCTCGCGGTGGGCAGCCATTTTACTTCCCATTCCCACACCACATGTCTGTCCACGGCCTCCTCCACTGCCAGGGTGATGCTAAATGCAAATTAAAGGAACAGCACCTCGTATTCCACCTGGCTACTCTCCAGCCTGATGGCATGAACATTGAATTCTCAAATCTCTGGTTACTGCTCCCCTTCTCTCCCTTTTCCCCTTTTCTCGCTCCTCCTGATCCCACCAGGCCCCCGTTACCTTCTCTCTGCCCCCTCCCCTACCCTATCCTTGTGCCCATCACCCACACACTCCTCCCACTGGTTCCCCTCCCCACCTCCCTCCCTTTATTCCACGCTCCGCCTTCCTCTCCTATCAGATTCCATCACTTTCAGCCGTTTTTCGCTTCCACCTATCACCTCTCAGCTTCTGACATAATTCCCACGCTGCCCCCTCCCCCGTCTGCCTATCACCCCCTCTCCTCACCTGGATCCACCTGTCACCTGCCAGCCCCTGCTCCACCCCTTTCCTCCACCTCTCTATACTGGCTATTTCAGTCCAGATAAAGGGTCTTGGCCCAAAACGTAGACTATCCATTTCCCTCCACAGATACTGCTTGACCTGCTGAATTCCTCCAGCCATTTCTGTGTTGCTTTTGATGAATCATTGTAGACCTGAATTATTAACTGTTTCTCTTTCCACAGGTGATGCCTGATGCTGAGTTTTTTTTAAGCAGCATTTTCTGTTTTTATTTCATGAAACACATCAGATCCTGAGAGATGTTCACAGGCTGATGTGGAGAGGATGTTTTCTCCTGCAGAAGAACCTAGGATTTATGGTCATTGTTTAAAAATAAGGGGTTATTCATTTAAGACGGATGAGGTGACTTTTTATTCTGTGTGTTGTGAGACTTTGGAAATCTCTTCTGAAAAACATATTGGAAGCAGAGCCTGTGAAAGATTTTCAGGCAGAGTTGGATAGGTACTTGATAAGCAAGGGGGCAAAAGATTATCAAGAGTTGACTGGAATGTGGAGTTGAATTACAATCAGATCAGCCATGATCTTATTAAATAAAGGACCAGACTTGAGTGGCCTATTCCTGCTCCTAATTCATATGTTTGTCATCTGTCATCAGTGGCTGTGTCTTCAGTCTGAGTTCTCAAGTTCCCTTCACTACCTATCTCTGTTTTTATATGTCTATGTTTCTGTAGGTGTAAGGTGGAGAGCATTCTGACTGGTTGCATCACAGCCTGGTATGGAGGCTCCAACGCACAGGATCGCAAGATGCTGCAGAGGGTTGTAGACTCAGCCAGCTTCATCATGGGCACAACCCTCCTGAGGACATTTTCAAGAGCCGGTGCCTCAAGAAGGAGGCATCCATCACTAAAGACC
The DNA here is from genome assembly GCF_009764475.1 of Pristis pectinata. Classification (NCBI taxonomy): domain Eukaryota; kingdom Metazoa; phylum Chordata; class Chondrichthyes; order Rhinopristiformes; family Pristidae; genus Pristis; species Pristis pectinata. The sequence continues at coordinate 8,127,154 of NC_067413.1, forward strand.
CTCAACATCTGGGACATGCCCTCTTCTCATTGCCACCATCGGGGAGGAGGTACAGGAGCCTGAAGACCCACACTCAACAATTCAGGAAGAGCTTCTTCCCCTCCGCCATCAGATTTCTGAATGGTCCATGAACACTACCTCATTATTCCTTTTCCTGCACTATTTATTTATTTTTGTAAATTATGGTAATTTTATGTCTTTGCACTGTATTGCTGCTGCAAAACAGCAAATTTCACGTCATCTAAGTCAGTGATAATAAATCTGATTCTCGTTCTGTCATCCTGTAAAATGCTTTGGGTTATCTGTCCCAACATCTCCTTGTGTGACTGGGTAACAAATGTTGCTTGATGGTGCTTCTGTGAAGCACCCTGTGATGTTTTTATTTGCATCAGTGCAAGTTGTTGCTGCTTCGGGAGAAACACAGATTCCACGGTCGAGGAAAGAAGCCACACCATGCAACCTTTGGGAGCTAATGGGTCAGATTGTACTGACTGGTGCCCACAGGTCCAGGAGGGTATCAGCTGTTCATGCCTCTGTAGGCATGTCCGTATTGACTCTGACCAATTTTATTGATGCACCATAGAAAATTTCCTATCCGAATGCATCACAGCTTGGTATAGCAACTGCTCTGCAGAGTTCTGAACAAAGCCCAGTCCGTCATGAAAACCAGCCTCCCCTCCATTAACTGTGTCTACATTTCTCGCTGCCTCGGAAAAGCAGCCAACGTAATCAAGGACCCCTCCTACCCCAGTCATTTTCCCTTCTGCCCTTTTTGTTGGGCAGAAGATACAAAAGCTTGAGAACACTTACCACCAGGCTCAAGGACAGCTTCTACCCTGCTGTTATTGGACTCTTGAGCGGACCTCTCATACTCTAAAAATGTGCTTTTGATCTCCCAGTGTACCTCATTTTGGCCTTTGCACTTTATTTTTCTACCTGCACTGCACTTTCTCTGCACCACTATATTCTGCATTCTGTTTACTTTTTACTACCTCGATGTACTTATGTATGGAATGATCTGTCTGGATGGCACGCAAACAAAAATTTTTCACTATATCTTGGTACACGTGACAATAATAAACCAACATTACAATTCCTTGGATATGTGCAGATGTGTGATCAAAGGCAGGTGCCAGAGGCGAGCTGGTGGTCAGAAGTGAATGCGTCTGACCAGTCCCACCTCTCCAAGCCTGCTCCAGTGCTGGACTTGCCATTGAGACCACTGACGTGGTGGAGAGTCTGGGTGCACCTCACATCAGTTCCTTTGGCTTCACGCCAGGCAGCCCTGTTGTTGGAACAACCACCCAACTCAGTTGACCATTATCATCAACCCTATGTTAAAAGTTAGATGGAGGTATGTACTTAGTTATTTGACTTTATTTTAATTTGTTGTTGGTCTTTGAACATCTTATTAATTGAAGTTTAAAAAGTATTTGGTTGAGTGCTTCAAGAGCCATGAACTGCAGGCTACAGACCAAGAGCTTAAGGCTCAGGGTTCATGCTCTAACCTCTATTTTTGTCCAGGCCAGTATGAGTATGATGGACTGAATACCCTCATTCTGTGCCATAACTTTCTCTGGTTCTATAAATATCTCCTTGCCCACTATCACCTTGCACATCCCCCAGAGTTCAGCTTTTGCTTGACAATATATTTCCATGAATCCACTTCACTAAAATCTCAAAACCTGCTCTGATGATTAGAGTAAGGTTTAAGAGGCTTGTGCAGGAAGCTATAAATCCTGTTTTGCATTTTCCTCGCTATCAATCTGTCACAAAATATTCAGTCAGCGTTACACTCTTGCAGATGTGACATCATCTTGTATTACCTATCAGTGGTTGAGTCAGAGAGCAAGGGAATTGCTGCAGCACAGTTGTGTAACAAGGTAGCTCATCCGTAACTTCTAAAGAGCAAATTTTTGAAAATGACGATAAATTGCCAAGTTCTGCTGCGTTTGCTGAAGAAACAATAGTTGACCTTGCTTCAGAACTGGACTGTTTGCAAAGATTGCATTTTCAATTGTAGAGTCGCACAATCATTCTTCTCAAACTGCAATAACTGGGAGTGCAACAGTACAATGTAAAAGACCAGTTATTATCTTGTTCTTTCATAGGCTGTGGGGGCAGACTTGCTTGGATCATGTCCACTAGCAGAGACCAGTTGGGCCGAATGGCCTTTAAAATAAAATCATCTGCGAAATCTGACCCTCACTGGGACAGCCAGCATTTATAGCCCGTGCCTAAAGGCCCTTGAGAAGGTGGTGGTAAGCTACTTTCTTGAACTTCTGCAGCCCTTCTAGTGGAGGTACATCCAGTGACAATAAGGGACAGTGAGAAATTTCCAAATCAGAATGGTGTGAGACTCAGAGGGGACTCTGAATATGATGAAAGACTCCCCTCCTGATCGGCTGGTCCAGAAGATTAAGATGCATGGGATCCATGGTGACTTGACCATTTGGATTCAGAATTGGCTTGCCCTTAGAAGACAGAGGGTAGTGGCGGAGGGGTGTAATCTGACTGGAGGTCTGTGACCAGTGGTGTTCCGCAGGGATCAGTGCTGGGTGCTCTGTTGTTTGTGATGTATATAAATAACTTGGACAAAAATGTAGATGGGCTGATTAGTAAGTTTGCAGAGACAACAAAAAAATTGATGCGGATGTGGATAGTGAGGAAGGTTGTCAAAGTTTACAGCAAGATAAAGATCATTTGCAGATACGGGCAAAGAAATGGCAGATGGAGTTTAATCTGGGTAAGTGTGAGGTGTTACACAGATGCTGCCTGGTCCACTGCAATCCCCCAGCAGTTTGCTTTTTGATCCAGATTCCAGTATTTGCACTCTCTTGTGTCCCTGTGGTAGTAGTTAAGCAACTGGACTAATTTTCAGAGGCATAGTTTGCTAATCCTGAGACATGAGTTTGAATCTCACTATGATCACTGGAGAATTTAAATCCCACTAATTAAATAAATCTGGAAGAAGAAGCAAGTTTCAACAAAAATATTGGATTTTTGTTAAATCCGTCTGGTTCACGGAAGTCCTTCAGCTATCCTTACTTGATCCAACGAATCTTCATCACTTCTTCATTTCACTTAAAGATTTATAATAAAGTCAGGTGATGTCTGTGAATAAATAAATCAGTCATCCTAATCTGACTTGTAAGTGATTCCATGCAGTGCAATGACGCAGTTGCCCATTAACTATCCTCTCTTAAACGACACCCTCCATGAACATGGGCAACAACTATTGACCTTCCCAGTGACGGTCGAGTTCCGTGGAAGAAAAAAAATTGTAAACTTACTTTTGAGCTAAATCCAGAAGTATTAACAAAGTCCCTTTGACTAATTCAGAATTCCTGAACACTTCAGAGTAAGGTCATGAAGTAACACAGCACAGAAACAGGCCCTTCGGCCCAACTCGTCCATTCTGACTATGATGTCCATCTAAACTAATCCAATTTGCCCATGTTTGGCCCATATCCCTCTAAACCTTTCCTATTCATGTACCTGTCCAAATGTCTTTTAAATGTTGTTATTGTACCTGCCTCAACCACTTCCTCTGGCAGCTCTTTCTGTAACTGTACCACCCGCTGTGTAAAGAAGTTGCCCTTCAGGTCCCCTTTAAATCTTTCCTGTCTCACCTTAAATCTATGCCCTCTAGTTTTTTATTCCATTTACCTGTGATAAAAATTGTGTACATTCACCCTATCTATGCCCCTCATGATTTTATACACCTCTATAAGGTCACCCCTCAGTCTCCTACACGCCAAGGAATAAAGCCCCAGCCTGCCCAACCTCTCCCTATAACTCAGGCCCTCGAGTTCTGGCAACATTCTCATAAATCTTCTTTTCGCTGTGTTCTACAACACTCTACAGGGCCCTACTTATTTTTTCAGGTTGACACATCTAATTTCATAAAAACAGGAGACAAAATGCTAATCTCTGCTGTGTCCCCACTGTATATTTCTGAGACTTGACTGTGCACTACCCTTCTGCAAGCTATCACCTAACATTCTATTGGCTGGTATCCTCCAGAGTTCACCTCACTGCTCGATTGCGCACTTAACTTATTCCCACCTGAAATAATGGAAAACTCTGCTAGAAAATTTATCCCCACAGCAACCCTGGCCTCAGCCTCTCATAGGTGATCTCTTTGTCCAGGTGAAGGGTCTCGACCCGAAACACCGGCTGTCCATTTCCATCCACAGATGCTGCCTGACCTGCTGAGTTCCGCCAGCAATTTTGTTTCTTGCTCCCTTTGTTCTGTCCATCCCTGCCCCCATCTTCTCTGCAACTTAAAAAGGACTTGCTTTTCTCTTTTTCTTAGTTGTGATGGAGTTTCTTTAGCTTCAAATGTTGCCTCTGTTTCTCTTTCTACATGAGCTGCCTGACCTGATGAGCACTTCTCTGGGGACAAAATTTATTTTTTATTTCAGTCAACAAATACTTTACAAGTCAGACAGCATCTGTGGAGAGAGGAACAGAGTTAATGTTTCTGGTTGATGACCTTTCATCAGAACCTCCCCAGAGCTGTCACATGATTGGCTTCATGAAGAGGAAACGATATTGGAGAACTTTATCAGAGTTCTTTGAAAAGTATCAGCTAACGTAGATGTAATATATTTGGATTTTCAAAAGGCATTCAGCAAAAAGTGCCACACAAAAGGTTACGCTGCAAAATAAGAGCTCATGACCATACGAGGTCAGAACGAGCAGAAAGAAGCAAGTCAAAGTCAAGGTAATTGTCGTACACACAAGTACACGTATACACAGGTGCAATGCAAAACTTACCTGCAGCAGCATCACAGGCACAGAGCATCAGATACACAACATTCACAAGAAAAACGAAAAGGAAATTTAAGGGTATTGGTAACCTGTAACCACATGTTGCAGGGATCGGTGCTGGAATGACGGCTGTTTACAATAGATATGAACAATTCAGAGGAAGACAGCAAATGTACTCCAGCCAACATTGTGGGTGATTCAAAAGGAGGAGTGAAGACAAGCTCTAAGGAGTCCACAGAGAGATATTGATAGGTTAAGTGAGTGGGCAAAATATTGGAAAGTGGAGGATAATCGAGGAACAGGTGAAGTTATTCACTTTGGAGGGAATTATTATAAAAAGAAAGATTATTTAAGCAGGGAAGTGCTGCAGCACAAAGAGAACGCCAACACCTAATCAGGAAAGCTAATGGAATGCTGGCTTTTATTTCAAGGGAGTTGGAGTACAAAGGGAGTGAGATCTTACTGCATTGACAAAGTTCCAGTGAGATCACATCTAGAGTACTGCGTTCAGTAATGGTCCCCCAGTTTAAGGGACACCACCACTTGGAAGTTGCCCTCCAAGCCACACACCATCCTGACTTGGAAGTATATCGTTGTTCCTTCACCGCCATAGAGCCATGAAGTAATACCACCAGTCTCAATTACAACTTCTATCCCGCTATTATCGGACCCTTGAACGGACCTCATAGAACATAGAACATAGAACATTACAGCACAGAACAGGCCCTTTGGTCCACAATGTTGTGCCAATATAGCTAATCCCTCCTACCTACAGAATACCCATATCCCTCCATTTTCCTCTCATTCATGTGCCCATCCAAGCCCCTCTTAAAAGCCCCCAGTGAATTTGCATCCACCACCCTATCAGGCAGCCACCACTCTCTCAGAAAAAAACGTACCCCTCATGTCTGTTCTGAACCTACCACCTCTCACCTTAAATGCATGCCCTCTGGTATTGGATCGCTCAATGATGGGAAAAAGATATTTCTTGTCCACCCTATCTATGCCCCTCATAATTTTATACACTTCCAACAGATCAACCCTCGGCCTCCACCGCTCCAGAGAAAAGAGCTCAAGTTTGTCCAGCCTCTCCTGAAGCCTCCTCTGCACTCTCTCTAAAGCCTAGATATCCTTCGTATAGTGAGGTGACCAGAATTGCATGCAATACTCTAAACTCAACTTGAGGAAACCAAAAAAAAACAAATGTTCTAATTTTTACCTTTCTCCTTTGCAGCCATTCCGCTCCAGTCTAATGAATGGGGTGCAAAAAACAAACAGCTGGAGGAATTAAGTAGGTCAGGCATAGAGCCTGATGCAGGGTCTTGACACAAAATGTCAACTATCCCTCTGCATCCACAGATACTGCCTGATTCACTGAGTTCCTCCAGTAGTTTTGTTTTCTTTGCTCTAGGTTACAGCATCTGCAGTCTCTTGGGTCACTGATAAATGGGCTTACTTTTCCCATTCACAATATAACTGGAGATTGGAAAAGTGCATCGTTCCTCCAGCATAATCAATAGGAAATCGAGGAAGTTTGCACTCAGCTGTTGGACTCCAAGTTTGGAAAATTCCTCAGATCAGTTGTGTGTAGATTTGGGACTGTTATGTTTGGATGAGAATCCTGAATCTTCACACCATAAGAAAGGTTAATATCTGTCGCGGAATTGCTGGGAATTCTGCAGAAGATTCAGGCATGTGTAAAATGGTGATTGTAGGTGGAAAACTGAGGCACCATCTTTTGCAAGGTTCCATTCCTCTTGGAAGTAATCTGACTGCAAAGACCCAGGAGACCCAACCAATTACTGGGACCAGGAAAACCAAAGCACACAGCCTGGACTGAAAAGAAGGAATGCTAGGAGTCAAATAAGCTTGCCTGTGTAATGTCAGTGCCTAATGGAACAGTTAGTTATTATGAGGTGCTGACTGAAGGAAGCATTTTAAGAAACTATTACCTAATTAGGGAACATCCTCTGGGATACCAACTGCTCAGAGTTAGGAACTGGACTCAATCATTAAAAATTACGTAAGCACCTCATCATCGGTACATTCTGCTGCCTATCTCCTGGGAACATCAGGACTTAATAGCTATTTTTATGGTACTACAAATACAGCCAGTTGAAATATTCTCAAGGAATATTTTTGATGACATACAACAGGGGTCTACTTTTCAAGAAACTGTTAAAAATGAAAGCAGTGATCCTTCCATAGATTTAGTGTCCCTGATCTTTTCAGCCCTGTCTGCTCTCTCCCTCACTCTCCCCTCTACACCCCTCTCCCTCCCTCCCTCCCTCTCTCCCTCCTCCCTCTCTTTCTCTCCCCTTTTCTCTCCCTTTCCCTCCCTGTCTCTTTCTCCCTCTCCCTCCTTCCCTCTCCCTCATTCCCTCCATCTCTCCCTCTCCCTCTTTCCCTCCCTCACTCTTTCTCTCTCCCTCTCCCTCCTTCCCTCTCCCTCTTCCCCTGTCTCTCTCCCTTTCTCTCTCTCTCCCCCACCTCTCTCTCTCCCTCCCTCCTTCACTCTCTTCCCCTCCCTCTCCCTCCCTCCCTCTCTCTCCCTCCCTCCCTCTCACCCTCTGTCCCCTCACTCCCTCCCTCTCTCTCCCTCCCTCCCTCTCTCTCCCTCCCTCCCACCTTCTCTCTCTCTCACCCCTCCCTCTCTCTCCCTCCCACTCTCTCCCTCCCTCTCACCCTCTGTCCCCTCACTCCCTCCCTCTCTCTCCCTCCCTCCCTCTCTCTCCCTCCCTCCCACCTTCTCTCTCTCTCACCCCTCCCTCTCTCTCCCTCCCTCTCTCTCCCTCCCACTCTCTCCCTCCCTCTCACCCTCTGTCCCCTCACTCCCTCCCTCTCTCTCCCTCCCTCCCTCTCTCTCCCTCCCTCCCACCTTCTCTCTCTCTCACCCCTCCCTCTCTCTCCCTCCCTCTCTCTCCCTCCCACTCTCTCCCTCCCTCTCTCTCACTCTCTCCCTCCCCTCACTCTCTCCCTCCCTCCTTCTCTCTCCCTCCCTCACTCCCTCTCTCTCTCTCCCTCCCTCGCTCCCTCCCTGACCTGTATGCCACTCTGCAGCATTGTGCATGAAATGATGGTGACAGCAAGTATGCCAAACGCCTAGCTTCAGGCTACAGTCACCCTTAATATTCCTTGATGTGCACAGACCATATCAGGAGCTCTTGGGACATGTCGTTGTCTATCTTTCCACCCGCCCTCATGCAATTCCTGCTGGCCGTCTCATGATCCCAGGACACACTGAAGGACCACAAGCAATGTGGTGAGCTTTACACATGTGCTTGCTGCTGACATTTTGTGCACAGAAAGATCCCAAGACCAGCAGTAGAGCATATGTAGGACATAGTACAGCACAGGAACATGGTCTGTGCTGACCATGCTGCCAAATTAAATTAGTCCCATCTGTCTGCACGTGATCCATATCCCTCTATTCCCTGCCTGTTCATGGGTCTGTCTAACAGCCACAAGAGGACATAGGTTTAAGGTGCTGGGGAGTAGGTATAGAGGAGATGTCAGGGGTAAGGTTTTTACTCAGAGAGTGGTGAGTGCGTGGAACGGGCTGCCGGCAATGGTGGTGGAGGCGGATACGATAGGGTCTTTTAAGAGACTGTTGGATAGGTACACAGAGCTGAGAAAAATAGAGGGCTATGGGTAAGCCTAGTAATTTCCAGGGTAGGGACATGTTCGGCACAGCTTTGTGGGCTGAAGGGCCTGAATTGTTCTGTAGTTTTTCTATGTTCTATGTACCACTATTGTATCTGCCTCCACCACCTCCCCTGGCAGCACATTCCAGGCACCCACCACTCTCCGTGTAAAAAACTCGCCTCACAAATCTCCTTTATACTGTCCCCGTGTCACCTTAAAGCTACGCCCTCTGGGAGCGTGATAAGGGTTAGGTAACTTGCTTTACAGCCACGTCGGGAGAAGGTTAAATCCTGGGGAAAGCTCTTCTTTGAAAGAGTATCTTGGGGTGCAGCAGGGTGGGGGAACTGGCCGACTGCCAATGGCTTTTGCAATTACGTCAACCAATGATGCTGAAGTTCATCTTTGACACAGGCCCCTACTCGCCCAAAGGTGAAAGTTCAAAATGGGTTAAGCACTCAGATGCCAGCGCAACTGAGTTTCACCCCTCCCACCCCCCCACCGCCCCCCACCACTGGGAGAGTTTACAAAGCATTTTTGATAGAGGAGCAGGGAAGTTGCATTGAACCCATATAAAACATTTGTTACACCACAAATGGAATATTGTGTCCAGTTCCGGTCACCTCACTTGAAGAAGGATGTGAAGGTCCCAGAGAGGTGGCATATTTCCTTGAGATGTACACAATTAAATAGATAAATAGAGGGATGCTGTTCCCATTAACAGATGGTTCAGGAACCAGACAGCACAGATTTAAAGCAACAAACAATCTGCTGGGGTCGAGCAGCATCTGTGGGGGGGGGTGGAGGGGGGAGGAATTGTTGACGTTTCGGGTCGAAGCCCTGCATCAGGATCTGCTCGACCCGCTGAGTTCCTCCAGCAGATTGTTTGTTGCTCCAAATCCCAGCATCTGCAGTGTCCTGTGTCAGCACAGATTTAAAGTTCTGGACAGCAGATACAAAGGGGAAATGAGGCAAATTCCTTTATGGGAGGAATAGTTAGGATCTGGCAATTGCTCCCAGAAAGAAAGTGGGAACACAGTCTCTCCGTCAAAAAGGAATTGGAGAGGGAAAGTAATTTTCAGGCCGGTGAGAAAAGATCTGGCAAATGGCAGTGATGGGATTAATAGGAGTTAGTAATGACTCAGTGAGCCGTGGCAATTCGATGATTCACTGTCAGAGCCTGCTGGAAGATAAAAGGGATTTGCAATTAGTAATATTTCAGGAGAGTCACGACTGGCCCCCGCAGAATAGATAGTTCACAGCTGGTGGTGGTCAAGGTCACCACATCTCTCAACACCTCTGCCTCAATCCAGATGTTTCAGATATTATCAGATGTGATAATAAAGATGATTCTGATTTTGAGTGAAGGGTATGTGATCCTCGAAGTCAAAACAACGGCATAGAATACAAAAGCGGGGAGGTTATGTCGAGGAACACACAAAGGAGCTGGAGGAACTCAGCGGGTCAGGCAGCAGATATGGAGGGAAGTAGGCAGTGGACATTTCAGGTTGAGACCCTTCATCAGGATATGATCAGGACTCAGAGGTTATGCTGAACCTTCCTGGAATGAAAGTTATGTTTATTATCCATAAGATAAGATTCCTTTATTAGTCACATGTACATCGAAACACACAGTGAAATGCATTCTTTTTGCGTAGTGTTCTGGGGGCAGCCCGCAAGTGTCGCCACGCTTCCAGCACCAACATAGCATGCCCACAACTTCCTAACCCGTACGTCTTTTTGGAATGTGGGAGGAAACCGGAGCACCTGGAAGAAACCCACGCAGACACCGGGAGAACATACAAATTCCTTACAGACAGCGGCGGGAATTGAACCCAGGTCGCTGGTGCTGTAAAGTGTTACACTAACCGCTATGTTACCGTGCCGTGCCAGCCTCAGATATTTCAAGGGCATTAGCACTTTAACTATGTTCTAAACAGCATTGGAAGGTCCCTGGAGATGCAAGCGACTGTAGATGCTGGGATCTGGAACAATGGCCATGGAGACAAGGGGGTAGTCAATGTTTCACGTTGAAACTCTGAATCGGCACTGAGAGTACAGAAGGACCTTGGGGTCCAAGTCCATAGCTCCCTGAAAGTGGCCACACAAGTAGATTGGTTGGTAAAGGATGTCTGTATGGTTGTCTTCACTGGAGGGAAGTGAGAGGGACGGGTGAGGTAGCAGCTGGTAGTTGATAGGTGGAACCAGATGGAAGGGGAGGGGATAATGGGCAGGTGGAAGGGATAGGGAAGGTGAACCAAGGAAGAAGAAACCCAGATGAATAGGTATACGGGTGACGGGTAGATGGAACCAGATGGGGGAGGGTGATGAGTCCAGGTTACAAGGATTTTTGTTGTGGGTGGGGGGGGAGTGGAAGGTAGGGATGGAAAACATGTGAACATAGGGAGAGAGAACTTAGGTGGACAGGTGGGATTGGGAAAGGAACACAGGGAAAGTGGGTTACCTGAAAATGGAAAATTCAATGTTCATATTATGTACAGAGGGATCTTGGGGTCCATTTCCATAGCTCCCTGAGAGTGACCATGCAAGTAGATAGGGTGGTAAAGAATGTCTGTATGGCTGCCTTCATTGGTTGGGGCATTGACTATAAGAGTAAGGAAGTCATGTTGCAGTTGTATAAAACTTTGGTTAGGCCACACTTGGAGCATTGCGTACAAATCTGGTCGCCCCCATTACAGGAAGGATGTGGAGTCTTTGGAAAGGGTGCAGAAGAGGTTTAGAGGATGTTGCCTGGATTAGAGGGTATGAGCTATAAAGGGAGGGTGGATAAACTTGTGTTGTTTTCTCTGGGTGCTGAGGGAGACCTGATCGAAGTTTATAAAATTATGAGAGGCATAGATAGGGTTGACAGTCGGAATTATTTCCCCAGGGTAGAAATGTCAAATACTAGAGGACATGTATTTAAGGTGAAAGGGGGAAAGTTTAAAGAAGATGTGGGTGCCTGGAACGGGCTGCCAGGGGTGGTGGTGGAAGCAGGTACGACGGTTGTAGAGGCTGTTAGATAGACACATGAACAGGCAGGGAATGGAGGGACATGGATCATATACAGGCAGAAGAGATTTAGATTAATTTGGCATTGTGATGGGTGCAGACATCAGAACCATGAGAACCATGTGTACCATGAGAGCCGGCACAGGGTCAATGGGTAGAATGGCCTCATAAGGCAATGTGAGAAAAGCAGGGAGGTTGTGTTAAAAAACAAAGATCTGCCAATGCTGGACATGTGGTAACATAACAAAAAGCACAGGAAAGACTCAGCAAGTTAGTCAGCATTTGTAGAGAGAGAAACAGTATTAACATTTCAGGTGTGTGAAACTGCTTTGCAGCTGTTACAACTGGAAGACTGCTTCCTGTGCTGTTCCCCACACTTTAGAAAGGTATATGGTGATCAACCCAGAAAAGCGTGAAGTGATGCACTTTGAAAGATCAAATTTGAAGGCAGAATACAGGGTTAATGGTAGGACTCTTAGCAGTGTGGAGGAACAGAGAGATCTTGGGGTCCAAGTCCATAGATCCCTCAAAGTCTCCACACAAGTTGATAGGGAGGTTAAGAAGGTGTATGGGTTGGGGGGTGGGGGGGAGATTGAGTTCAAGAGCCACGAGATAATGTCACAGCTCTCTAAATCTCTGGTTAGATCGCACTTGGAGTATTTTGTCCAGTTCTGGTTGCCTCATTATAGTAAGGATGTGGAAGCTTTAGAGAGGGTGCAGAGGAGATTTACCAGGATGTTGCCTCGATTGGAGAGCATGTCTTATGAGGATAGGTTGAGCGAGCTAGGGCTTTTCTGTTTGGAGAGAAGGAGGATGAGAGGGGACTTGATAGAGGTGTACTAGATGATAAGAGGCATAGATCCAGTGGACAGTCAGAGACTTTTTCCCAGGGTAAAAATGGCTAACACGAGGGGGCATAATTTTAAGGTGACTGGAGGAAGGTATAAGGGAGATGCCAGGGGTAAGTTTTTTACACAGAGAGTGGTGGGTGTGGGGTCGCACTGCCAGCAGAGGTTGTGGGGGCAGATGCATTAGGGACATTTAAGAGACTTTTAGATGGCCACATGAATGATAGAGAAATGGAGGGCTATGTGGGAGGGAAGGGTTAGATAGGTCTTAGAGCAGGATAAAATGTTGGCACAACATTGTGGGCCAAAGGGCCTGTACTGTGCTGTAGTGTTCTATGTTCTTTGTTCTATGTTCTATGAGGGGTATTTGGAACGAGCTGCCAGAGGAAGTGGTAGGGGCGGGTACAATTACGGTGTTAGAAACATACTTGGACAGGCACATGGACAGGAAAGGTTAAGAGGGATCTGGGCCAAATGCGGGCAAATGGACGAGCTCAGGAAGTCACCTTGGCTGGCATGGATGAGTTTGGGCCGAAGGGCCTGTTTCTGCGCTGTATAATTCTATGACTCTGTGACTGTATGAAAGATGTGAAGGTCCTAGGGAGGATGAAGAAAACACTTATTAGAATGGTTCCAGGGATGGGGGAATTTCAGATACAAGGTCAGACTAGAGAAACTGGGGTTAAAGGTTGAGGGGAGCACTGAAAGAACGTACAATGTCCAGAGTGATTTTGAGCAGGTAAGTGGAGGAAATCTTTTCCCACTAATAGAACCAAGAAATACACTTTGAGGAAAATCTTTGGTAATACTGAGGGGTTGAAGATCTAGAACTCACTGGTAGTAGGGATGGAAACAGAGTCAATCAGGGCCTTCAAAAGCAATACTAAACCAGAAAATATGGGAAGCACTCAGCAGGTCAGTCAGCATCTGTGGAGAGAGAAACAGAGTTAATGTTTCAGGTTGAAGAGCCTTCATCCCTTCAAAGAGGAATTGGATGCGCACTGAGGACAGAATAATTTGCAGGACTGTGGGTGAAGAGCCATGAAATGGAACTGATGGGATCAATCTTCTAGGAGCTGGCATGGACTTGATGGGCTGAATTGCCTCCTTCTGCAGCATAACAATCCAAAGATTCTATCATACTATCAGGGAAGGATGCATGAAGCCTGGTTCAGCTAATAAAGGACACAGGAAAGATTGCAGATGTTGGAATCAGGAGCAACACACAAAGTGCTGGAGGAACTCAGTAGGTCAGGCAGCATCTATGGAAGGAAATGGACAGTCGACGGTTCAGGTTGAGACCCTTCATCAGGATTGGAAAGAAAGAAGGGAGATAGCCAGTATAAAGAGTTGGAGGGGAGGGATGGAGCAAGAGCTGGCAGGTGATAACCTTCATAACCAAGACTGTGCTTAGCATGAAAGAAAGACTTTCGTTTCTACAGTACCTCGAGCAACCTTACGGAATCCCAAATGCTTTACAGCCATGGAAAAGCTTCTGAAGAAACAGCTCCCCCTCTGTCCCTTTTCCCCTTTTCTCGCTCCTATTGATCCACCAGGCCCCCATCACCCTCTCCTTTTCCCCTCCCTGACCCTCTCCATCTGCCCATCACTCACACACCCCTCCCATCGGTTCCCCTCCCCACCTCTACTCCACGATCCACTTTCCTCACCCATCACATTCCATCATCTTCAGCCCTTTGTCACTCCCACCTATCACCTCCCAGTTTCTGACATCAATCCCACTCTCCCCCCCCCCCCCCCCATCTGCCTATCACCTCCTCTCACCTGGATCCAGCTCTTGCTCCACCCCCTTCCCTCCACCTCTTTATACCAGCCATCTCCTCCTTTTCTTTCCGTTCAGATGAAGGGTCTCAACCCGGAAACGTCAACTGTCCATTTCCCTCCATCGATGTTGCCTGACCCGCTGAGTTTCTCCAGCACTTTGCCAGTTGGACTAACAGGTCTGTATCCATGTGTAAGTATAAGCTCTTCTTTTCCATGCGAGTTAAACATGACACAATCACCAATGCCCTTTAATGGAGGAGAACCCTCTTTGAAAACTCTGGAGATGAGACAGATCTTGCTCATTGATAAATCACTCACATTTCAGGATGGCAAGTATGCAACACATTTTGCATTGAGTGTAAACAAGATGTTGAAATGGTCTCTGGGAACGAGTGAGAGATGAATAGCTTCCTCAGGAAAGCGCTAAGTTAGAAGCAAAATGCAAGTTGTCCAGGTACTTGCTGACTGGCAGTTTAGCAAAATGACACATTTTCCAAGGCAGAGCTAAGTGCTTGTCTGTGAATGAACAAACCCGATCGATGAATAGTTCCACTGGCTCATTGCAGTCAAACTCTGCAAAAAATAAAGAGCTTAAGTGGCCGCCTGCCTATGAAAGCTGCTCCCACATGACTGAAGTGAACGAAGTAGCTCTGGGGATGGTTTAATTTTTCCTTCATAACCAAGCCTGTGCTTAACATGAACGAAAGACCTTCATTTCTACAGTGCCTCAAGGAAATGCTTTACAGCCATGGAAATGCTTCTGAAGTTGGCCACTGTTGTATAGCAGGGCCAATATGCAGCCAGTAAGATCCCACAAAAACAACATGATAATGACCGGATAATTGGTCGGATTTGGTGATGTCGGCTTCAGGATAGACACCGGTTGATATCCGTGGAGAAAGTGTCATGGGACATTTTTTAGTTCAGTTAAGAGAGCTGACTAAGCTTCCTTCATACAGACATAAGAGACTGCAGATGCTGGAACCTGGAGCAACAATCTGTTGGAAGAACTCAGTGGGTCGAGCAGCATCTATGGGGGTAAAAGAATTGTCAGGACCTAAATATGCAAGGTTTCAACCTGAATGGCAGGCATGGTAGTGTAGCGGTTAGCGTAACACTTTACAGCGCCAGTGACCTGGGGTCAAATCTGGCCACTGTCTGTAAGGACTTTGTACATTCTCCCTGTGTCTGCGTGGGTTTCCTCTGGGTGCTCTGGTTTCCTCCCACATTCCAAAGATGTACGGGTTGGGAGGTTGTGGGCATGCTACGTTGGTGCCGGAAGTGTGGTGACACTTGCGGGCTGCCCCCAGAACACTCCATGCAAAAAGACGTATTTCACTGTGTGTTTCGATGTACATGTGACTAATAAAGAAATCTTATCTTATCTTAAACTCTCTCTGAACTTGCACTAGTGCCATCATACTTATTTTGTTTTGTAAGTTATGTATCATTTATGCATTATAACTTCTGTTTGTCATGTACATAATGTACTGTGCTGCAAAGAGCTAATTTTCAAGGCATTTATACGCTGAGCATGTATGCCTATGACAATAACCTTGAACTTGAACTTGGAATGTCGACAATTCCTTTCTTCCCACAGATGCTGCTGGACCTGCTGAGTTCCTCCAGCAGATCATTTGTTGATCATGCTTCCTGAGTGGTTGAAGAAGGGAAAGATGGCGGATAAATCCCTGGCAACCCATGGCTGACCATTGCGTGAAGAAATAGGAGCAGGAGTAGGCCACTCGGCCCCTCGAGCCTGCTCCACCATTCTATGAGATCACAGATGATCTGATCTTGACCTCAGCTCCACCTTCCTGCCTGTTCCCCTTGATTCCCCTATAGCCTGACGATTTGACTATCTCAGCCTCGAGTATATACAGTGACTCTGCCTCCACAGCTCTTTAGGGTGGAGAATTCCAAAGATTTGTGACTTTCTGAGGGAAGAAATTTCTCCTCACTTCCAGCTTAAAGGGGGATCCATTATTCTGAAGCTACGCCTCTAGTTCTAGGATTCCCAAGGAAGGGAAACATCCTCTCAGCATCTACCGTGTGTCTCCAAACCTCATTCCATTGATCGAGTAAATGGTTGGGAAAGTAAGCTATGGGGTGGAGCATGAACAATCAGCTGAACAACAGAGACAGGTTAAGTGAATGGTTAGGAAGGTGGTTTATTGTATATAATGTGGGGAGGTGTGAAATCCTCTTCTGGTAATTGGTAATTGGTTTATTATTGTCACATGTACCAAGATACAGTGAAAACCTTTTGTTTGCATGCCATCCAGACAGATTATTTCATTCATAAGTACGTCAAGGTAGTACAAGGGAAAACAATAACAGAATGCAGAATATTGTGTTACAGTTACAGAGAAAGTGCAGTGCAGGTAGGCAAATAAAGTGCCCCTCCAGGTCACACACCATCCTGATTTGGAACTATATCACCAATTTTCATGGGAAAGTGCAAGGGCCATGATGAGGTAGATTGAGAGATCAACCTTATTTTAGAAGAGATCTACTCAAGAGTCTTATAACAACAAAGGAAGAATAGAAAGGAAGGATACTGGGAGACAGGGTAATGCAGTTAATCAAAGGTACTTGTATCTTTGCTTGCAAACTACAGAATCAGAATCAAATTTACTTAGATGACGTGAAATTTGTTGTTTTGCAGCAGCAGTAGAGTGCAAAGACATAGAATTACTGTAAATTACAAAAATAAATCAATAGTGCAAAAAAAAAGTAAAATCAAGGTAGTATTCATGGGTTCGTGGACCGTTCAGAAACCTGATGGCGCAGGGGAAGAAGCTGTTTCTGAATCATTGAGTGTGGGTCTTCAGGCTATCTATAAAACAAAACAGAGAATGCAGGTCAGGCAACATTTGTAGAAAGAGAAACTGTTAACCTCTCCATTCGATGACCTTTCTTTGCTTAGTGATTATAGAAGGAAATCATGCAGGTTGAATAAACCAGTAGGAAAGCAAATAAACTTCTGGAGACACCAGATGCTGGAATATGGAGCAACAAGCAATCTGCCGGAGGAATTCAGCTGGTCGAGCAGTATCTGTGGGGGGAAAGGAACTGTCAATGTTTGGGGTTGAAACCCTGCATTAGGACTCAGAAATCTTGAGTCAAAAAATCTTGATGTCATCAGGTAGGTTTTTGGCAAAAACCACACCGGCAGAAACGATAGTTTTGGTCTCCTTGTCAAACAAAGGATCCTCTTACCTTAGAGAGGGTGGAGTGAACATTCATCAGGTTGATTTTCAAGAGGGAATGAGAGGGTGACGTATCTGTTATTCATCAGCTTGTGAATTAATTGTTGAGGGGTGCAATTATTGAAGACCCTGACTCACAATCAGCTTCACCAATAGCCTCAAGCCCGTGCCAGGGCCCTGGACACAGACTAATATCATGGAAATTTACAACACAAAAGGAGGTCACCTGGGCCAGCAGAGTGCACAGCAGTAGAGGCTAATCCCACCCCCTGACTCTCATCTATGGCTCTGCAGGGCACAGCACATCAGAACCTCATCAAGTTATTATTTATGGAATTAAAGCATAGGTATACCATTCCACCTGCTGACTCTACATAGAACGACTCTCCCCACCCCGTTCTCCCGGTGGTACCCCACAACCCTGTACATTATTTTCCCTGAATTACCTTTCTCAGAGCCTTGATGGATTCTATTTCCACCAGCCCTGCAGAAAGGGAATTACAGATAACTACTCTGCATAAAACAAAGGTTTCCCCACATTCACCTTTTACCTTCTAAACATAGTGTTATATCCGTGTCCTCTAGTCTTGGGCCATCCATTACTGGGATCAGCTTCCCTCTATTTATCCTGTCCAAACAGCCATGATCTTGTCCACCTCTCTTGAATCTCCTCTTAACCTCCTTTGCTCCAAGGAGAACAATATGATGAAGGTTTTAGCCTCCACCATCCTTTCTGACTGTGAGTAAAAGTAGACTGCAATGGAATTGGAATTGGAATTGAAATTGCTTTATTATTGTCACTTGTACCAAGGTACAGTGAAAAGCTTGTCTTACAAATTGATCGTACAGGTCAATTTATTACACAGTGCATCAAGGTAGTACAAGGTAAAACATTAACAGAATACAGAATAAAGTGTTACAGTTACAGAGAAAGTGCAGTGCAGGCAGACAATAAGATATTGGTATTGGTATTGGTTTATTATTGTCACTTGTACCAAGGTACAGTGAAAAACTTGTCTTGCATACTGATTGTACAGGTCAATTCATTACACAGTGCAGTTACATTGAGTTAGATAAGATAAGATAAGATAAGACAAGGCGAGACAAGACAAGACAAGACAAGACATCCTTATTAGTCACATGTACATCGAAGCATGCAGTGAAATGCATCTTTTGCGTAGAGTGTTCTGGGGGCAGCCCGCAAGTGTCACCACACTTCTGGTGCCAACAAGCATGCCCACAACTTCCTAACCCGTACATCTTTGGAAAGTGGGAGGAAACCAGAGCACACGGAGGAAACTCACACAGACACGGGGAGAACGTCAAAACAGTGGCCGGAATTGAACCTAGGTCGCTGGCGCTGTAAAGCAATACGTTAACCGCTACACTACCATGTCTGCCTGGCAGAGGGAATTCAACAAAGATTCACCACACTCACACAGTGAAATGGTGAACAGATGACAGATCTGTTATCTGAGGAGAGATTGGGTCGGCTAAGTCTCTATTCCTTAGAGTTCACAAGAGCGACAGGAGATCTTACTGAAGACTACAAAATTCTTAGAAGGCTAGATATGGGTAGGATGCTTCCCTTGGCTGAGGAATTTGGAACTAAGTATCACAGTTTTGAATAAGGGGTAGGCTATTTGGAATTGAAAGGTCGATACATTTCTTCACAAAAGATGATGGAAATTTGGAATTCTCAACCCCTGAAGGCCTGTTCAGTTAATTGATTTAATTCAAAACTGAGGTTGATAAGTAGTTAGATATTAGACGAATCAAGAAGTAGGTGGATTGGGCAGGGAAATAATGTAGAGGTGAAAGATCGGTCATGATCTTGTGGAATGTCGGAGCAGTTTCCAGGAGCCAGTGGCCTCCCACTCCCACTGTTGATATCCTTATGCAATCAGAGCCAGGTATTGTTCAAAAGGGACAGATTATGTTCTCAGTTGTGGTGTTACATCGAAATCTCATCGTATAAGGGCACCGTTCAATTGTCTTATCACGTTGGGATAGAGGCTGTCCTTGAGCCTGGTGGTACGTGATCTCAGACTCCTGTATCTTCTGCCTGATGGGAGAGGAGAGAAGAGAGAACGTCCCGGGTGGGTGGGGTCTTTGATTATGCTGGCTGCTTCACCAAGGCAGCGAGAGGTATAGATAGAGTCCATGGAGGGGAGGCTGGTGTCTGTGATGCGCTGGGCTGTGTCCACAGCTCTCTGCAGTTTCTTGCGGTCCTGGGCAGAGCAGTTGCCATACCAAGCTGTGATGCATCCAGATAGGATGCTTTCTATGGTGCATTGATAAAGGTTGGTGAGTGTCAAAGGGGACATGCCAAATATCTTCAGCCTCCTGAGGAAGTAGAGGCACCGGTGAGCTTTCTTGGCCATGACATCTACGTGGTTGGACCAGAACTTGTCCCTGAACAGAGAAAGCCGCTAAAAGTCACTCACATCGGTGGGTCTAGATGCACCCTGGGGAAGAATGATAGTTTCCTTCCTGAAGGATACCGAATCAGAATCAAAATCAGATTAATTATCTTTGACTTGGATGACGTGAAATTTGTTGTTTTGCAGCAGCAGTACAGTGCAAAGGCATAACATTACTATATATTACAAGAATACATCAATAGTGCAAAAAAACCAAAATAACAAGGAAGTGTTCATGAGTTCACGGACCGTTCAGAAATCTGATGGTGGAGGGGAAGAAACTGTTCCAAAATCGCTGAGTGTGGGTCTTCAAGCTCCTGTACCTCCTCCCCGATGATAGTAACAAGAAGAACACATGTCCTGGATGGTGAAGGTCCTTAATGATGGATGCCGACTGCTTGAGGCACCGTCTCTTGAAGGTGTCCTTGATGGTTGGGAGGGTTGTGCCCATGATGGAGCTGGTTGTAGATAGAGTCCATAGAGGGGAGTCCATGAGTCTACAACCCTCTGCAGCCTCTTGCGATCCTGCACATTGGAGCCTCCATACCAGGTGGTGATGCAACCAGTCAGAATGCTGTCCACCGTACATCTGTAGAAGTTTTCAAGTCTTTGGTGGGGAGGGTATTATATTGCATGATATTGGGCCTGGCCTGTAACATGCACTTTCCTCATAGGATGCCTGTGATTTCCCTCACCCTCTGTGGTCTTGAGGCTCCCAATGTCCTGCCAGCCTCCTACCACTTTGTGAAGCGGAGAATGGCGACTGGGCCTGTGAGTGACAGGTATTGGCCCCACCCACAGACTGCTTGATGGCTTCTTGACAGCTTGTGCTGTAAAAGGCCTTTTCTGATGTTTCCAATGATCAAAGACAGCTAGAAACCACTGAAGTACATTTAAATAATTAACAATATATTAATAAAACATTTAAAAACTCTTTTAAAAATGCATTCAAAACTATATTAACTTAAACACTCTGAAATAAATAGCATCTTAACGAGTATTGCCAAGCCCATTCAATGAGCAGTTGCCTTTCCAAGCTGTGATGCATCCGGAGCGGATGCTCTCTCTCTGCAACTGCGTGGGTTTCCTCCGGGTGCTCCAGTTTCCTCCCACGTCCCAAAGATGTCGGGTTGGTAAGTAAGTTGCTGCCACTGTGTAGATGAGTGGTAGAATCTGGAGGGAGCTAATGGGAATGTGAGGAGAATAAAATGAGATTACTGAAGGATTAGTGTCAAGAGGTGTTTGATAGTTGACAAGGACTTTATGAGCTGAAGGGCCTGTTTTCACCTTGTCTGAAACTATAGCTTCTTACTCACAGACTGCCATTGCAGACACTGAGTGCCAGAACATGCTGACATGTAAATTGGTAAATTGATTTATTATTGTCACATGTACCGAGGTACAGTGAAAAACTTAGTTTTGCATGCCATGCATACAGATCATTTCATCACATCATTAAATCAGGGTAGTACAAGGGAAAAACAATGACAGAATGCAGAATATAGTGTTACAGTTACAGAGAAAGTGCAGGCCGACAATAAGGTGCAAGGGCCATGACGAGGTAGATTGTGAGGTCAGAGTCCATCTTATTGTACTAGGGGACCATTCGATAGTTGTATAACAGCGGCATTGAAGCTGTCCTTGAGACTGGTGGTATGTTCTTTCAGGCTTTTATACGTGTACACTATAGCTGGGTGTTGCTACTGTACAGAAGAATTGACTTCTCTCAGCACCATCCCACCCATTACTGAACAATCTATTATTCAGGTCCACCATCTCGTGGCTACCATTATTGATGCAGCCTTTTTAAGAATACTAGATTTGTTTATTTGTTTGAATTTACATTGCTCAGCTGCCCTGGTGGGATTTATATTCATATCTCCGGCCAACGCAACAAGTCTCTGGAGACTGGTTCGGTGAGATAAATCTTTCCCACCCCACTGTGTTTACCATGGCCGTCCGAAAGCACTCTAAAGCTTGCATCATTGTTGCTGGAGCAGCACTGTGGGAGTACAATCACCAGAAGGAATGCAGTGATTCTAGAAAGCAGCTCACCAGCACTTTCTCAAAGGTAAGTAGGAATCTGCAATAAAAGCTTGTGTAGTGAATGGCATCCAGGCTTGGATAATTCAAAATTAGATAATGATAGTGGTGTTCAAGGGGCTTTTGCAGCACGGTAGTGTAGTGGTTAGTGTAATGCTTTACAGCGCCAGCAACCCGGGTTCAATTCCGGCTGCTGTCTGTAAGGAGTTTGTATGTTTTCCCCGTGTCTGCGTGGGTTTCGTCCGGGTGTTCCGGTTTCCTCCCACATTCCAAAGACGTACAGGATAGGAAGTTGTGGGCATGCTCTGTTGGCGCCGGAAGTGTGGCAACACTTGCGGGCTGCACCCAGGACATTCGACGCAAGAGGTGCATTTCACTGCGTGTTTCGATGTACATGTGACTAATAAAGGTATCTTGTCTTATCTTATCTTAGATAGGCACATGACTATGCAGGGAATGGAGAGATCTAGACCATGTGCAGGCAGAAGTGATTAATTTAATTTGGCATCATGGTTGGCACAGACATTGTGGGCCGAAGGGCCTGTTCCTGTGCTGTACTGTTCTATCTTCTATGTTCTAAATTCAAATTTTGTTAAAATGAATCCCAGTCACTAAGTTTGCTTCCTTTCCCAGGCACAAGTCAGGAATGTCTTGGAATGCTCTCTACTTGCCTAGATGAGTGCAGATTCAACAACTCTCAAGAAACCCAACGCCATTCAGGACAAAGCAGCCCACTTGTGTGGCACCCCGTCAACCACCCTAAACATTCACTCCCTCCATCACTGGCTCACAGTGGCTGCAATGTGAACCATGTGCAAAATGCACTACAGCTACTCACATGGGCTACTCCGACAGTATCTCCTCAACCTGTGACTTCCACCACAAGAAAGGCAGCAGAGGCATGGGGTCCACCTGCAGTTTCCCTTCCAAGTTGCACACCATTGTGACCTGGAAATATATTGGTACTGGTATTGGTTTATTGATGTCACTTGTTTTGAGGTACAGTGAAAACCTTGTCTTGCATACCGATCGTACAGGTCAATTCATTACACAGTGCAGTTACATTGCCAATCCTTCATTGTTGCTCGGTCCGAATCCTGGAACTCCCTCCCAACAGCACCGTGGGAGCACCTTCACCAGAAGGACATCAGTGGTTTGAGAAGATGGTTCACTATCACCTTCTGAAGAGCATTTAAGGTTGGTCTAAAATTCTGGTCTTACTGGCAATCCCAAAGAATTCCCTCTCTGCCACAAAGAGCACCTGTTTTCATCTGTAACATTGCCTGTTCTTCACCTTCCTTCCCCACATCTTCTTGAAAACTGCAGAGAGTAATGGACTCATGGGCACATCCCTCCCCACCATCGATAGTATCTACAAGGAGCCATTGCCTCAAGAAGGCAACATCTGTCATCAAAGATCCCCACCATCCGGGTCATGCCATCTTCTCGCAGCTACCACTGGGCAGGAGGTACAGAAGCTTGAAGTCCCACACCACCAGGTTCAGGAACAGCTACTTCCCTTCAACCATTTGGTTTTGAAACAACTGCACAACCCTAATAACTAGAATTTAGCAACACTGTGACCACTATGAACACTATGATTTTGATCACTTTGCACTGAAACAGACTGTTTTTTTTTGCTCTGATTGTGTTCTTTCTTGTAAAAATTGTTTAATTTATGTTTTTCTTGTGAATGCTGCTATGTGCCTGTGATGCTGCTGCAAGTAACTTTTTCATTGCACTTGTGTACACATGTACTTGTGCAGATGACGATAAACTTGACTTTGACATTACCTCTGGACTTCAATGGTCTTTCATTCTCAACCCTCTTTAATAGTTCTGTTCAATCCCACAACATGTCCCTCTCATTCATTCCCCTTGTCGTTGCACAGCTCATCTTTAAAGTCATCATCCTGTTTAAAACTCCCTCTGTTTCTCTGTGGCCTTTCCCAAAACTTCAACACCCCTGCTCCATGAAAAGCAGAATCCTCCCACTCTGTCTTCTGCCTCCACACTATTGCCAGCCATTTCTCCCCACTGCGATCCATTCTCGTAGAGTCATACCGCACGGAAACAGGCTCTTCGGCCCAACTGTTCCATGCTGACCAAGATGCCCACTTAAGCTAGTCCCATTTGCCCAAGTTTGGCCCACATCCCTCTAAACCTTTCCTATCCATGTACCTGTCCAAGTACCTTTTAAGTGTACCTGCCTCAACCACTTCCACTGGCAGTTCATTCCATGCACTGACCTCCCTCTGGGTGAAAAAGTTGCCCCTCAGGTTCCTATTACATTTCTCACCTCTCACCTTAAACCTTTGCCCTCTAGTTCTTGATCCCCCAACCCTGGGGATAAAGACTGTGTGTATTTACCCTATCTATAGCCCCTCAAGATTTTATACACCTGTATAAGATGACCTGTATAAGGTGTACAAGATGATAAGAGGCATAGATCGAGCGGACAGTCAGAGACTTTTTACCAGGGCAACAATGGCTAACACGAGGGGACATAATTTTAAGGTGATTGGAGGAAGGTATAAGGAGGATATCAGGGGTAAGTTTTTTACACAGAGAGTGGTGGGTGCGTGGAACGCACTGCTGGCAGAGGTTATGGGGGCAGATACATTAGGGACATTTAAGAGACTCTTAGATGGCCACATGAATGACAGAGAAATGGAGGGCTATGTGGGAGGGAAGGGGTTAGATAGATATTAGAGCAGGATAAAATGTTGGCACAACATTGTGGGTGAGAGGGCCTGTACTGTGCTGTAGTGTTCTATGCTCTATGTTCTATAAGATCACCTCTCAGTCTCCTACGTTCTAATGAAGATCCCAACGTGCTCAATCTCTCTCTCCATAACTCAGTCTCTCGAGTCCGGGTAACATCCTGGTCAACATTTTTCTCACCTGTCAATCCCTCTGACTTCCTTTCCAAGCTCCTACTGTAAGACATTGAATAGCAGAAAATTTATAATGCTAAATGAGGCCATTCAGTTCATCACAAAGTCAGAGTCATATGGCACATAAAGACACCCCACAACCAAATATATCCGTACTAACTACCAAGCATGATCCCACTTAACAGCAACCTTTTGCCTTACACGCATGGCAATTCAAGTGCTGGTCTAAAATAGGGGAGAATAAAATCGGATTAGTGTAAATGTGTGGTTGATGGTCAGTACAGACTCATTGGGCCGAAGGGCCTCTATGACCTATTTAAAATATATACCTGACAGCAAAACTGACATCCTGGGTCTTGCAGGGCTAGAGATCAAAAAATCCTCCAGGAAACTTCATGATTGAGAATTCGGAACTTCTGCCATGGTTCTGAACCTCATTAGAGGCCCCCCTTTATTCTCTGTTCAATAACATTTTGATGAAAAGAGCATTATTTTAATTGCACAACATTTTTTTGCCAGATATAGAATGGCATTGACAAAGAAAGACTGCCAATATAGAACGATGAGAAATGTTAAAATCTGCCCTAAATCACACAAATGGCCTGATTCATATTGATTTTACTAGCAGAACATAAGTCAAGAACATCCCAACAAATCACTCGTCCCCGTGAGTACAAGTTTACTTTTAGGTATGTTGACGTGCTGTATGGGTTCTGGACCATAAAATACACATCTTCTCATATCCATCGCGTGCTACCTGAGCTGTAGTACATTACACAAACCCAATAAGCCGATAATTAATCATTCATTCTTTACCAACACAGTTCAGGACTCAGCTACGTCAACCCAAACTTAGAGGTTAGGAACAGAGTCACAGGAACAAGCTTCTCGACCCCTTGAGTTACCCTTTCAGATCATGGTTGATCCATATTTAACCTGCATTGGGTCCACACAGTGGCATTGCAACAATTTGCCAATCTCATTGGTGAAGCTTTAAAATGAACCCCAAACTCATGGGTTGTTGGGGGAAAGGTTTCAAGATTCCTACACCCCACTGTACAGGGAAGTCAAGACATATTGTGCTCTCTTATTCTGCAAGGAACAGTTTCCGTCCGTTGGTTATCTGCCTTCAGGACACATTTAGTCATTATCTCAGCCTCAAAATTAATATGTAAAAGAGTGTGGTTGTCTCATTGGAAATCAGAATTTCACATGAACAATGGGTTCATTCAACCAGCTTCTGCATAAAATGACACCAGAGCTCTTCAATCAATTTCCACAGAGCGGACTTGTCAAATATTCCCAGAACCATTCTCAGACATGTGCATCTATTCAAGTTTTAACTTCAATTTCTTTTCCTTTGGAGATTATATGCAGGAGAATTTAAAGTACTCATGCAGGTATGGGTTCCAGTTTCTACACAGGTGGGTATCTGCAGCAAGTGACATGTCTCCTGACATCCCAAAGCCTTTCAACCTTGTGCAAGGCACAAGTATGAAGGAGTATTCCCCATTTTCTGGATGAGTGTAGCTCCAATGAGTCTTAAGAAGCTTAACACCATTCAGTAGAACGCATCCTGCTCCATCAACCACTAAGAAGATTCGACTTGTCCACGAGGATACTCTCAAACTTCGACTGATGCGTTAAAGAATGTATCCTGATGGGTTGCATCTCAGCTTGATATGGCAGCTGTTCTGCTCTGGACTGACTCAACTTACAGAGAGTGGTGAACACAGCCTAGTCCATCACAGGCTCCTCACTTCATTCCATCCAGTCCACCTTCACAGTGCATTGCTTCAGGAAGGTTGACGGTATCGTCAAGGATGCCTGCCACCCTGGGCCATTCCCTTTCCTCTCTTCTACCTTCTGGGAGAAGATGCAGGAGTTTGAAAGCCTGGACGACCAGACTGAAGTTAAGTTTCTTCCCCACTGCTATCAGACTCCTGAACCAATCACCTCTTTCACATCCCCTTCCCGATGGTGCCGCCACGTTCTCGGACTCTTAACTCTCCCTCTGTTATTAACTCTGTTACTGCCACTTTAGCATTTCTTTTTGCACTGCTTCAATTTACACTACAGTCTTTGCACTATTCCATTGTTCTACGCTTGGCGCTGTATTTATTGCCATATTTATTATTACCACACCTACTGTTTACTCTGTGAGCTTCATGCGAGCAAGGAATTTTATTGCATCTTGCGGTATATGACAGTAAACTAATCTGAACTAATCTGACCCTGAAGATTGATTCCCTCTACCATCAGTGAGCGGTGGCTGTAGTGCCCATCATCTTCAGAATGTAGCGCGGCTTGCTCTCGGTCGCCTTGGTCGTGCAGACAGCATCTCCCAAACCGAACCTCCATGAAGGTGAAGAGTCGTTGGTGACTGCAGGTTCTCCATCAAGTCACACACCATCCTCGCAAGGAAGGATACTTCTGCTCCACCCTTATCACTGGGTCAACGTGCTGGAGCACTTGGGTGTATCTTCACCACTCAGTAGCTGTGTAAGAAGGTGGCTGATCATCTAAAGTTCATGAGGACCATTCATGTCAAATGGGGAGAGAATGGATGGTGTTGATGCTCAAAGGGACTTAGGTGTCCTTGTACACAAGTCAGAGGTGGCCAACAAGCAATTAGGATGACAAATGGTATGTTACCCTTTATTACAGAAGGATTTGATTGTATAGGGGTTTTGGTGAGATCACACTTGGAGTATTTGATCTCCTTACCTAAGAAAGGATGTATTTGGCATTAAGGGAGTGCATCAGACTGTTTCAGGGATGATGGGTTTGCCATATGAAGGGAGAATGAATAGGTTAGTACTGTTCTTTAGAGTTTAGAAGTATAAGAGGAGCCCTCATTGAAACTTATAAAATACTTGAAGGTTTTGTTAGGCCGCACTTGGATTATTGTGTGCAGTTCTGGTTGCCCCATTACAGGAAGGATGTGGAGGCTTTGGAGAGGGTGCAGTGGAGGTTTACCAGGATGCTGCCTGGATTAGAAGGGATTAGCTGTAAAGAGAGATTGGACAAACTTGAATTGTTTTCTCTGGAGCGTCGGAGACCGACGGGAGACCTGATAGATAAAACTATAAGAGGCATAAAGAGGTTGGACGGTCAGAATCTTTTTCCCAGGGTAAAAATGTAAAAAGTGAGAGAGTACAGCTTTAAGGTGAGAGGGGAAAAGTTTAAAGGAGATGTATGAGGCAGGTTTTTTTACACAGAGAGCGGTAGGTGCCTGGAACGGGCTGCCAGGGGTGGTGGTGAAAGCAGATACCATAGTGGTGTTTAAGAGGCTTTTAGATAGACACATGAACATGCAGGGAATGGAGGGATATGGATCATGTGCAGGCAAAAGGGATTTAGTTTTATTTGGCATCATGATTGGCATAGACATCGTCAGAATCAGAATTAGAATCAGTTTATTATAACTGACATATGACATGAAATTTGTTGTTTTATGGCAGCAGTACAGTGCAAGACATAAAATCTATAAATTACAAAAATAAATAAATAATGCAAAAAAAAGGAATAACGAGACCGTTCAGAAATCTGATGGCGGAGGGGAAGAAGCTGTTCCTGAATCGTTGAGTGTGTGTCTTCAGGCTCCTGTACCTCCTCCCTGACGGTAGTAATGAGAAGAGGGCACGTCCGGGGTGGTGAGGGTCCTTAATGTTAGATGTCGCCTTCTTCAGGCACCGCCTCTTGAAGATGTCCTTGATGGTGAGGAAAGTTGTGCCTGTGATGGAGCTGGCTGAGTCTACAACCCTCTGCAGCTTCTTTTGATGTTGTACATTGGAGCCTCCATACCAGGCGGTGATGAAACTAGTCAGGATGCTCTCCACAGCACATCTGTAGAAATTTATAAGAGTCTTTCATGACATATTGCATCTCCTCAACCTCCTAATGAAGTAGAGCCGCTCGTGTGTCTTCTTTGTGATTGCATCAATGTGTTGGGTCCAGGATAGATCCTTTGAGATGATAATGCCAGGAGTTTGAAGCTGCTCACCTTTTCTACCACTGACCCCTCAATGAGGACTGGTGTGTGTTCTCCCGACTTCCCCTCCCTGAAGTTCACAGTCAATTCCTTGAACTCGCTGACATTCAGTGCAAGGTTGTTGTTGTGACACCACTCAACCAGCTGATCTATCTCCCTCCTGTACACCTCCCCGTCGCCATCTGAGATTCTGCCAACAACAGTGGTGTCATCGACAAATTTATAGATGGTGGGCCAAAGGTCCTGTTCTTGTGCTGTACAGTTCCATGTTCTATGTATGTTCTGTATTTCACAGGCTAGGTGCAGAGAGATTGTTTCACCTACTGAGAAGTTTGGACCAAGGGCCACAGTCTTAGAATGAAGGGGCAACCATTTAGGAGATGAGGAGAAATTTCTTTGCTCAGAGGGTGGTGAATGTTTAGAATTCCCTAACTCTGGATGGCTGTAGAAACTTAGTGGTTGTGATCCTTTGAAGCAGTGGTCGATAGATTTCAGGGCGTTAAGGGAATCAACGGATTTGTAGAAAGTGCTGGAAAATGTCATGGAAGTAGAAGATCATTGATGATGTTGATGAATAGAAGAGCAGGATTGATGGGCTGAATGGCCTACTCTTGCTCGTCCTTCTTACATTCTTGTGTTTAATAACATCTCGTGTGGCACCACATTGAGGATCTTCTGTAAGACCAAATAAACAGCTTCTCCACAACCTATTTTGCTATTTACAGGTATTAACTGCATAGCTTTGGTTGACTAACAGAGAGTCAAAAAGAATTCATGCATTCACAGTACATGACAAAGAAGAATTGAAGCAACTTTCAGCACAGACATTCCACATTTTCACCATTCTCTGTTGGTGAAGTTTTCCCTGAATTCCTTACAGGATTTATTGATGTTTATCCGAAATCATTGGGTCCTAATTTTGACCCTAGCACCTGAGATAACATGTCCATCAGATCAAACCCCATCACCATTTTAAAGCGTACCGTCAAGTCAATCCTGGTCAGTATTTATTCTTCAAATCTATACAGCTAAAATGTTTACCACATTGTGGAATCTTGCTGTGTACAAATTGCCTGCTGTATTTCATACAACACAGCAGAAGCTACACTCACAAAGTGCTCCATTGGCTGTAAAGCGCTTCGGGAATATCCTGAGGCAACAAAAAGTGTAACACAAAAGCTGTGTGTGGTTCTAATGCCCAGTGGAAATCCACAGTGGCAGCTCACAATGTCAATCGTATGAAATGTTGGCGGGTGAAGTCTGGCGAGGAAGTGTGGCTGGCGGTGTTGCTTCCATTGCTTCTCTCCCTCACATACAGTCCTCTCTCCCCAGATTCTCTGAGTCCAATACTTGAAACAAGCAGACATATGAATTAGGAGCAGAATACTCGGCATTTGGTCTCTTGAGCCTTCTCTGACATTTAATAATATCGCGGCTGATCTGATTGTCACCTCAACTCTGCATTCTGTGGTAACCTTTCACTCTTTTGCTTTTCACAAAGCTATCTCCCTCTGCCTTAGAAACATTCAAATACTGCATCCACAGCCCTTTGAGGAAGAGAGTTCCAAAGATCTATAAGCCTCTGGGAGAAAAAAAATCATCCCATCTCACTTAATTGAGTGAAGCCTTACTTTAAAATAGTGCCTGCACTTCCAGAAACTTTGTATGAATTTTGGATTTTCGGTCCAAAGCTTCAAAAATTGTGGAGACACAAGAGACCGCAGATGCTGGAATCCGTAGTAAAAAAAACTACTGCAATAGTCCTGATACAGGGTTTCCACCTGAAACGTCGACCTCCACAGATGCTGCTTGACCCGCTGAGTTCCTCCAGCAGTTTATTTTTTTGTTTAAACATTGTGGGTTAGACTATTGTACAAAATATAAACCATCTCGTAAAATGTTCTGTTTCTCGCTTTCATTAAAAATTAATTTGGCAAAGCGTTAAACGATTGATTTGCAGCCGCAACAAAAGATTAGTTTAATGTGGTAGTATATTTGGTTTGGTTCCAATGTATCCATCAATCTAGTTACCTGTGTGTTGGTTAGT
Organism: Pristis pectinata; assembly: GCF_009764475.1. Classification (NCBI taxonomy): domain Eukaryota; kingdom Metazoa; phylum Chordata; class Chondrichthyes; order Rhinopristiformes; family Pristidae; genus Pristis; species Pristis pectinata. Next base: position 8,157,833 of record NC_067413.1, read on the forward strand.
CAATCATACAGGAGGTTGGAAAGGTTATATTATGAACATTCTTTAAGGGAACGTCACCTGAATAATCAGAATGTAATGTACTCCGATGTTATCATTAAGCATAAATAGTAATGGCATTCCCATGCATTAGTGTAGGTGAAATCACTTTTTCTCTCCTCATTGCTTGTCATCCCAAGGTTATCCTTCAGCCCATGATGTCTGTGCTGACCATGATGTCAAATTAAACTAAATCCCTTCTGCTTGCATATGATACATATCCCTCCATTTCTTGTATGCTCATGTGCTTGACTAAATGTCTCAAATGCTACTTTCATGTCTGCTTCCATCACCACCCCTAGCAGCCTGTTCCAGGCACCCACCGCTCTCTGTGTAAAGAACTTGAGTTTTTTCCAGCATTTTCTGTTTTTTTCCCTGATTTCTAGCATCTGCAGATTTTTTTATTTGCATTTATAAAATTTTGATTTTTAGGGGAAAATGGGCTAGAATGATAGAAAAATGGAAGGCTATGTGGGAGGGATAAAACGCAGGCACAACATTGTGGGCCGAAGGGCCTGTACTGTGCTGTAATATTCTAAAAAAAACTTACCCTGCACAACTCCTTTGGACTTTCCCTCTCTCACCTTAAATGCATGTCCTTTAGTATTTGACAATCCACCCTGGGAAAAAGACTATCTACCCTATCTTTGCCTCTCATAATTTTATAAAACTCTGTCAGGTCTCCCCTCAGCCTCCAGAGAAAACAACCCAAGTTTGTCCAACCTTCCCTTATAGTTAATACTCTCTAATCCAGCCAGCGTCCTGGTAAAACTCTTCTGCACCCTCTTCAAAACCTCCATATCCTTCCTGTAATGGGGTGACCAGAACCGCACACAATACTCCAAATGTGGACCAGCCAAAGTTTTGTACAACTGCAACATGATTTCCTGACTCTTACACCTAATATCCTGACTGATGAAGGCAAGTACGCCCGATGCTTTCTATACCACCCTATTTACTTGCATTGCCACTCTTGGACGTATGTGATATACTTCAACATTTTGAAAGACATATTGCATAAATGCCTTTCCTCAATTCTTCCCCTGGAACCCTAGAAATGTTTCTTTTTTCGGCATATATTTTGGAAGTATAACAGAAGTGAGAAACTAGAGTTATATAGTCATGGAAAGAAACAGCACAGAAACTTGCTTTTGGCCCACTGAGTCCACACCAACCATCAACCACCCATTTACACTAATCCTACACTGAACCCATTTTTAATTCTCTCCACATAGAACATAGAACATAGAACAAATTATGGAACATAGAACACAGAACATAACAGCACAGTACAGGCCCTTCAGCTCACAATGTTGTGCCGACATTTTATCCTGCTCTAAGATCTATCTAACCCTTCCCTCCCACATAGCCCTCCATTTTTCTATCATTCATGTGTCTCTTAAATGTCCCTAATGTATCTGCCCCCACAACCTCTGCTGGCAGTGCATTCCACGCACCCACCACTCTCCGTGTAAAAAACTTACCTCTGACATCCCCCTTATACCTTCCTCCAATCACCTTAAAATTATGCCCCCTCATGTTAGCCATTGTCACACTGGGAAAAAGTCTCTGTCCACTTGATCTATGCCTCTTATCACCTTGTACACCTCTATCAAGTCACCTCTCATCCTCCTTCTCTCCAAAGAGAAAAGTCCTTGCTCACTCAGCCTATCCTCATAAGACGTGCTTTCCAATCCAGGCAACATCTTGGTGAATCTCCTCTGCACCCTCTCTAAAGCTTCCACATCCTTCCTATAATGAGGTGACAAGAACTGAACACAATACTCCAAGTGTAGTCTGACCAGAGTTCTATAGAGCTGCAACATCACTTCACGGCTCTTGAACTCAATACCCCAACTAATGAAGGCCAACACTCCATACACCTTCTTAACAACCCCATCGACCTGCGTAGCAACCTTGAAGGATCTATGGACGTGGACCCCACGATCTCTCTGTTCCTCCACACTGCTAAGATTCCTGCCATTAACCTGCCATTAAGCTAATTGAAATTAAATTCTGATCAGCCACAATAATATTTGAACTCACATCTACTTATTTAAAGCTCAGATATCTGGATGCAGGACCAATGAGATAACCACCATTCTGACTTAGTTGCTATTCCATTGGGCCTACCTGCTTTCTCTTTGTAAGTCTTTAATATTTCTGAAGAAAGAATAAAGGAAAGCTTTGCATGACATGAGCAATACAAGAAGCATTGGAGGAACTCAATGGGTCGGGCAGCATCTATGGAGGGAAATGGACAGTCGACGTTTCAGGTCAAGACCCTTTATCTTTTCTGCTTTTTGTGTTGCTCCAGATTCTAGCATCTACAGTCTCTCGTGTCCCCATTTTGCATGTTATGAAGTACTTTACATGACCTCAAGATGCTTCATGCACGTTGCAACCAATGATGTACTTTTAAAGCATGGTCATGCTTGTAATGTAGCCAACTCATCAGCCAATGTATGCGTAACAAGCTCCCACCAATAAGAATCATGTCCACACAAGCAGCTTTTGGTTCCAAAGTAAAATACTGCAGATGCTGGAAATCTGAATCAGAACGAGAAAGTGCTGGGGATACTCAGAAGTTCAGGGAGCATCTGTAGAGAGAGATACAGAGTTCATGTTTCAGGTTAATGACCAGTTAGTTGAGAGATTGGCCAGGATACATTTTAATAACACAGTTATAAACAAATCTGTATCTGGAAATTCCAAAAGATTATATGCAATAATCAGCTGAGTTATTTGCAATTGTTCAATCTGATTCGTGTAAGAAAACTTTTAGTTTATTTCCGAAAAGTAATTTCTGAAACCATTGCCTTCTTGTGAGCACAAGCTAATGTACATCAATTATCTTTAAAGCTAGGATTCTTGGTCCTCAGTTTGGTAGCCACATATTCTCAGGTGCTGGCTCTGCAGACTCACAAATATTTCCAAACAATAGTTACTGACTGCTCAACAGAAAGAGAACATTGAAGCATTGTTTCGGTATCATGTTACATTTTGGCCAGACATTGAGGAGATTCTTGTTTGTCTTAAGTAAGTTTAGGTGAATGCATGAAATGACTGTCAAACTGGACCTGAAGGAGAAATACTGATCCCAACTGAAACACTAACATAGACAAGGTATCTAAAACTAGAGGGCATAGGTTTAGGGTAAGGGGCATGAGGTTTACAGAGAGTTGTGGACACAGCTTCAGCACATCATAAAAAGCAGCCTCGCCTCCATGGACTCTGTCTACACTTCTCACTGGCTCAGTAAAGCAGCCAGCATAATCAAAGACCCCACCCACCCTGGACATTCTCTCTCCTCCCCTCACCCATCAGGCAGAAGATACAAAAGCCTGAACGCACGTACCACCAGGCTCAAGGACAGCTTCTATCCCACTATTGACCTCACAAGCTACCTCGTCATGGCCTTACACCTTATTGTCTGCCTGCACTGCACTTTCTCTGTAACTCTAACACCTTATTCTGCATTCTGTTATTGCTTTTCCCTTGTACTACCTCAATGTACTGATATGATGAAATGGTCTGTATGAATGGCACAGATGACAAAGATTTTTATTGTACCTCAGTATATATGACAATAATAAACCAATTTATCAATTTAGTGGGGACATAAGGATGAACTGTTTCACCCTGGAGGATGGTTGGAATTTGAAACAGACTGCCTGAGAGGTTGGTGGAGGGAAGTACTGTCACAACATTTAAGAAGTATCCACACAAGCACTCAAAATTGCCAACAGATTGCAGGCACAGTAGTGTAGCAGTTCGCATAACGCTCTTACAGCGCCAGCAACCTGGGTTCAATTCCCGTTGCTGTCTGTAAGGAGCTTGTACATTCTCCCCGTGTCTGCGTGGATTTCCTCCGGGTGCTCCGGTTTCCTCCCACATTCCAAACACGTACGGGTTAGGAAGTTGTGGGCATGTTATGCTGGCGCCGGAAGCGTGGCGACACTTGCAAGCTGCCCCCAGAACACTCTATGCAAAAGATGTATTTCACTGTGTGTTTTGATGTACATGTGACTAATAAAGACACGTTATACCTTAGATAGAAGGCTATGGACCAAGTGCTGATAAATGGGGTTATTATAGATAGGTCATTGATGGTCAGCATGGACAGGGTGGGCTGGAGCGCCTATTTCCGTGCTGTATGACTCCATGACCAACAAATGTTGAATAACGGATCTTTTATTTCTCATATTACCTGAAAGTAATTCTCATTTCATATTTCTGACACTCGTCATTATTTTTCCACTTTGCTGTTGTCAGGTGAAACATTTATGCCTGTTCCCTGGCATTCCCAAGTCTCCAGATTGTCCTGAAATCTCTAGGAATTGAAGGTTGGTGATCAGAATAAGAGCGAAATCACAGAGGCCTTAAAAATATACTGGCTTCTTTTTCAGTTTCTTCAAACAATTCTCTTCATTGACTGTGGGAACATTACTGGCAATGGCAAAGAAAGTCATTTTGGCAGACAGACAAGAGCAAGGCAGTTGGATGATGAAAAGTTAGATTGCTTTTCAAAGGCTACAATGTAGAACCCAATGTCTACAGATAGACTGGGTGACTAATGGTGGGGGAGTTTGAGAACTTGGGTAGCTGTTGTTGTTTGTTACTCATTCTCAATAAGACCATGACAGCTAGTCTTTCCTGTTGCAATGTTAATGGATCAATCTGGTTGTTGGTGGAAAGTCCTCGGTGAAATCTCCAGAAATGTACAAACAGATGTGTCAACTCCATTGCTTTCCAATATCTGTAGGCGTATTAATATAATAAGTAGCAGTTAGTTTCCCTTGTGTTATGGGCAGGGACTGGTATGAATGTAATAGAACATGGGGTCATACAGCACAGAAACAGGTCGTCTCGCCCACCAAGTCTGCATCGGTCATCGGGCACCCACTTCCACTAATCCCATATTATTCCCTCCACATTCCCATCATCTCTCCCCAGATTCCACCATTCAGCCAAACACGAGGATCAAGTTACAGTGGCTAATTAACCTACCAATTCTTCAGGATGTGGGAGGAAACTGGAGCACCCAGAGGAAACCCACACGGTCACAGGGAGAGCGCACAGACTCCACGCAGACAGCACCGGCAGGTCAGGATTGAACCCAGGTCTCTGGATCTGTGAGGCAGGAATTCTCTTAGCTGTACCACTATGTCGTTGCAATTTTCTCATTTGGCCTTACATTCGTTTATCTAATCTCCTGAAACCCAGAAAGATGAATAGTTCAGTGATTGCTGGCAGGATCTGAATCCTTAACATCTACTTGCAACAAAAATCTACTTGCTTTAACCATCTATCAGCTTCTCTGCATTGTTAAACAATTGTAAAACTGTACCACAATGTTACATTTATTGGGTTAAATCATACTGATGTAACTATTTGTCCTATGTTATATGTGCTACACATATAATAGTGTGAGCACTGAACTTTGCCAAGGAAATTTGATTCCATTGAATTCAGTGAGGCTGAAATTCAGAAGCAAAGTCGACTGGAAGCTGTTTCAACATTCACTGCACGTTTAATGCAGTCTACAGAAGATGAATTGCAACCTCATTGTCTTTTGATCAACTTTATTGCTTAAATCAGACTGGAATCTCTTCTACAGCAGGGCAGCTTCCTTCTTTCAGATGACCTGCCTCTCTCAGTAGAACACAGGTTAGAGATTTTTTTGAATCTCTAAATGTATGTTTACCACTCCACAGATGTGAATACAGAGATCCACACCAATACTTCAAGACAGTGTTGATGGAGTACTATATTATCAGAGACATTACGTTTTGGAAAATTAACATTTCATATTAATTCGTTGAGTTAAAGGCGGTTCGTTTGTTACTTAAGGTTGCCTGGTACAGAGGCTCCAGTGCACAGGATCACAAGAGGCTGCAGAAGGTTGTAGACTCAGCCAGCTGCATCATGGGCACAACCCTCCCCACCATCGAGGACATCTTCAAGAGGCGGTCCCTCAATAGGCGGCATCCATCACTAAGGACCCTCACTATCCGGGATATGCCCTCTTCTCGTTACCACCATCAGGGAGGAGGTATGGGAGCCTGAAGACCCACACTCAATGACTCAGGAACAGCTTCTTCCCCTCCTCCATCAGATTTCTGAACGGTCCATGAAACCATGAACAATACTTTGTTCTTCCTTTTTTTGCACTATTTACTTATTTTTGTAATTTACTGTATAGTAATTTTATGACTTTGCACTGTACTACTGCTGCAAAACAACAAATTTCACGTCATCTAAGTCAGTGATAATAAATCTGATTCTAAATTCCAAGGCTGTGCTTGGACCTCGATCATTGTCCAATCATGACTATGCCATTCTTAAAGGTGCACTGAAATTCTTAGGCCATTGATTCTCCTGACAAAGAGGCAACTGTTTCACCCAGATATTTGAACCAGCCATCCAATTAATCTCAACACCCCAGTCTGTCCCCATAGCACTTCAAATGTTACCCCCTTGAGTCTTGGATGATGAAAACTGATCTCACTGAGAAACACAAGATTCTGCATGGATGTTAAGAGGCTGTTTCTTCCAGCTGGGAAGTCCAGAGCACAGGGGACAGAACCTCAGGATAAGGTTTGCACATTTAGGACAGAGATACAGAAAAGTTACAGCCATTGAGTATAATTAAGGCAGAGGTCTTTGGTTATTAGGTACCAAAGGATTATGGAGATTGGATAAGAAAATGGACAAGTTCCAGGGTCAGCCTTGATCCCATTGAATGTTGGAGAAAGATGAAGAACCTCCTACTGATCTTACTTTGGTGTTCTTATGTTCAAGTCAGTGTAATTGTTATCACCCAGATCACCATTACTGCAGGTTTTGTGCTCAAATGATCAACATTTTAAAAAGAGAACCACAAAAGCTGCTTAGAGATCCAAGATAATCAAGTGTTGCAATGATACATTTTAGAGGTATATAATCAAGGAATAACATAAATAGTCCTTTTGGCCCACAACGTCCATGATACTGATCTATACAAATCCCATTTACCAGCACTTGGTCCGTAGTCTCCTGTGCCTTGGCAGTTCAATTGCTCATCCAGATGGGTTGTGAAAGAATCAGCTTCTACCACTTTTTCAGGCAGTGTGTTCCAGATTTCACCCACCCTCTGAGACGGAAACATTTCGACATTAGATTCCTTCTAAACCTTTTACTCCTCTCCTTCAACCTATGCCCTCTGTTCTTTGACACCTCCATGGTAGTGGAGAAAACCTTCTTACTATCTGCCCCATCTATGCTCCATATTATTTTGTATATCTCTATCAGGTCCTTCCTCAGCCTCCTCCACTCCAAGGAAAACAAACCCAACCCATCCAGTCTCTCCTCATTACTGAAACATTCCATCCCTGGCAACATCCTGGTGAATCTACACTGTCTCCTTTCAATAACATCTGCTCCAAATGATATTGATTTTCATGATAAAGGTGACTATTCATGCAGGGAATTGGAGACTGAGGAACATTCTCTGCTCATCCAGCACCAAGAGTCACATGAAAGTCAGCCAAGGGCTTAGAGCTGCCAGACACAAGCACTGATATTGTTCCAGACTCAGGCCAATGTAAGCTATCAGTGGAGAGAATGTCAAGCATTTCAAATGGTGGCCCATTTGTTTATTAACAACATTAAAAGGGATGGAATGTGCTTGGCTCAATTCCAAAAGTAACATAAACAGGAAGAATATTAGTCCATGCACTTCCATGATTTATGGGGCAAATAACTGGAGGGTTTGAATTTTCTCCAAGAAAGGGACACTGTTATGCCTCCACAAAAGCATTAAGGCACAGTATATCAATATATCCAAAGAGGTGGTGGCTTATTTGCAAGGCAGATCACTTCAATTATAATAACACTGAGACTTTACATTCATGCCACAAGCTCTATTAGTGACACAATTGGGGTGGCACCATGGCACAGCTAATAGAGCTGTTGCCTCAAGTTCCAGCAACACTGTAACACTATATTCTGCATTCTGCTGTTGTTTTTCCCTTGTACTACCTCAATGCACTGATGTGGTGAAATGATTTGCATGGATGGCGTGCAAAACAAAGTTTTTCACTGTACCTTGGTGCGTGTAACAATAACAAACCAATTTACCAGCAACCCCGGGTTCAATCCTGACCTCTGGTGTCGTCTGTGTGGAGTTTGCATTTTCTGCCTGCAACCATGTGGGTTTCTTCTGGGTTCTTGTCTTTTAATGTACTGTGCTGCTGCTGCAAAAAGCTGGTTTACATGGCGTTTATACACTGGGTATGTATGCCCATGACAATAAACTTGAACTTCAACTTGGGTGCTCCGGTTTCTTCCCACATCCCAAAGACATACTGGTTGATACACTAATTGGCTATTGCAAATTGCCCGCAGTAGGTAGGCGAGTGGTAGAATCCAGACGGGAGATGATGGAGATGTGGAGACCATTAAAAAAATGGAATTAATGTAGGATTAGTGTAAGTAGGTACTTGATGGTTGGCACGGACTTGATGGGCTGAAGTGCCTGTTTCTGTGCTGTATCTCTCTATGATTCTATAATTGTACTGCTATACAGCAGGCACACCAGAATCTCCTGTTCGATTAGGATCACAGTATGAAATCAGACATAAGTACACAGATAACAGCATGCTCATCTTTAAAAATATACTTCATTCCTTCATCTTTTTAAAAAAAATAGTAAGCTATTTTAGTCTATCTCAATTTATATTTTCAACAATCTGATATAAGGAATGTCCATGTGCATCCAACAAACACTACCAGCTAAACAAATGAGTTTTGGCGTCTTTCTGATCTCCAAGCAAGTTTTGTGACTGAATCCACTTTCGGACTCTTTGGTTCTGGATTTGAACTCAGTGAACATTCTCTTGCTTTTTCGGACTTGCTGGGATTTGGAACTTCGCTTCCTGACATGTGCACTGGCTCCAACTCAGACGCCACTTCATGATCAAGTGGCCCACCTGCCAGACTTAGTTCATGCCCAGCAGAGATCATTTGATCTGCATGAATGTGTTACATCTTGTTACCAACTTCAATCAATTCTTTCCCCTCCCCGCCGTCATAACCTGCCCATCAATTCCCCACCTCCTTCCCTTTATTCCATGGTCCACTGCCCTCTCCTACCAGATTCCTTCTTCTTCTACCCCTTTGCCTCTTCTACCAATCACTTCTCAGCTTCTTACATCACTCCCATTCACTCCCCCCTCCCTCATCCACCTACCTTCCCCCTCCCACGTGGACTCACCTATCACCTGCCAGCCTGTGCTCCTCCCCCTCCCCCCCAAACTTCTTATCTGGCTTCTGCCCTCTTCCTTTCCACTCCTGATGAAGGGTCGGCCTGAAACATCGACTGTTCATTTCCCTCCATAGACGCTGCCTGACCAGCTGAGTTCCTCCAGCCTTTCGTGTGTGTTGCTCCAGATTCCAGCATCTGCAGAATCTCTTGTGTCTCAATCAAATGTCTGGCAGCCTCACACACCTCTGTTTCGTAAATCCCATTAAATAACCAGTCTTGGTGAAGGGTTTCGACCGGAAGATTCGACAGTTCCTTTCCCCTCCCACAGACATCGCTCATCACAGGTCTCGTCACCGCAGGAGATCACCCCTCCACAGTCTACAACCTGATAGTTCCCCAGCCCCGCACTGCCTGTTTCTATCTCCAACCGAAGATTCACAAAAAGACTGCCCTGGTAGGCCCATTATTTCTGCCTGCTCTTGTCCTATCTACTTTCAGGTATACTGCTCCCCCTCGGTCTCTTTTCTCCCCCCTCCTGATCTACCCAGTTCCTTCTACACCCACCACAATCCCCATCACCCTGTTCCTTTCCCCTTCTCCATTCACTCTGAATGCCCATCACCCAACACTGTTCCACTGGGTCCCCTCCCCTCCCCATTCCCATCTGCCCTCCCGTCCTCCCAGTTTGAATCCATGCTCCACCTTCCTCTGTTATCCGATTCCGTCATCTGCAGCTCTTTGTTGCCTCTACCTATCCCCTCCCGGCCTCTGTCGCTACCTCCACTCTCCCCTCCTCCATCTGCCTATCCGCCTGGATCCATCTATTGTTTGTCAAATTTTGCACCACTCCTTCCCTTCATCTCTTTATACCGGCTACCTCCCCTCCATCTTTCAGTCCAGGCGAAGGGGCTCAACCCAAAGCATCAACTGTCCATTTCCCTCCACGGATGCTGCTCGACCCATTGAGTTCCTGCAGCATCTTGTGTGTTGCTCCAGATTCCAGCATCTGCGGTCTCTTATGTCTCAATTTGCAAGGTGGGTTATGAACAGGAAGGGGCTCATTTTGCTTGAGACTGCCTTCTTTGTAGTCAGTTTCGTATGTACAAACATACAAGCGGGAGTAAGCCACTTGGTTTATCAATCCTGCTCCACCATTTAGTAAGATCATGGCTAATCTAAGTGCAAACTCAGTTCTGAATTCCAACTACCACCTTTTACCACCTCGTTGTCGTACCTACCTACATCTGTCTTAAAAAATATTCAAAGGCATTGCCTCCACCGCCCTTTGAGGAAGAGTTCCAAAGACTCTTGAGAGAAAAATGTTTGCCTTATCCTTGTCTTTAATGGGTCACCCATATTTAAAATAGTGACCCCTAATTCTGGGACCTCCCGCAAGAGGAAACATCTTCTCCACCTCCACCCTGTGAAACCTCTCAGAACATTATTTGTTTCAATACTATGACCACTTTGATCATTTTGCACTAAAATGGACTTTTTTTTCTAATTGTGTTCCTTCTTGTAAAAATAGTGTATAATTTGCATTTATTTTATGTCTTTCTTGTGAATGCTGCTCATCTGATGCTATGTGCCTGTGATGCTGCTGCAAGTAAGTTTTTCATTGCACCTGTGCACACATGTACTTGTGTGTATGACAATAAATTCCTCTTTGACTTTGACTTTAATCAAGTTATCTCTCACTTCTCAACTCTAGGGGATACATAGAACACACTGTAGAACAGTACAGCACAGGAAAAGGCCCATTGCCCCATGATGTTGTGCAGAACTAATTAAACTAGTAATTAAATGCTTAACTATACTAGTCCCTTCCACCTAAACAATGCCCATGTCCCTCCATTCTCTGCACATTCATGTGCCTATCTAAGAGCCTCTTAATTGCCCCTATCCTATTTGGCTCCACCACAACCCTTGGCAGCACATTCCAGGCACCCACCACTCTGTCGGTAAAAAACTTGCCCACACATCTCCTTTGAACTTACACCCTCTCACCTTAAATGCATGCCCTCTAGTATTAGACATTTCAATCCTAGGAAACAGTTACTGGCTGTCTATCTATGCCTTGCATAACCACATAAAGTATTATCAGGTCTCCCCTCAGCCTCTGCCACTCCAGAGAAAACAACCCAAGTTTGTCCAACCTCAGATATATCCAACCTTCTCTTCATAACCCATCCACGAGGACACCCCAGCCATTCCTGCCTCAAGGCTTCTCCTTCTTCTTGCCTCCATCATCATTATATTAGTGGCCTCTTTTATTGGGAAGTTGGGCATTAACTACTCTTCAAAAGATTTAAAATGACGAGGGGTTTTGAGGCAGGAGATTGGTTTCCACTGACAGGAGGGTCGATAGAGGAAACCAAAGTAAAATCAATGGCAGGAAGTCCAGAGCAGTAGGTGAGAATATTTTTTTATGTAACCAATAATTCAGAGGAGAAGCAAGAGACAGCAGATGCTGGAATGTGGAGCAACAAACAGTCTGCTGGAGGAACTCAGCGGGTCGAGCAGCATCTGTGGGAGGAAAGGAACTGTTGACGTTTCGGTTCGAAACCCTGCATCAGGACTGAGACTGGAGAGGGGAGATGGCCGATATAAAGAGGAGAATGGGAGAGACGAGACATGGGCCAGAGGTTGATTGACTGAGGAGGGGTCTAATAATTCAAATTTCACTACCTGGAAGTGTGAGAAAAATAAATTCGCTCACAACTTTTGAAAAGGAAATTATTACCCTGCTTAATAAAGAGAAAATAATTGTTCAGCTGTGGTGTTGTGACAGGGCGAATAGGTCATTTTTTAAGTTAATTGACACATGTATAGCCAAATGAATGGGATCCCCCTGTGCTCTGTGAAGGAAAGAGAGCCAAACTTCTCTGCATTAATCTGGAACATTTCTTCTTCACAAGTGGAAATTACGAAGAGCATAAAAGATATTTCACAGAAAATGGTGTGGAGCGGACATTAGTCTTACTACACAGTGGAAGATGGTTCCAAAATTACTTTTCCGAAAGACTTTAAGTCTCAGGCTTCCTCGAATTGCTCCTGAGCCCGATAAAGTAGCTCTTTCGTGCTGTGTAATTGGCTGCCTGATTCATCCTCCATCCTCAAGATGAAGATTGCTGCTACAAATTCTGAAAACAATTTTCTCAGCAGGAGGATTATAAAAGTCAAGGAATCCAGGTCAATGGAAAACGGGACCTGTGGCAGTGTAAGGTAATCGAGGCATCGTCCATACACTTCCTGCCACTCAACCCTCTCGGTAAAAGTATTGTGTGCAGTTCTGGTCGCCCCATTACAGGAAGGATGTGGTGGCTTTGGAAAAGGTGCAGGAGAGGTTTATCAGGATGCTGCCTGGATTAGAGGGCATGAGCCATAAGGAGAGGTTGAATTTCTCTGGAGTGTTGGAGGCTGAGGGGAGACCTGATAGAAGTTTATAAAATTATGAGAGACATAGATATAGGGTAGACAGTCAGAATCGTTTTCGCAGGGTAGAAATGTCAAATACAAGAGGATGTACATTTAAGGTGAGAGGGAGAAAGTTTAAAGGAGATGTGTGGGGCAAGTTTTTTTACACAGAGGGCGGTGGGTGCCTGGAACAGGCTGCCAGGGGTGGGGGTGGATGCAGATACGATAGTGGCGTTTAAGAGGCTGTTAAATAGACACATGAATATGCAGAGAATGGAGGGATATGCATCATGTGAAGGCAGAAGGGATTTAGTTTAATTTGGCATCGTGTTCGGCGCAGACATCATGGGTCCAACATCCTGTTCCTGGGCTGCCCTGTTCTATGTAAGTGTCATTAGAGTCATGGCAACTGGGGAATGTAAGTTCAAGCAATTAAATACATCTTGTCTCATGAATAATAATCATGAAACAACCGGAGTGATGTTAAAAAATACCTCACCTGATTCGCTGATGTCCCTCAGGTAAAGTGCAGTTCTTACCTGCTCTGGCCACTCTAACGCACTATTGTGGGGACTCTTGACTATCTCATAGAGTCATTGAGCTACACAGCACAGAAACAGGCCCTTTGTCCCAACTCATCCATGCCGACCAAGGGGTCGACCTGAGCTAGTCCCATTTGCCTGCATTTGGCCCATATGCCTCCAATCCTTTACCTATCCATGTCCCTGTCTAAACGTCCTTCTGCCAAACTTGATGTCTTTCTCCTCAATTCAGTGTGAAATAGGGGAAGACATGACTGGTATGGGTATTGGTTTATTATTGTCACTTGTACCGAGGTACAGCGAAAAACGTCTCGCATACCGTTCATACAGATTAGTTCATTACACCGTGCATTGAGGTAGTACAGGGGAAAAACAATAACAGAATACAGAGTAAAGTGTCACAGCTACGGAGGAAGTGCAGTGCAGGTAGACAATAAGGTCATCAGAAATGTTCAGATCTTCTGAATGAATTAAAAAAGAAATAATATATCCAATTACTTTTTACATATGATTTACTGCCCCTTTTAGCCAGAATGTTCTTCATTGCACAACTTTATGCACAAATTAAATGTCATTAAGCTGAAACATAAACTCTGTTTCCCTTTACACAGATACCGCTTGACCTGCCGCTGCCTCCCGCTCGTCCTTCTGTCAATTCCTTGTTCCTCATTACTTTATCCAAATGCTTCATTGTATGAACATATCTCTCAAATTTACGGTCTCTAAAACTGAGGAGGAATTAAACCTTCCAGGGACTTGGTCCATCAGATTGAAACAAATATTGACAGGCCCAAGAGGGTTCTCAATGATCAGGCCACGCATATGAACAGTTTGCATCCTCCCAGAAACTGCTTCTCAGACTGAATGATGCACTGTCCTTCTCAACCACAGAAAACTCAATGAATGTGTCAGACTGAAGTGGATATTCCAATATTCCAATGAAAAAGCTGTTTGTGGAGCTTGAAAAATCATCTCCAAGATGCTTACAGGATGGCTAGTTAGGTAAAATCAGGCTCAGACTCAGCATGGAATAAATTTATAAATTCTTGGGATGGGGTTAGATTTGGATTGACAGTGGTCAAAATGACTTTGTGTGGGGGGTTAGCTTTCTGCCTGTGAAGACCTGGCAGAGAGTCATATAGTTACACAGCATGGGAGTAAGCTCTCAGCAGACAGTTCAAGCCTAGCTGAGTTATTAACGATTCAAGACAAAATAAGAAATGACATTTGACACAAAAATTGGATTGCTGCCCATTCACCACCTCTATCCGTACATTCTGGGGGACTGATATGATGTTTTATTGGAACATATAAGACACTGAAGGGTCTTGGCAGAGTCCCCAGAAGTAAAAAGAGGCATAAGTTTAACACAAAAAAAACATGTCATTTATAGGAGACTGATTAGTTCTTCGCAAGACTATTGTGTGCAATTTTGAGCATCAGGCTTAAGGAAGGACGATAATAAATTTAAGAGGGTGCAGAGGAGATTTACCAGAATAGTGCTGGTTTTGAGGATTTCAGTTGTACAGTGAGTCTTGAAGATGCTTACGTAGTTTTCCTTAGGCCGGGAGGTGGTGGGGGGGGGGGGTGGGTTAAGAGGAGATTTCATAGCAATTTCTTCAGGATAGATAAGTAGGAACTGTTTGGAATACTCGAATTTTATAACTGGAAATGAATCAATTGGGCCAATAAAGAGAATTATTTATTTTACAGGTGGTATCAGAGAATATCCTGTCTGAAAGGATTCTGGAAGCAAATTCAAATTGGATAAATACTTAGAAGAGAGAAATTTGAAGAGATTTGGATTTATAAAAACACCGGTGAACGAACTGAATGGCTATCCTTTCCAAAGATGGGCTAAACGGTCTCCAGTCTTGGCTAAATGGGGCAAATTGG
Source organism: Pristis pectinata (assembly GCF_009764475.1). Taxonomy (NCBI): domain Eukaryota; kingdom Metazoa; phylum Chordata; class Chondrichthyes; order Rhinopristiformes; family Pristidae; genus Pristis; species Pristis pectinata. Next base: position 8,172,971 of record NC_067413.1, read on the forward strand.
AGCCTCTGAAAAGTCGCAGTGTCCAAGAGAGCAAATCACCATCCTGTTGTTTGCAGGCCACAGATAAGCTGGATTTGAAACCAAGTGTGAAAGGGAAACAGATGACACTGGGTGATAAAAGTGCAGAAAATTAAATAAATACCAGCCAAAGGCACAATACAGAGTGTTCCCAGTAACACTGTAATGTCTTCAGAGCTGAAGAATCACTCCAACCTTGTGGCGTTTGTCAAGAAGAAGAAATTAAACTGTAGCAACAATGTCTAACCTTTTCTAATAAAGATACCTGGAGGCAAAAATCAATAAATATTGGAAGAGTATTAAGCAGGAGAAACAACTTTACAGCACAAGGTAATAATAGTGCCACTTAGGACTATAAAAATGCAATTTGAAAAGATTCTTTGACAAATTACTTATAAATTGCTATAGGCCATATTCTCATCAGTATTCGTCATCAGTGTTTCTTCCAGTGTAGGGGAATGTGTGAAACAGAGGAGTTAGTCACAGATGGACGTCTGAGTTTTGGTTCTGGGTCGAATTGGATGGTGACTGTTAACAAAGAGAGAGAATGTTGGAAACCTCAGCTCCCCAGGTGCATCTGTGGAGGGAGGGAGGCAGAGCTAAGAATCTGCAAGCTGCTTGAAAGCAAATAAAAAACTGGATTCAGTGATCAGGGGAGGAGAAGGGGAGTGGGCGAGAATACTCCAGGAATGATCAGACATGCTTCCTTTAAAGATAGGATAAAGGCTAGGAGTTAGTTTATTTTTTAATTATTCATTTCTCAGAATCTGCCACTGCTGGCATTGCAATGGCATCCCTCATGGCCAATGGGAATCTGTCTGCTTGAGGTGCTGCAGTCGTTCTGGTGAAGGTATTCCAACAGTGCAGTTGGGCAGGGAGTTCCATTGATGACGAAGGAACAACAAGGCAGGATAGTGCATAACTTGGAGGGGAACCTGCGCGTGGTGGTGTTCCCAGTCACCTGCTCCCCTTCTTCCTTTGTGATAGCGGTCAGATAGTTGAGAGGTGCTGTCAGGGTAGCTCAGATGAGTGACTGCCATGCAGATGGAAGATGGTGCACACTGCACTCACAGAGAGACAGTGGTGGGAGGAATAAATATTTTGCACGGTGAATAGGACGCCAGTAATCAACCTGGTTTGCCTTGGATGTCGTTGAGCTGATGGAGTCATTCAGTATTCAGGCAGACTTTACAATCCACAGCGTCCGTGCTGACCATCAAACACCCATTTAGCTTCATCTCCTTTTCCCTCTTGCATCCCAATCAACACCCCCACCCCCACCCCCACCCCCACCCCCACCCTGATAGATAGAGAGATAGATAGATACATACATAGATAGATAGATAGACAGACAGATAGATAGATAGTTAGACAGATAGATAGATAGATAGATAGATAGATAGATAGATAGATAGATAGATAGATAGATAGATAGATAGATAGATAGATAGATAGATGGATAGACAGACAGATAGATAGATAGTTAGATAGTTAGACAGATAGATAGATATATAGATAGATAGATGATAGATAGATAGATAGATAGATAGATAGATAGATAGATAGATAGATAGATAGATAGATAGATAGATTATAGATAGATAGAGATAGATAGACAGATAGATAGACTGATAGACTGATAGATATAGATAGATAGATGATAGATAGATAGATAGATAGATAGATAGATAGATAGATAGATAGATAGATAGATAGATAGATAGATAGATAGATTAGTTTATTGTCATATGCAACAGGGTGCAATGAAATTCCTTGTTTGCATAAAGCTCACAGAGTAAAGAGTGTACATGGTATTATAAATACAACAATAAATACAATGATGAACACAAAACAACAGAATGGTGCAAAGACTGCATTGCAGTCTGAAGTAGTACAAAATGAATTCCCAGAGTGACAATAACAGAATAACCTAGAGAGGGAGAGTTAAGAGTCTGAGAACATGTCAGCACTACCGAGAGGGGGTGTGAAAGAGGTGATTGGTTCAGAAGTCTGATACCAGTGGGGAAGAAGCTGTCCATCTGTGGTCGTCCGGGCTTTCAAACTCCTGTATTTTCTCCCAGAAGGTAGAAGAGAGAAAAGGGAATGGCCGGGGTGGTGATACTTCTAGTCTTCCTGACCCCCAGTCATTTGCAACTATCCTAACACCCACCCACCCCAGGACTAATTTACAGAGGTCAACTAACCTGCCAACCAGCCCATCTTTGGTATGTGGGAGGAAACTGTAGCACCCAGGGGAAACCCACAAGATCACAAGGTGCAAGCTCCACCAGACAGCAGCCGAGGTCAGGATTTGAACCTGAGTTCCCGGAGCTATGAAGCAGTGGCTCTACTAGTTGTGGCACTGTGCTGCCCTATTCTCTGTGCCCCATGTAACTTTCTGTCCTGTTTAAAACTTGTCTCGTTCCCTCCTGAGTGTTGTTGGAGACAAGTGCAAAATGGTCCATCACAGTTCAGACTTCTGCCTTAAAGATGATGGAAAGGTCGTAGAGAGTCATTAAGTGAAATACTGTATTTATCTGCTTAGTACAATGGATTCTCTGGTCAATGGTAACTCCCCCAGAATATTATTTATGGAATATTCAACCACAGTAATACCATTGAATGTCTGGAGAGGTGGTTACATTCTCTCTTGTTGGCAATCGCCATTACCTGGCACTTGGTGATGCAAATGGTACTTGCTGCTTGTCAGCCCATGCCTGAATGTTGTCTAGGTCTTCATGAGTGCAGCAATGGGCTGCTTCATTTGATGAGGAGTTATGAATGGAATTGAACATTGTGCAATCATCAGTGAACATCCCCTGTTTATGATGGAAGCAGGGTCACTGATGAGGATGGTTGGGTCTATGTGAAGGGCAAATAAGTTGGCGGTGGTGGTAGGGGCAGGGAAGGTAGACACAGAAAGAGAAGATCGGCGGTGGCGATAATGATTGTAGAAAGCCTGAATGAAAATGGAAGTTCTGGTCCAAAGATTTTACACTTAAGAGTGCAAAGTCCTTGATTCCGTGAGCTTTTTTTGGATAGTGCTAAAATTCTAATTGTTGATCATTTTTACTGAAGTCGTAGCCTTTGCACTGAATCTGCTCAGAGCCATTCATAAATGTTGACAGGTTTAATGAACCATTGAAACACCAATTTAGCCATTTTTTTGCATGAGGGGATATTATTTTTAGTCATGTTGCAAATTCTAAATTGCGATGTGGTGGATTTATAAATCTGACCAGATCTTAAATCAAAAACTGCAAAGAAGGGGTGAAGTGACTGATTTCTTTCTTTAATATTTAGTGGAAGGTGTGAACTAAAATGAGTGTAATTCCCATTCTGATGTATGGGAGGCATCATGTATAATTAATGATGAAAACCCTATTTGTATTATATTAGTTCATCAACTAACATTAGTTTTCTCTTGCTTAATGACTTAAGTGCCTCCTGGTACCTTATCAATGTCCTCCACTAATTTGGTTGTGGCATTACACAACTCATCAGTAGATATGGGAAGAACATTGATCTGTTAATCCTCATCGGAGCTGTTGATTACTGAATATTGCTGAGAGATAAAGAATAATTTGCATAGTTTTCAACTGCAGCAGACAATTACCGTACCAGCTGAGCTGCGGCCCAGTGGGTAACAATGTTATCTCTTGAATTGAAGGCTATTAGATCTAAGGTATAAATACATCACTAAAAACATTGATTTTAATATTTATGGTGTGGGTAAATTTGGCAAGGCCAGCATCTTTTGCTCATCATTGATTTGCTTTAAGAAGATGGCAGGGAGTCACCTTCTGGAACTAATGTAGTCCCTCTGGTGAATGTTCCACCACAGTTGTGGGATAATGCTTTTCCAAGTCAGAATTGGTGGTTTATTATTGTCACATGTACCGAGATACAGCTAAAAACTTTGTTTTTGCATGTCATCCACACAGATGGGCGGCACGGTAGTGTAGCCGTTAGCGTAATGCTATTACAGCGCCAGCGACCCGGGTTCAATTCCAGCTGCTGTCTGTAAGGAGTTTGTATGTTTTCCCTGTGTCTGTGTGGGTTCCTTCTGGGTGCTCCGGTTTCCTCCCTCATTCCAAAGACGTACGGGTTAGGAAGTTGTGGGCATGCTATGTTGGCGCTGGAAGTGTGGCGACACTTGTGGGCTGCCCCCAGAACACTCTACACAAAAGATGCATTTCACTGTGTGTTTTGGTGTACACGTGACTAATAAAGATATCTGATCTGATCTTATTGTTTCATAACATAAGTACATCGAGATAGTATAAAGGGAAAAGCAATGACAGGATGCAGAATTTAGTGTTACAGTTACAGAGAAAATGCAGTGCAGGAAGATAGGGTTATGACGAGGTAGATTGTGAGATCAAGGGTTCTCCTTTATTGTACAAGAGGTCCATCCAAAAGTCTTATAACAGCGGGATGGAAGCCGTCCCTGAGCCTGGTGGGTGAGGGGCCACGTGCCGCATTTCCTTAGCCTTCTGAGGAAGCAGAAGCGCTGGTGTCCTTTCTTGACATATTATCAATGTGATTGGACCAGCAATGGTGATGTTTACACCAAGGAACATCTCAACCATCTTCATCTCCGCTCCACTGTTGCATACAAGGGCATGTGCTCTGCTGTAGAATGAAGACCCTCTTGGACCACGTGCAGTAGCTAAGCCAGGCAAGAAAGAAGCAGCAACATCTCCATTTTACTCATACTTAGATTAGTTTATTGTCACATACACCAGGGTGCAATGAAATTCCTTACTCGTGCAAATCTCACAGAGTAAACAGTACACATTGCAATAATAAAAACCACACATGTTAATAACAAATACTGAGCAGCAATATGTGTGTTCAATCACAAATATGTGATTTAAACTGACAGAGTCTATACATCCCGTCAATGGCTTAGGGAATGGGGATGCTGAAATTGCTGGTGTGTCGTGGGAATGCCATTAGACATGTTTCTAAAGCCTCCAAGCATTTATATCCCATCTTCTCACAGCCTCGGGATATCCCATAGCACATTGCATCCAATGATGTTACTTGTACCTTCAGCTATGTTTCTAAGAGTGAACTTATAGAGGTGTATAAGATCACGAGGGACAGAGATAAGGTGAATGCACACAGTCTTTTTCCCAGGGAAAGGGAACTAAAACTTAGAGGGCATAGGTTTGAGGTGAGAGGGGAAAGATATAAAAAGGACCTAAGGGGCAAATTCTTCACACTGTGGGTGTTGAGTATATGGGGCAAGCTGCCAGAGGAAGTCGCAGATTGACCAGCATCTGTGACCAGTTTGAGTTGGCATCAGGGGCCAGCGTCAATCGCGCGAAGAGCGAGGCCATGCTCTTTGGCAACTGGCCCGACCGATCCATCGTCCCCTTCACCGTCAGGCTTGACTATCTGAAGGTGCTGGGGATCTGGCTCGGAGGGGCTGGGGCGTGCAACAAAAATTGGCGGGAGCGGATTGGGAAGGTGAAGCAGAGACTGGGACTGTGGGAATGGTAGTTCCTATCGATAACTGGGAAGACTTGGTCATCAGGTGTGAGGTGCTCTCAGGGCTGCTGTACTTGGCGCAGGTGTGGCCTGTTCCTCGCTCCTCTGGCTTGGGAATCACCCGTGCTGTCTTCCGGTTCATCTGGGGATCCAAGATGGAGCGGGTCCGATGGGCCACCATGCACAAGTCCCTGGACAATGGGGGTAAAGGTGACCCCAATGTTGCCCTCATCCTGATGACCACCTTCGTCTGTGGCTGCATCAGGCTGTGCGTGGAACCTAAGTACGTGGGCACCAAGTGTCACTACGTACCGAGGTTCTACCTGTCCCTGCCGTTGCGAAGGATGGGCCTGGCCCCGTGGCCACAGGACATCCCAGTCAGCTGGACGCTGCCGCGCTACCTGTCCTTCGTGGAAAAGTTCTTCCAGACCAATACCTTTGACCACAAGTCCATCAGGCAGCAGTCAGCACGGAACATCCTGCAGACACTGCAGGAGAAGGACTCAATGGATACTGTGGGGTGGTTCCCTGAGCAGACTGTCCAGACCATCTGACAGAATGTCTCATCACCAGAACTCACCAACAAACACCAAGACCTCGCTTGGCTGGCGGTGAGAGGGGCCTTCCCCGTCAGATCTTTCTTGTATGGTTGGAAACTCACTCCCAGCGTGCGCTGCCCCCGGGAGGACTGCACAGGGGACGAGATAGTCGCCCACCTCTTTGCGGGCTGTAGGTTTGTGAGGAGGGTGTGGCAAAAGATGCAAGGGTTCTTGTCACGGTTCATCCTCAGCAGCTGCATAACAGAGGATTCTCTGATCTATGGGCTGTTCCCGGGGACACACACAGAGACGGACATCAACTGCTGCTGGAAGGTCATCAACTCGGTGAAAGACGCTCTTTGGTCTGCCCGAAACTTGTTGGTCTTCCAGCACTGCGAGATGTCTGTAGGGGAATGTTGCCACTGGCACATTCCATGCTGCAGGAGTGCATGCTGAGGGACGCACTGAAGCTGGGCGCAGCCAACGCAAAGGCTCGGTGGGGAAGGACGACAGTTTAGGGTTCTTCTGCCACTGGAGAGGGAGGGGCGGGGACAGGCGAGAAAGCCCCTAAATATTGTAAATACGGGACCGGGTAGCTTCCAGGGAGCCACACGTGTGGCATCAGTGCTGGGTTTTTTTTATATATATAAAAAGGTAACACTAATGAATGACCTGTACAAGAATGTAAAGGCTTGCACTGTTTTTGTAATTGTATATAGTTTGTTTTTTATTATGAATAAAGTTTATTTTGAATAAAAAAAAGAGGAAGTGGTTGAGACAGGTACAATGACAACATTTAAAAGACATTTTCCTTTCCAGTCCAGATGAAGGGTCTCGGCCCGAAACGTCGATTGTTCATTTCCCTCCATAGATGCTGCCTGACCCGCTGAGTTCCTCCATCATTTCTCTGTGTGTTGCTCTAGATTTCCAGCATCTGCAGTCTCTCTTGTGTCTCTGGATAAGTATACGGATAGGAAAGGATATGGGCCAAATGTAGGCAAATGGGACCAGCTTAGATAGGCACCTTGGTCAGCATGGATGAGTTGGGCCGAAGGGCCTGTTTCCGTGCTGCATTACTATTTGACACTATGACTCTATGGGGCCGTTCATGTACCAACGATAAAGCAACAGCTCCCCTGCGTGTAACTATGGGTACCCAACTCAAACAAGAGACATGCTATAACTTCTCGACAATTGGTGCTATCCAATGAATCCTAGGTCGTAAACCATCAGTCCAAATTACAGTTCTAATAATCCATGGAATGATTGGCATGATCACATTTTACCAGTGGTACCATCAGCCCTGGCTTAACACATTTCTGGCAAATGGTTTTTGTTTTAATTGACATTAAATTGATAAATTGGTACATGCATCGAGGTACAGTGAAAAACTTTGTTTTGCATGCCATCCACACAGATCATTTCATCACATCAGTATATCGAGGTAGTTCAAGGGAAAAGCAATAACAGACGCAGAATATAGTGTTACAGTTACAGAGAAAATGCAGTGCAGGCTGACAATAAGGTGCAAGTCCATGACCTGGTAAATGGTGAGGTCAAGGGTCCACCTGATCGGACAAGAGGTCCATTCAATAGTCTTATAACAGTGGGATAGAAGCTGTCCTTGAACCTGACGGTACTCGTTTTCAGGCTTTTGTATCTTCTGCCTGATGGGAGGAGGGAGAAGAGATAATGCCCAGAGTGGGTGGGGTCTTTTGATTATGTAGGCTGCTTTACAGAGGCAGTGAGAAGTGTAGAAATGCAAGTTACATTAACAAAGCTCCTTCAACATGATTCACACAAAATGCTGGAGGAACTCAGAGGGTCAGGCAGCATCTATGGAGGGAAATGGACAGTCAACATTTCGAGTTGAGACTCTTCATCAGGACTGACCGGAAACATCCACTGTCCATTTCCCTCCACAGATGCTGCCTGACCTGCTGAGTTCCTCCAGCATTTTGTGTGTTGCTCCAGATTTCCAGCATCTGCAGTCTCTCTTGTGGTTCAGCAGGACTCAAACCTCCCAAGCTGCTGCACAGGAGCATCAATTAATAAAGCATAGTGTTGGGTTTTATAAAGGAAAATAAGATCGGTTGGACGAAGAGGTATGTTTACAGAGCTTCTGAAGGGAAATCTACAGAAATTGAACGTTATAGCCAAGGCTAGTGTTTATTGTCCATCCTTAATTGCCCTTGAGAAGTGAGTGGAGACCTACCTTCTTGTACTCCTGCAGTCATACAGCACGGAAACAGGCCCTTTGGCCCAACGTCCATGCCAACCATGGTGCCCACCAAGCTAGTCCCATTTGCCCGTGTTTGGCCTGTATCCCTCTAAACCCCTCCTACCCATGTACTTATCCAAATGTCCTTCAGATGAGGGATGAGGTTCCAGGATTTAGGTCCAGTGACAATGAAGGAATGTCAGTGTGGTGTGTGACGTGGAGGAGAACTAGTGGTGGCCCTCCCAACTGCCAGCTACCCTCGTCTTCTTTTAATGGTTGATGTCACAGGTTTGGGAGCAGTTGTCGGAGTAGCCTAAGTGTGTAACGGCAGCTCATTATGTAGGTAGAACCTACTGCACCAATGGGAGAGGGAATTAATAGGTATATTGGAGCTCTAATCAGGCTGGCTGCTTTGACCCAGATTGCTTCAAGTGTTGTTACCCTGACACTCATCCGGGAGAGTGGAGACAGAGAGGTGAGTGAAGCTTAGACCTTGGGGAGCTGGGAGCTGAAGAGTTGGCAGAGGAATTCGAGAAGGCAGTGTAACCCAGAAGGGAGGAATGAATGGAATCAAGATGATGGGAGATAAAGATCCCGGAGGGGTTGGGAGAAAAAAGTGGAAAATTAGGGCAGCTAGTATTGCTCTGTGCAGGACTGCAAGAAACTGCAGAGAGCTGTGGACACAGCCCAACATGTCACGGAAACCACCCTCCCCTCCATGGACTCTGTCTATACCTCTCTCTGCCTTGGTGAGGCAGCCAGCATAATCAAAGACCCCACCCACCCAGGTCACTCTCTCTTCTCTCTCCCATCCGGTAGAAAATACAGGAGCCTGAGGGCACATACCACCAGGCTCAAGGACAGCTTCTATCCCACGGTGATAAGACTATTGAACAGTTCCTTTATACAATAATTTGGACTCTTGACCTCACAATCTACCTTGTTTGACCTTGCACCTTATTGTCTACCTGCAGTGCACTTCCCTGTAGCTGTGACACTTTACTCTGTATTCTGTTATTGTTTTTACCCTGTACTACCTCAATGCTCTCTGTATTAACTCAATGTAACTGCACTGTGTAATGAATTGACCTGTACAATCGGTATGCAAGACAAATGTTTCACTGTACCTCGATACAAGTGACAATAATAAACCAATACCAAAACCAATCATTGAGCAGCTGCCTCACAGCTCCAGGGACCCAGGTTCAATCCTAAACTCAGGTGCTGTCTACATGGAGTTTAAACTTTCCCCCTGTGACCGCATGGCTTTCTTCCCGTTGCTCCAGTTTCCTCCCACATCCCAAAGACGTGCAGGTTGTTAGGTCAATTGGCCACTATAAAATGCCCCTAATGTGCAGGTGAGTGGTAGAATCTCAGAGGAGTTGATGAGAATGTGGGGTGATTGAAAAACAAAATGAATGTAGCATTGATATAAATGGATTGTAGGTGATTGGTAAGGACTTGATGGACTGAAGGGCCTGTTTCTGTGTTGTATCTCGATGACTCCATGAAGAGGGGAGAAAATGGGCTGGTCTGGACAATGGCTTTACGGCCACATCATCAGTAGTATAACTCAAATGACTGTTCTATATTAGAAATCCATGAGGTTAATTCTTTACAGCTGATCTTACATTTCCTCTGTATTGAGCCCCACTTTCATTTTAAAATGAATGGCTGCATATTTTTCATGCTCATCAAACCGGCTCCCTGTAAGTCTCCCTCTGTCGCTTTTCCTCAATTCATCCTCTCCAGAGCCAGCAAAGCAGACGTGTTCTCTTTAATCTCGCCCCCTGTCTCTGCTGGAGTGCACAGTCTCAGCATGCTCTCAGTCTGAAGCAGCGGTAATCTCTTCTGAGCTCGGTCGAGCTTCCAAGCGAGTTTTCCGAATGGTCAAGTCCAACGGTTTCTGTATTGCAGTCTTTGACGTGAATCTGTTTTGTCAGACTCCTCCCTTTGAGTAAGGAATTCATGTCATCTTTCCAATTTTATTTCGAACTGCTATTACATACATGCCAAATCCAGGATGTCTGTTTATAATGCATTCATGAACTGTGTCCATTACTGGTTGAGGCCAACATTTGTTGTCTGTTTCTAATTGCCCTTGAAATACAGCTTGCTCGGCTTTTTCAGAGACCACTTCAGATTCAGTCATGGGGCTGTGTACAAGGAGTCATATACAGTACAGCTCAGAATGGGTAAAGCCAGCGAAGTACCCTTCACAAAGGACCCTAATGGACAAGATGAGTGTTTCTGACCACTTCATGGTCACCATCACTGATACCAAGTGTTTCATCCAGATTTATTTAACTAATTAATTTAAGCTGCAGTAGTAAATGTGGAGCTCCTGTCTCTGGGTTATTACTTCAGGCGACAGGGTTGCGCAGTTAGTAAAGCTGCTGTCTCACAGTTCCAGTGACCTGGGTTCAATCCTGACCTAGGGTATTGGTATTGGTATTGGATTATTATTGTCACTTGTACAGAGGTACAGTGAAAAACTTGTCTTGCTTACCGTTCGTACAGATCAATTCATTACACAGTGCAGATACATTGAGTTAGTACAAAGTACATTGAGGTAGTATCAGTAAAAAAAAACAGAATACAGAGTAAAGTGTCACAGCTACAGGGAAGTGCAGTGCAGGTGGACAATAAGGTGCAAGGTCACAACAAGGTAGATTGTGAGGTCAAGAGTCCATCTCATCGTATAAGGGAACCGTTCAATAGTCTTATCACAGTGGGGTAGAAGCTGTCCTTGAGCCTGGTAGTATGTGCCCTCAGGCTCCTGTATCTTCTGTCCGATGGGAGGGGGAGAAAAGAGAATGTCCCGGGTGGGTGGGGTCTTTGATTATGCTGGCTGCTTCACCGTGCTGTGTGTGTGGGGTTTACATATTCTGTGTTTGACTACTTGGTCCCTCCCACATCCCAAAGACGTGCAGGTTAGTAGGTTAATTGACCACTGTAAGTTGCCCCAAGTGTGTAGGTTAGTCTTAGAATCTGGGGGAACTTGATGGTAATCTGGGCAGAATATATGGGATTAGAGTAAATGGGCAGTATGGACTTGATGGGCTGAAGATCCTGTTTCCCTGTGGAATTTACAATGGCCAATTAACCTACCGACCTGCATGTCTTTGGAATGTGGGAGCACCTGGATGAAAACCAAGCAGTCACACACAAAACATGCAAACTCCACACAGACAGCACCCGAGGACAGGATTGAACCCGTGTTGCTGGAACTGCACTTTCTCTGCAACTCTAACACTTTATTCTGCTGCAATCTGTCTTTGTTTTCCCTTGTACTATCTCGATGCACAGTTGTCATGAAATGATCTGTGTGGATGGCATGTAAAACAAAGTTTTTCACTGTACCTCGGTACATGTGACAGTAAAAAACAAATTTACCAATTTATGACTCCATGCCTAACGGTCAGAATTACTGCACCATTCACTACGGGAGTGAGTAGCCCTATTCTTATCTATGTGAGCAGTATTTCTGATTAGCACTGAGGAAAAAGATCAGCCACGATCTCAATGAATGTTGGAGCAGGCTCCCCATTCCTACACCTATTTCTTACGTTTGTTATGCCAAGGAAGCAATCACAACACAGATGCTTCCCGGAGCTGATTTATAATGACATCTTCACTGAATGGAAAAGGTGTTTCACGTTTTTGCCACAGCTTTATCGATAACAACAATCAAAGAGCATCAATGGAAAACGTCAGCACACATCTATACATCACCTTTGTTTCCCACTGCTTTGAGAGCATGTGAGGCAGGTTTCTAATTGATCCGCTGTGTCAAAGAATTCTCTCTCAACACCTGTACTCTGTCCACTATCGACTATCTACTGACTTACTTCCCCAGTAATGCCTACCAACATCCTCATTAATCATTAAAATGGATAGTCAGGCTCTCCCTCCAGTCAGTGATAAACTAACGGTCTTCCAGCATTCTCAGAGGCCCATAACTCATAGGCATGGCAATCACAGTGTGCATTGACAGTTGCCCTCCCAATGAAGACTACATCTGTGCCTTACTGTCATCAGTAAGACGTCACCGGTCCACGAGCTGTAGTGAAGATCGTGGTGCTCCAAGGTTAATTACACAAGAATTGTTGCAGCAACTTCTTGTAGTCAGGGCTGAGCACTGAGTTCAGGTGCTTTCTCTTCTGGCACGTGCACGGTAGTGTAGCAGTTAGCGTAACACTATTACAGCGCCAGCGACCTGGGTTCAATTCCGGCCGCTGTCTGTAAGGAGTTTGTATGTTCTCCCCATGTCTGCGTGGGTTTCCTCCGGGTGCTCTGGTTTCCTCCCACATTCCAAAGGCATACGGGATAGGAAGTTGTGGGCATGCTATGTTGGCGCCGGAAGCGTGGCGACACTTGCAGGCTGCCCCCAGAACACTCTACGCAAAAGATGCATTTCACTGTGTATTTCAATGTACATGTGACTAATAAAGATATCTTATCTTATCATTTGGACAAACACTTACAAAGGAGAGGCACAGAAATACCTGACAAAAGGGGTTAACATAGATAGGCAAAAAGGGTCCTTTTCTGTACTATACCACTCTATGCTCTATGACTCTAAACAGTATTCACGAACCAAAAATTGAAGGAGAGACATCAAGCTGGCCAGTATTGTGGGGTTGCTGCCAATGCCCAAAGCCCTGCCAATAACAGCCACCACACTACTGTAAAATACAATGCATTGCAATCAGGCTCAAATACTATGTGTGCTGTTATGTATCAGCTTTCATGTAGAACCCTTTGAGAAGTATGGAAGCACAAAACACATCTTAACAGGACAAAGGGATGGCTGTGAACTCCTGTTATAAAATGAGACAATATTTTGTAATCCTGCTTTTTAATATTTAAGGAACTTAACAATTTACAGAGTGAGCCCACACAGGAAATTAAACAACAGAGGACAACATTGGACCCTGTCTAGGTTATCTCATTAAGAGGTTTTACATAGAAAACACCAAATTTCAAAATTACATTGGAACAGGGGAAAATATCATAATTTCCACTATATTGCTGTGTAGATTTCAACTGCATTGTATGAGATCACATAGAATGAGACTATTCACCCTATTGTTTCTGTGCCAGCTCTTTGGAAGACCTATTCCCCAGGTCTTTCTGCACGTTACAAATTTCTCCTTTACGTATATTTCCATGCATTTTTCTTACTCACTTGAGTCACATTAGCCACATCCCTAATTGGCCTTGAGAAGGTGATAGCGAGGGACCTTCTTGGACAGCTGCAGTCCTTCTGCTAAACACGTTTCCACAGTCCTGCTGGGAAGGGGTGTGTCAGGCTTTAGACCCAGCATTGACAAAGGACTGACGATATTTTTCCATAGAACCGTGGAACACTACAGCACAGAAAACAGGCCATTCGGCCCTTCTAGTCTGTGCCGAAACTTTATTCTGCTAGTCCCATTGACCTGCACCCAGTCCATAACCCTCCAGACCTCTCCTATCCATGTATCTATCCAATTTATTCTTAAAACTTAAGAGTGAGCCCGCATTTACCATGTCAGATGGCAGCTCATTCCACACTCCCACCACTCTCTGAGTGAAGAAGCTCCCCCTAAACCTTTCCCCTTTCACCTTAAAGCCACTCCAAAAAGGGATGGTGTGCAGCTTGGAGGGGAACCTGCAGGTGGTGGCAGAGTCATCGAACTGTACAGCATGGAAACAGGCCAATCAGCCCAACTCGTCCATGCAGACCAATGGGCACCCTTCTGTATTAATCCCATTGCCCAGCCTTTGACCTATAGTTGTCTCTGTCCAAACGATGCAAGTGTTCATCTAAGTACTTCTAAAATGCTGTCAGTGATCCAGCCTCAACCACTCTATCAGGAAGTGAAATCCAGGGACTCACTGCTCTCTGGTGAAGGAGGTCCCCCTCATGTCTCCTCTAAATCTCTTCCCCCTCATCCTAAACCTATGTCCTCTAGTTTTGTCCACCTCATCCCAAGGACAAGCATCACCAGAAAGAAAGTACCTGAAGAAATTGGATCTATATTCTTTGGAGTTTAAAAGAATGTGAGATGATGTTACTGAAACATATAGGGTGCATTTTCTATTTTTGTTTTAGAGGTCCTCAGGGGGCACTGCAGGGTAGATAATCCCATCCACCTGCTGCCCTTCTTGATGATGAAGTTCATGGGTTTCTACTCTAAGCTGCTCATGGTCTTTGGAGAACAACCTCAGTCTCTCTGCACGACTGAGCCTTCATCCTCAGTACCATTCAAATAAGTATTTTTCTGCACCCTCTCCAAGGGGATGTGGTTATGAGTCTAACCCCACAATAGACTGGAGGGAAATAGGAAAGATTGGATAGGCTAGAACTATTTTCCTTGGAACAGCTTCAGCTGGTGAGTGTGGATGGAGACAGAATGAAACTTTAAATGAAACATGTCAAATAACGAGGGCCCAGATGAAGTAAATAGAAGTTAGAATAGAACATAGAAGAGTGCAGCACAGGAACAGGCCATTTGGCCCACGATGTTTGTGCTGACCATGATGCTAATTTAACCTGTGCATCTGCCTGTATGTGTTCTATATCCCTCCATTCCCTGCATATTCATGTGCCTGTCTAAATACCTCTGAAATGTTGCTGTTGTATCTGCTTCACCAACCCCACCCCAGCCGCACGTTCCCAGGCACCCACCACTCTTCCGTGTAAAATACTTGCCTGATTATCAGCTTTAAACTTCTCTACTCTCACCTTAAAACTGTGCCCTGACAGTATTTGACATTCTTACCCTGGGAAAAGCACTCTATCTACCGTATCTATGCCTTTCATAATTTTATTAACTCCTATCAGGTTGCCCTGTTATCAGGTTCACTCACAACTTTATCGATGCACCACAGAAAGCATCCTATCTAGATGCATCATGGCTTGGTACAGTAACCTGCTCTGCCCAGGACCGTAAGAAACTGCAGAGAATTGTGGACACAGCCAGCGCATCACAGAAATCAGCCTCCCCTCCATGGACTCTGTCTATACCTCTCACTGCCTTGGTGAAGCAGCCAGCATAATCAAAGACCCCACCCACCTGGGTCATTCTCTCTTCTCCCCTCTCCCATCAGGCAGAAGATACAGGAGCCTGAGGGCACGTACCACCAGGCTCAAGGACAGCTTCTATCTCAGTGATAAGACTAATTGAACGGTTCCCTTATACAATGAGATAGACTTGTTTGACCTTGCACCTTATTGTCCTACCTGCAATGCACTTCCCTGTAGGCTGTGACATTTTACTCTGTATTCTGTTATTGTTTATACCCCTGTACTAAGTCAATGCACTGTGTAATGAATTGATCTGTAAGACGGTATGCAAGACAAGTTTTTCACTGTACCTCGGTACAAGTGACAATAATAAACCAATACCAATACCCTCAGTCTCCACCGCTCCAGAGAAAACAACTCAAGTTTCTCCAACCTCTCCTTATAGCTAATACTCTCCAATCCAGGCAGTGTCCTGGTAAACCTCTTTTGCACCTCTTCAAAGCCTCCACATCCTTCCTGCGGTGTGGTAACCAGAACTGCACACAATACTCCAAATGCGGCCAAACCAAAGTCTTATAAAGCTGCATGACTTCCTGACTTTTATACTCAGTGCCCTGACCAATGAAGGCAAGTATGCTGTACACCTTCTTTACCACCCTAACCACCTGTGTTACCACTTTCAGGGGGCAATGGAACTACATCCCAAGGTAAATAGAAGGACCTATTTCCCTTAGCCTGCTTCCTCTCTAATCCCAAAGACATGCTGGTTGGTAGGTTAATCGGCTACTAGTGCAGGAAATGTGTTATAGAACCTGGGAGATGTTGGGAATATGGGAAATACAGGGAAAATTGGTGGGGGGGAGGCTGGAATTGCTCTATGAGCCAGCAAACACTCGATGGGCCGAAATGGCCTCCTTCTATGTGACGAGGAATTGCATTTTGCTCACATAATAGACCATAAGATATAGGAGAATTTGACCCATCGAGTCTGTTCCAACTTTCAATCATGGTGGAATTATTTTCTCAACCCCATTCTCCCGTCCCCTCCCCGTAACCCTTAATCCCCTTGGCAATCAAGAAACTATCAACCTCTGCCTTAAATATACCCAATCTCCACCCTCTGGCTGAAGAAATTTCTCCACATCTCAGTTTTAAAGAGACATCTGTGTCTCGGATCCTTGATGCTGCCCGACCTGCTGAGCGTTTCCAACATTTTCTGGGTTTTTTTTATTCCTTACATTCTGGGGTGTACTTTTTTTATATCTACCGACCAAATGTAGCCTCTCTCTGCTTATGAATCAGGAGCCAGTCAGCTAATGCTATTTATGTGGAGATAAGATATCTTTATTAGTATATCTTTATAATTGCATCTGATTCCACCACATCCTTAGGCTTAGAGCACAGAACAGTACAGCACGGGAACAGGCCCTTCGGCCCACCATGTGCTGAACATGCTGCCAAATTAAACTGCTTGCATACGATCTGTATCCCTCCATTCCCTGCACATTCATGTGTCTAAAAGCCTCTTAAATGCCACTATTGTATCTGATTCCACCACCATTCTCGTTTCAGACACCCATATCCCCTTTTAACTTTCCCCCAACTCACCTCAGCTGACTTTTAACTGTCTCTGCAGTTAGGAAGGGGAGAGGTGAGACAGGAGCCCAAGGTGACTGGAGGACTGAGGAGGGAGGGGCAGGTAGTGCCAGGTAGGGGAGAGGAACAGAGGTGGAGCTGGGAGACAATGACAGGTGGATGATGAATGAAGGCAGACAGAGAGAAAGAGAGAGAGAGAGATTCACCTTCCTGTCACCTTACACCCTTCCTCAGTCCACCAATCACCTCAGATTCCAGTCTCACCCCTTCCCTTCCCCTCGTTATACCGTCCACCTCCCCTCTCCACTCTCAGTCCTGATGCAGGGTTTCGACCTGAAACGTCGACAATTCCTTTCCCCCCCAGCAGACGCTGCTCGACCCACTGAGTTCCTCCAGCAGATTGTTTGTTGCTCCAGATTCTAGCATCTGCGGTCTCTTGTGTCTCTCTAATGGAGGAGCTGACATTGAATGGACCAAATCTTGTTGGTGTGGGCCCTTACACTTTACGGAACTGGGGACTGTCCTCAGAGGCTGTGCAAACTGCTGATTACTTCCAGCCTTTTCTGTTGCTGTTTCGGTGGTACTGGGTTGGGGTCTAGAGGTCTGGGTCTCTAACCTGGAGACATGAGTTCAAATCCCACCTTGGCAGATGGGGTGTTAAAATTCTGGTAATTAAATATGTCTAAAACGCAATCTCAATAATAGTGACAGTGAAATTGTAGTATTTTTGTTAAAACCCATTCAAAATGTCTTTCATGGAAAGAAACCATAAAGACAGAACATGCTGCGAACATTCAGGAAGTCAGGAAGTCATGATGTAGCTGTATAAAACCTTGGTGAGGCCACACTTGGAGTATTGCATGCAGTTCTGGTCGCCCCATCACAGGAAGGATGTGGAGGCTTTGGAAAAGGTGCAGAAGAGGTTCACTAGCATGTTGCCTGGATTAGAGAGTATAAGGAGAGGTTGGACAAACTTGGATTATTTTCTCTGGAGAGTCAGAGGCTGAGGGGAGACCTGTTAGTAAGTTTATAAAATTATGAGAGGCATAGGGTAGATAGTCCTTTTCCCAGGGTAGAAATGTTAAATACCAGAGGACATAGCTTTAAGGTGAGAGGGGGAAAATGCAGGATAGGTTTCCACACAGTGAGTGGTAAGTGCCTGGAACACACCTAGGGGAGATGCTGGAAGCAGACATGATAGTGGAGCTCTAGACAGGTACCTGAACATGCAGAGAATGGAAGGACACAGATCATGCGTAGGTAGATAGGTTTACTTCAGTTTGGCATCATCGCCAGCACAGACATCATTCGCCGAAGGGCCTGTTCCTGTGCGTACTGTTCTATGTTCTATGTTCTATTCAGCAGGTCAGGCAGCATCTGCGGGAAGAGAAACTGAGTTAACGTTTCAGGTCTGGGATCCTTCCTCAGAATTGCTGCCATCCCAACCTGGCCTGGACCATATGTGAGAAACAAAGGACTGCAGATGCTGGAATCTAGATGGGAAACATGATGATGCTGGAAGAACTCAGCAGACCAGGCAGCGTCCGTGGAGAAAAGCAGGCGGTCAACGTTTTGGGTCAGGATCCTTCTTTAGGACTGAAGATAAGCAAAGGGGAAGCCCAATATAAAATCCACTGATACGGTTGACTCTTAAACTGCCTCCTCAATGCAGAGACAATAGGCGATGGCCAATAGATGCCAGCATTGCCAGTGGTTTCCACATCTTGTGAATAAATAAATAAAGGTTCGGGTTTTGTTCCATATTTTGGCACGATAATGTATTTAAAGATCCATATTTTGCTTTTGCCTCAGTGTCTAAAAGTAGGGGGGGAAGATGTGAGGGCAACACTCCCAAGTATAATCCAGTCACACCAGGGTATTTGATAAAACATGACAGCCAACACTGAAAGTCAGAGTCCAGGGGAGGAAATGGAGAAGAAATACTAATTAATTGACAGTATTAATATTGGAAGATATTTAACTAGTAGTAAAACTTATTGTCCTCAAAAGCCAGTCTGTTTATTCGAGGGAAATTAGGTTATAAATATCTCCATAATGCTAGGATCTATCATTGCATTGTGCATTAGTAAATGTAATTTTCCCTTCAGTAAATTACTTCCTGTTCAGTGAACTCTTGAACTCTCTGGGAGCTGTAACTTGCACTTCCAAAAGCTGGAAAACAAAACCAGGACGCTGAAAGTATTTCAACAGATGATGATATAAATCATGAAGCATTGTAAAATTGGTCCATTGAGGATGTTACCAGGACTGGAGGGCTGGTTATGTGTTTTTTGCCCCCTGGAGTACAGGAGACTGAGGGGGTGACCTTATAGAAGTTTATAAAATCATGAGGGGCAAAGAGCAATACGGCACGGATACAGGCTCTTCGGCCCAACCAGTCCATGCCGACTACGGTGCCCACCCAGCTAGTCCCAATCTCCTGCGTTTGGCGCTAAGCCTCGCCCCTCCGTGTACCTATCCAAGTGCTTCTTAAATGATGCTATTGTACCTGCCTCAACCACTTCCTCTGGCAGCTCGTTCCATATGCTCACCACCCTCTGGGTGAAAAAGTTGCCCCTCAGGTCCCTTTTAAATCTTCCCCCTTCACCCTAATTCTATGCCCCTTAGTGGAACTCAACAGGGCCTAACCCTAAAGAAGCTTGTTGTTTTTTCATCTGGATTCCAGCATCTGCAGTCCTTTGTTTTCTTTATGACCCCTAGTTTTGGACTCCCCTACCCTGGGGAAAAGACTGTTATTGTCCACCTTAACTGTGCCTCTCATGATTTTAAACATTTCTGTAAGGTTGCCCCTCATTCTCCTATGTTCCAAGGGGCATAGGAGAGGTGGATGGCCACAATCTTTTTCCCAGGGTAGGGGAGTCTAAAACTAGAGGGCATAGCATTAAGGTGAGAGGGAAAAGATTTAAACGAGACCTGAGGGGCAACTTTTTGCCACAGCGGGTGGTGGGTACATGGAATGAGCTGCCAGAGAAAGTGGCAGAAGTGGGTACAATGACAATGTTTAAAAGACATATGGACAGGTACATGGATAGAAAAGGTTTAGAGGGATATGGGCCAAATGCAGGGCAGGCATGGTAGTGTAGCTGTTAGTGGCTTTACAGTGCCAGTGACCCGGGTTCAATTCCGGCCACTGTCTGTAAGTAGTCTGTACGTTCTCCCCGTGTCTGCGTGGGTTTCCTCCGGGTGCTCCGGTTTCCTCCCACATTCCAAAGACGTACGGGTTAGGAAGTTGTGGGCATGTTATGTTGGCACCAGAAGCATGGCGACACTTGCGGGCTGCCCCCAAAACACTTTACGCAAAAGATGCATTTCACTGTGTGTTTCAAATGTACATGTGATTAATTAAGAAATCTTATCTTATCTTATCTTACATGGGACTGGCTAAAATAGACACCTTGGTTGGCATGGACGAGTTGTGCCAAAGGACCTGTTTCTGTGTTGTATAACTCTATGTCACTATGATACTATGGTTTCTCAGCCATGTTTGGGTCTGGTAGTACAATGGTTATGATAATAACAGTCTAGACCAAGAAGACTATAATTCCATCATAGATGGGGAACTGAAATTCCATTTTCAATAATCAGAACTTGAAAATCTAATGTCAATAATGGTGATTATTGTTTAAAAATCCTTTTGCTCTTCATGGAAGGAAATCTGCCATACCTACCTGGTCGGATCTACACATGACTTGAGACGCACTTTGATGTGATTGACTCTCAGCTGCCCTCGGAGATGGTTTAAATTGCCACCAAAGTGAAGGACAATTAGAGTTGGGCACTAATTGTTGGCTTGCCAGTCAATAAATAAAAGAATAAAACAATGGCATCATAATAATTCGAGGCATAGAATCGTAGAGTTATACTGCATGAAAACAGGCCACTTGGCCCAAGTCGTCCATGCCTTCCTGAGCTCGTCCCATTTGCCTGTATTTGTCCCATTTCCGTCCAAACCTTTCCTATCAATGAACCTGTCCAAAGGTCTTTTAAACGTTCCAATTGTACCTGCCTCTACCACTTCCTCTGGTAGCTCGTTCCACAAACTCACCACCCTCTGTGCGAAAAATGTACCCCTCAGGTCCCCTTTAAGTCTTTCCCCTCTCCATTTAAACCTATGACCTCTAGTTCTAGACGCCCTGAGAAAAAGATTGTGACAATCCATATTATCTATGCTGCTCATGATTTTATAAACCTCTTTTAGGTCATCCCCTCAGTCTCCTTCACACAGTCTCAGCCTATTCAGTCTCTCCTTGTAACTCAAGCCCTCCATTCCTGGCAACATTCTCATGAACCTTTTCTGCGTCCTCTCTAGTTCGAAGTCACAACTGCGAACAGAAGCTAACGTTTCCATTTCTTTGTTTCCCTGCTTGTTAGCCAAGGATTGTTGGGTGGCACCAGGATCTATCTCTGGAATAGGCTACGATGAATCATCGGACTGCAGAAATGATACAACACAGAAACCTGTTTGGCTCACTCAGTCTGTGTCAGCTACTGGTGGAAAAATCCCATCAGTTCCTTTCCTCTGCTCTTTTTCCACAGTTCTACAAGTTATTCTTTCTCAAGTGTCCATTCAATTCCTTTCTGAAGGCCCTGATTGACTCTGTTTCCACCATCCCTACTGGCAGTGAGTCCCAGATCATCACAACCCTCTGCGTAAAAAGAGCTAAGCTTCACATTAGTGGCAGAGTGAGTGGGTGAGTAATGGACTCGATGGGCCGAAGGGCCTGTTCCCTGCTGTATCTCACTATAACATCAGCTTATACCTTCTGCCCAAAAGTTTAAAACTGTGTTCTCTATCTGCTAATGAGCATAGTTTCTCTCTGGTTATTCTCTTCAAACAAGTTAGAATCTTCGACATCTCTATTAATTCTTTCAGTCTGATTTGCTCCATTGAAACAAAAAACACGGATTATCTGGTTTAAAGTTGCAGCTGAAATGCCTTGTCCTTCAGGTGAATATTTTCCGCACCCTCTCCACAACCTTCAAGTGCTTTCTGGGATGTGGTGACCAGAACTGAGTCCGAATTAGAACCTAAATCAGGTTTATTATCACTGACTTATATGATGTGAAATTTGTTATTTTGCAGCAGCAGTACAGTGCAAAGACACAAAAATTACTATAAATTACAAAATTAAATAAATAGTGCACAAAAAATGGAATAATGAGGTAGTGTTCATGGGTTCATGGACCATTCAGAAATCTGATGGTGGAGGGGAAGAAGCTGTTCCTGAAATCCTGAAATGTTGAGTGTGGGTCTTCAGGCTCCTGTACCTCCTTCCTGATGGTAGTAACAAGGAGAGGGCATGTCCTGGATGGTGAGGGTCCTTAGTGATGGATGCTACCTATTGAGGCACCGCCTCTTGAAGATGTCTTCGATGGCAGGGTGGGTTGTGCCCGTGATGGAGCTGGCTGAGTCTACAATCCTCTGCAGCCTCTTGTGATCCTGTGCATTGGAGCCTCCATACCAGGCTGTGATGCAACCAGTCAGAATGCTCTCCACTGTACATCTGTAGAAATTTGCAAGAGTCTTCCGTGACATACTAAATTTCCTCAAACTCCTAACCAAGTAGAGCTGCTGGCGTGCCTTCTTCATGATTGCATCAATGTGTTGGGCCCAGGATAGTTCTTCTGAGATGTTTATGCCCAGGAACTTGAAACTGCTCACCCTTTCCACCGCTGACCCCTCAATGAGGTGTGTGTTCTCCCGACGTCCCCTTCCTGAAGTCCACAATCAATTCCTTGGTCTTGCTGACATTGAGTCTGAGGACCTGAACACAATAGTGTAGCTGTGGACTGATCAATATTTTCTTTCAAGTTTCCAGCTTCCAGCAGGACATTAGTGAGAGAACACTTGGAGTATTGTGTGCATTTCTGGCTGCCCAGCTGTAGGAAGGAGGTCATTGAGCTGGAAAGGGTTCACAAGGATGTTATTGGGACTGGAGGGCTTGAGTTACAAGGAAAGACTGGAGAGGCTGGGGTTTTTTTTCCCAGAGTGTAGGAAGCTGAGGGATGACTTTCTAAGATCATGGGGGGCATAGACAGGCTGGATCAATGCAGTCATAGAGTCACAGAGCAATATAGCACGGAAACAGGCCCTTCGGCCCAGCTTGTCCATGTCAACCAACATGTCTGACCATGCAAGTCCCATTTGCCCTCGTTTGGCCATATCCCTCTGGCAGCTCGTTCCTTTTACCCACCACCCTCTGAATGAGCAAGTTACCCCTCAGGCCTTTTTTAAACCTTTCCCCTCTCACCTTAAGTCTGTGCCCTCTGGTTTTAGACTTCCTTTCCCTGGGATAAAGTCTATGTCCATCCTCCTTCTCTACACCCCTCAGGATTTTATAAACCACAGCAAGATCACCCCTCAGCCTCCTATGCTCCAGGGAAAGAAGTCCCAGCCTATCCAGCCTCTCCTCATACCTCGAGCCCTCCAGTCCCAGTAACATCCTCATGATGTTACCACAAGAGGAGACAAGCTGGGGGAGGAATGGTTAGAACAAAGGGAATATCTTTGATAAGATGAGACCAGAAGGGTTAATGGGGCGGTTACAAGTTTCTTTGTCTGTGTAATGTGTTGTCAATGGTGAAGCGACAGGACGCACTCAGCAGGCTAGGCCATGGGAACAGAATAAGAAAAACTGACCCAAAATGATGACCGGCAAAGCTGACTCATTCTGACAGAGACAGAAAGAAAGAGTGAGCTACTTAATATTGGAGAATTCAACACTGAGTTCAGGAGGAATTGAGGAATTTCAGCTGCGATGTGTTCAGACAGAAGATGACGTGTTGTTTCTCAAACTTGCATTGGGCTTTTGAAATATTTAAGGCAAGCTAGCAGCTCAGGTAAATGAAAAGCAAGGTTATCTGTGTACACTGAAAAACGTTTGAATATTCTACTTTCTGAGCCTTAAAGAGACTGATGATTCATTTTGCAACTGATGTTAATTGTCCTATTGCCGAACCAATTCCTTTGGCTCTTTAAATCCCATTTAAGATGCATTTCCGGAGGCATTTAAATTATATTGCAGTAATGGAGTTATTAATGGTTCTCTGCCTAATTTAATCCGATTATGAGTTTGCATTGATTGGTTTGCAAACTCTGAATTAAAGAAAGTGATAAATGGTTGAGAAAAAAAGAGTGACTTTAACTCTTTGATTGTAAAGGAAGATAATTCCTGTATCAACAGTGAGATATTAATCATTCAACTTGGTGATTCTGCACTCCAGAAAGGATCTGGTTATGGTGAGTCAACTTCGCTGAGATCAAATGTAAAAATTCCAATCATATTGTATTTTAAGCCACATTTCACACTGCTCAAATGTTATTAAATTTAATTAAATGGATGAAGGGAAATTTCAGATATTCTTTTCGATGACGGTCAAATCGTACAATATTACTATCTTGGTTATAAGAAAATACAGAAAATGGAAATGTGACAATTTTAATTTTTTTTAAATGATATTCTTAATTCTTTAATAACAACAAGGGGAAGAAATGTTACTAACAGAATCCCAATTCAGATTATTCACCCTATTCTCATTGGATGTACAATGGGACACCTGGTTGGTGACATTTCATGCTCACCCCACATCTTTATGGCCACACTCTGTTAACCCCTCTGGCTGTCAAAGATTCCTGCCACCCCGGCCATTCCCTTTCCTCTCTTCTACCTTCTGGGAGAAGATACAGGAGCTTGAAAGATACTTCCCCACTGCTGTCAGTCTCTGAACCAATCACCTCTTTCACGTCCCCTTCCCATTCTCGGACTCTTAATTCTTCCTCTCTTGGATATTCCATTATTGTCTCTTTTTGCGCTACTACAGACTGCACTACAATCTTTGCACCATTTGGTTTTGCACTTGTTGCCATTTATTATTACCACTTACACTGTTTACTCTGTGAGCTTCATGTGAGCAAGGAATTTCATTGCACCCTGGTGTGCAAGACAATAAACTAAACTGAATCTGAATCCCTCCAAGATACCCGCACTCCTTCATTTCTGGCCTCCTGAGTATCCTCAGGTTTTGTTGATCCACCATTACCAATTGCGCTCCGTTGCCAAGACCGCAAGCTCTGGAATTCCCACCTTAAGCCATCTTGCACCCTTCCGTCCATGTGGACTAAATGTCCTTATTTGACCAAGCTTTTTATCTTCTGCCTGAATATCTTCTGCTTAGAATACATGATAAATTGGAAATGTAGAGAATTCTTATGGGGGCTCGACAGGGAAGATGTGGGGATGAATTTTCATGAAGATCAAATAAATTAACAATGTTGGAAATCTAAAGTGAAATCAGACAATGCTGGAGTTGTTTTACCCTGTACTCCCTCAATGCACCGTGTAATGAGTTGATCTGTATGAACAGTATGCAAGACAAGTTTTTACCGTACCTTGGTACAAGTGATAATAATAAACCAATTCCAAAACACTCAGCAACTCAGACAACAGCAGTGGGAAGAGAAACAGAGTTAATGTTTCGGGTCAAAGACACTTTGTCAGATTTCCACTGGCTAAGCAGTCCAGAGCTAGAGTTCAGTCTCAGAATAAGGGGATGTCCATTCAGGACAAAGACAAGAAGAAATTATTTCACCCAGAGACTGGAAACTGTTTGAAATTCTCTACCCTGGATGGCTGTGGAGGATCATTCGCTGAGTGTATTCAAGAGAAAAGTTGATAGATTTGTGGATATGCAGGAAATGAGTACCATAATAAAAGCTCAGCCATGATATTATTGAATGTAGAACAGAATGAAGGGCTGAATGGCCTTCTTCTGCTTCTATTTGTTACTTTCTTTTTGTTGGTCAAGTATTGTTTGGTGATGTTGCAAAGCATTTTGGAATATTTTACACTTTGCAGATATCAGATCAATACTTTGTTGTTATTCATTGTGACTGGTTGGCGCTGGGGGCTCAGGGTTTGAGGATATTTTCAGAGCCATGCGAAATAGAACACAGAACATCAAACAGTACAGCACAGGAACAGGCCCTTTGGCCCACGATGTTGCAATGAACTAATTAAGCTAATGATGTCTAAGTGCACTAATCTTTTCTGCTTCCATGTGGTCCATATCCCTCCATTCTCTGCACACCCATGTGCCTATCTTAGAGCCTCTTAAACACCTCTATCATATCTGCCTCTATCACCACCCCTGGAAGCACATTCCAGGCACCCACCACTCTTGCGTTAACAAAAACCTACCATGCACATATCCTTTGAACAGTCCCCCTCTCACCTTAAATGCATGCTCTCTGGTATTAGACATTTCAACTCAGGGAAAAAGATACCGGCTGTCTACTCTATCTATGCCTCTCATAATTTTATAAACTTCTATCATGTCTCCCCTCAGCCTCCACCGCTCCAGAGAAAACAACCTTAGTTCGTCCAACCTCTTCTTACAGAACATGACCTCTAATCCAGGCAGCATCCTGGTTTAATTTGTGCCCTCTCCAAACTGTCCACATCCTTCCTGCAATGGGGTGACCAGAACTGCCCGCAATACTTCAAATGTGGCCTAACTAAAGTTTTATATAGCTGCAACATAAGTTCCTGAATCTTATACCCAATACCTCGACTAATAAAGGCAAGTATACCACACGCCTTCTTTACCAAGGAGGGGGACTGAATGGATTGCTGGCATGGATTTGATGGGCAGAATGACCTCCATCTTTGCCTTAATGATTTGCAGGTTCTTAATCAAAACTTGAACAGGAAAATGGGAGCTTGTGTTTTGAACAGAACTGGAAAGGTGAGGGACGTGGGTGAAATGAATGCTCAGAACTCACACACCACTCTTCTCACACCATGGTTTCTCCCTGCCTTAACAGACTGAGGCTTGGGTATCTCCTGCTGGACAGAGTGCAGAGGAGATGTTGCCTCGACTGGAGATCTTCAGAAATTAGGAGAGTTTGGATAGGCTGGAGGCTGAGGGGTGACCAGACAGAAGTATATAAGATTATGAGAGGCATAGAAAGGGTGGGAAATCAAAATCTTTTTCCTATGGTAGGTGTATCAAAAACAAGAAAGCATTGATTTAAGGTGAGGGGAAGGAGTTATAAAGGAGACTTAAGGGGAAATATTTTGATACAGAGAGTAGTCAATGATGAGGAAGGTTTGGAGAGGGCGTAGAAGAGGTTCACAAGGATGTTGCCTGGAATAGAGGGCATTAATAATAAGGAGAGGTTGGACAAACTTGGGTTGTTTTCTCTGGAGCATTGGACGCTGAAGGGAGACTTGATCCGTCACCCATCATCCATCATCCATCATCAAAGATCTCTGCTATTGGGGCCATACCATCTTTTCACAGCTACCATCAGGTAGGAGATACAGAAGCCTGAAGTCCCACACCACCAGGTTCAATAACAGCTACTTCCCTTCAACCATTCTGTTCTTGAACCAACCGGCACAACATTAATCACTACCTCAGTATAGCAACACTATGACCATGCTGATGCTTTGCACTAAAATAGACTTTGTTTTTTTTGTTCTAATTGTGCTTTTTTCTTGTAAAAACTCTGTATAATTCATGTTTGATGTATGTTTTTCTTGTGAATGCTGCTTATCTGATACTATGTGCCTGTGATGCTGCTGCAAATAAGTTTTTCATTGCACCTGTACACACATGGACTTATGACAATAAACTCGACTTTGACTTTGATAAAAGTTTATGAAACTATAAGAGGCATGGATAGGGTAGATAGAGTTCTTTCCCAGGGTTGAAATGTCAAATACTAGGGGATATAGCTTAAAGATGAAAGGGGGAAGGTTCGAAGGAGATGTACGGGTCAAGTGTTTAACACAGAGTGGTGGGTGCCTGGAACGGGCTGCCAAGTGAAGTGGTAGAAGCAGATACGATGGTGGCGTTTCAGAGGCTGTTAGATCTTAGGGTTATACAACATGGAAACAGGCCCTTCATCCCAGCGGATCCATGCCAACCAAGATGCCCCATGCAAGCTAGTCCCATTTGCCAGAGTTGGTCCCATAACCTCCTAAACCTTTCCAATCCATGTACCTGTCCAACTGTCTTTTAAAAGTTGGTATTGTCCACTTCCTCTGGCAGCTCATTCCACATAGTTACCACCCTTTGTGTAAAAATTTGCCCCTTAAGTCCCTATTAAAACTTTCCCCTCTCAGCTTAAACCTATGCCCTCTAGTTCTTGATTCTGCCACCCTGGGAAAAAGGCTGAGTGTATTCACCCTATATATGCCCCTCATGATTTTATACACCCCTATAAGATCACCTCTCAGTCTCCAAGGAATAAAGTCCTAGCCTACCCAACCTCTCCCTATAACTCTGTCCCTCAAGTACTGACAATATCCTTGTAAATCTTTTCTGCATTTAGCCACATGAACATGCAGGTGAGGGAGGGATATTGATCATTTAAATTGGTAAATTGGTTGATTATTGTCACATGTACCAATATACAGTGAAAAACTTTGTTTTGCATGCTATCCATACAGATCATTTCATCACATCAGTGCATTGAGGTAGTACAAGGGAAAAGCAATAACAGAATGCAGAATAAAGTGTTGCAGTTTCAGAGAAAATGCACTTCAGGCAGACAATAAAGTGCAAGGCCATGATGAGGTAGGTTGTGAGGTCAAAAGTCCATCTTACCGTATAAGAGGTTCGTTCAATAGTCTTATAACAGCGGGATAGAAGCTGTGCTTGAGCCTGGTGGTATGTGCTTTCAGGCTTTTGTATCTTCTGCCTGACGGGAGGGGGGAGAAGAGAGAATGTCTGGGGTGCATGGGGTCTTTGATTATGTTGGCTTCTTTACCGAGGCAGCGAGAATTGTAGATAGGGTCATGTACAGGCAAAGGAGATTTAGTTTAATTTGGCATCATGTTCAGTACAGACATTGTGCTGAACTGTTTTATGTTCTATGTTCTACGTTCTAAGTCACAGACTTTAGGGCTCAGGCAGGAAATTGCTGATTTCCTCCCCTGTAGAGACCAGTGATCTAGATAGGTGTTATAAAAATCCAACAGTTTCTTAATCACCATTATTGATCCTATGTAATTATTTCAATTCAGATTCTACTGCTGTTACAGTGGGATTTGAACTCATACCTCCCGATGAAAGTCACAGGCTTCTCACATCAGTGTAGTAGCTTAAACACTGCACCAACACTCCTTCTACTTGGCTACAGGGAAACATTCTGGGCACCACTCCTTGGGAAAGATGTTCTGGACATGGGTGGGGTACAACATTCACTCACCAGAATCAGGTACCTTAACAGGTACATGACCAACATTTAAAAGGTACTTGGACAGGTACATGGATAGGAAAGGTTCGGAAGGATATGGGCCAAACGTGGGCATATTGGAAAACACTACGATGCTGGAGGAACTCAGCAGGCCAGGTAGCATCTGTGGAGAAAAGCAGGCAGTCAACGTTTTGGGTCAGGACCCTTCTTCAGGACTGAAGACAGGGAAAGGGGAAGCCCAATATATAGGAGGGAAAAGCAGAGCGGTGATAGGTGGACAATAGAGGGGAGGCGGGATGGGCATAAGGTTATGATAGGTAGATGCAGGTAAGAGATAGTGATCGGCATCTGCAGCCCTTCGTTTCTCTCTTTCTCTCGTGGGCATATTGGCCTAACTTAGATGGGAATCTTGGTCAGCATGGACCACTTGAGCTGAAGGGCCCGTTTCCATGCTGTATGACTCTATGACGAATCGTAGCTGGGTTCCAAAGGTTAAAGTAGGAGATTGCACAAACGAGATATTCCCTGGAATTTTGGAAGTTAAGGGATAATTTGATTGGAGTTTTCCAGATAGATGGGGCAACACATAGGATGGAGGGAGAGAAATGATTGGCATGTTTGGAATGAGTCTAAAAATTAGAGCCAGGGTTCTCTGATATCCTTCACTGCTAACTTAGGCTGTGTTATATGTGACTCCAAACCAAACAACTGAGTTCAGGGATGAGTGGAGGTGAACAGGGTAAGACCTGACAATAAATATCCCTGCTCTGATTTTCTGACAAACTGATGGACACCCTCTAATGCAAGTCCACCCACATCATGGTGATGGAGCCGTTAGATGGTACAAAATGGTACAAATCCACCCTCCGCAGACGAGCTAGAGTATGTAACGTTTCCACATGAGCCAGGCAGCACAGCTCTCTACTGCAGTGAGGGACAAGATAAACAAAGCACCTGGAATTTTAATCTTGAGACAATTGTAATCTAATATCGAAATGCTCTGATAATTATTCACTTGTGCAGAAATGTGAGAAGCTCAGAGACTTTGATTATAATCATTTATCTAAACCCACATTACAGATCAGTGACCAGGAATTTAAATTAATTTGTTGGAGATGCCA
This sequence comes from Pristis pectinata, assembly GCF_009764475.1. NCBI lineage: Eukaryota > Metazoa > Chordata > Chondrichthyes > Rhinopristiformes > Pristidae > Pristis > Pristis pectinata. Next base: position 8,203,206 of record NC_067413.1, read on the forward strand.
GCTGGCTGATCTTGTTGACAAACACTGAAAGATTAGACAAAGAATTAATTTTAATTTTGAAGTATTTATTGCAACTAAGCTAGGGGCATGAATATTTGAAAGTTATTAAACAATCTATAAGGGGATTCAGAAAAAAAACTTTTCTGAGTGGGGGGAGAATGTGGAAATCATGGGGTAGTTGGCGTAGGTGCATTCTATGGGAAGAATATTAGAACAGAGCAAGAGGGAGCATTTAGTCCCTCATGTCCGCTGCACCAGTCAATAAGATCATGGCTCAACTTTCATCGCTATTCCATCTTTCTGCTCTAAGCTTGTATTTCCTTCGCTATTACCATCTGCCTGCACGTGGTCTGTATCCCTCCGTTCCTTGTCTGTCCATGTGCCTGTCTAAATGCCTCTTCAATGTAGCAATTCCTTTCATATCCAAACACATAGAAAACTAGAAAAATGAAAGGAACGAAGTTTTCAGAGAATGGCTAAAAGGAGTAAGATTCTGTGGAGGGGAAACCAATATCAATGGTTATTGCTCAAGGTAAGGATGGTAAGGATGTGGGCATGCTCAGGGGGAATGGTAGTGTAGTGGTTAGCATAACGCTATTACAGTGACAGCAACCCGGGTTCAACTCCCGCTGCTGCCTGTGAGGAGTTTGTACGTTCTCCCCGTGTCTGCGTGGGTTTCCTCCGGGTGCTCCGGTTTCCTCCCACGTTCCAAAGATGTACAGGTCAGGAGTTGTAGGCATGCTATGTTGGTGCCGGAAGAGTGGTGACACTTGCGGGCTGCCTCCCAGCACATTCTGAGCAATGCAAAAAGACATATTTCACTGTGTGTTTCGATGTTCATGTGACTAATAAATAAATATCTTATCTTATCAAGGCCTGTGTGTGATCGTCTCACTTGGGGAAGCTACTGCACAAGCAACAACCTCATAAGTCCACAAGAAGGAGCCTTACGCCAATAACAGGGAGATCTAAGTCAACCAAGGCTCACTATCCTGCTTCAACCCTTATCTGCCCTCACAGTAACACACTTGTTAAGTTACTGTACTAGTATCTAGAGGCTTGGGCCAATGATTCAGGGACATGAGTTTGAATACCGTCAAGATAGCTCCAGTATTTAAATTTAAATCTTTAAATAAATCTGAGATGCAAAAGCGAGTATCAGCAATGGTAATCTGAAACCAATGGATTGTCGTTAAAAAACTAACCTTGCTCACCAATGTCCTTCAGCAAAAAGGAACTGTGCCATCCTTACCTGGCCTGACTGAGATGTGACTCCAGACTCAGCAACTGGCCTTTCAGTCAAGAGGCAACTAGGGAGAATATTACGAAGGAAGGTAGCTTGGTTGCTTCATCAATGATAAGAAGTGGGGAAGACTGCAAAATGTTCGATTCCAATGGCACCTCCTCCTCATGTGAATCAGTCTATGCCTGCATGCAGAAAGATCTAGAAAATATCTAGGCATGACTGATAGCTGTCAATTAATATTAATGCCATAAAGGACCAGGCAATGACAATATCGTACAAGAAAGTGTCTAACTGCCTACCCTTGATGTGCAATGACATTACCATCACTGACTTCCCTACCATCAAGATCCTGGAGGTCACCATTGACCAGAAACTCAACTGGACCAGACAATTACAGTCAATAGCTTGTCTACAAGAGCAAGACTATCCTGACTGAAGTAAGTCACCTCCTCAGAACCGACAGTCTTTACACCATCTACAAGGCACATCAGGAGCATGATGGGATGTTCTCTAGCTGCCTATTGAGTCCAATTCCAACAACTACCAAAAGCAGCCCATTCGACTGGCAGCCCATCAACTACCCTAAACATTCAGTCCCTTCCCCACCAGTGCCTGCAGAGAGTACCATCTACAAAATGAACCACAGTTACTCACCTAGGCTACTCCGACAGCACCTCCCAAACCCGATATTGCCATCACCAAGACGGACAAGGGCAGCCAGCACATGGGGACATCACCACATGCAAGTAGTTCACTAGATGCATCTTGAAAATATGTTGCTGTTTCGCCATCGCTGGATCTAGATCTTGGTACTTCTTTCCCAACAGCACTGTGAGAATACCTTCAATGAGTTGTAGAGTCAGAGAGTAACACAGAACAGAAGTAGGTCCTTCGGCCCAACTTGTCCATTCTAACCAAGATATCCACCTAAGCTAGTCCCACTTGCCTGCGTTTGGTCCATATCTCTCTAAGCCATTCCTAACCATGTACCTGTCTAAATGTCTTTTAAACATTGTAATTGTACCCGCATCTACTACTTCTAGCAGCTTGTTCCATATACGCACCACCTACACGGTATGGTAGTGCAGCAGTTAGCGTAAGATTATTACAGCGCCAGTGACCCGGGTTCAATTTCCGCTGCTGCCTGTAAGGAGTTTGTACGTTCTCCCCGCGTCTGCGTGGGTTTCCTCTGGGTGCTCCGGTTTCCTCCCACATTCCAAAGACGTACGGGTTAGGAAGTTGTGGGCATGTTATGTTGGCGCCAGAAGCGTGGTGACACTTGTGGGCTGCCCCCAGAACACTCTACGCAAAAGATGCATTTCACTGTGTGTTTCGATGTGCATGTGACTAATAAAAGTATCTTATCTTCTGTGTGAAAAACTTGCCCCTCAGGTCTCATTTAAATTTTTCCCCTTTCACCTTAAACCTATGCCCTCTAGTTTTAGACTCCCCTACCCTGGGAAAAAGACTGTGACCATCCACCTTATGTATACCCCTCATGATTTTATATCCCTCTATATAATAGAAAGGCTGCTGTGGTTCAAGGAGGTAGCTCATCACCATCTTCTCAAGGGCATTTGGGGTTGGACAGTAAATGCTGGCCTTGCCAAAGGTGCCCGGAGCTCACAAAATAAATAAAGAAAACAAAACACAGGTAAACAGGATGGTGAAGAAGGCTTTTGGCATGTTGGCCTTCATCAGTCAGGGCATTGAGTCTAGAAGTTGGGATTGTACATTGCAGTTGTACATGAATTTGGTGAGGCTGCATTTGGAATATTGTGTTCAGTTTTGGTCACCCTGCTATAAGAAAGATGTTATTAAGCTAGAAAGCGTCCAGAGGAGATTTACAAGGATGTTGCCGGTTCTCGAGGGACTGAGTTATGGAGAGAGTTTGAGCAGGTTGGGACTTTCTTCATTGGAGCATAGAGGTGTATAAAATCATGAGAGGCATGAATAAGGTGAATGTGCACAGTCTTTTTCCCAAGGTTGGGGAATCAAGAACTAGTGGGCATAGGTTTAGGGTGAGAGGGGAGAGATTTAATAGGAACCTGAGGGGGCAACTTTTCCACCCAGAGCTTCCAGAGGAAGTGGTTGAGGCAGGTACATTAAGAACATTGAAAAGGTACTTGGACAGGTGCACGGATAGGAAAGGTTTAGAGGGATATGGGCCAAACGTGGGCAAATGGGGCTAGCTTAGATGGGAATCTTGGTCGGCATGGACCAGTTGGGCCGAAGGGCCTGTTTCAGTGCTGTATGACTCTATGACTCTAGAACAGTATATGGAAGCATTGCTTGCAGTCTTTGTATCTGATAAATGAATAACTTTATCAAGAAACAACTCACTCACCCACCCGAGAACTGTGTTGCACCACTGTGATTTTCTGAAGTTTCAGAATTCATTGCACAGGAATCTTTACCTCAGACCTGTCCTGAGGCCTCCCCACCGAGGCTCACTTGAAGGCATAAACATTGCCTAGATGGGCCGAATGTCTCACTTCTGTGCTGTGTACTCCACGTGTGATCTGACTGTAAGCTGAAGTTTGAACAGAATTGGCAACAGCTTCATGCGTGTACATCGATCTCCCGCTGTCTTGTTCGTAGAAAGGCCAAACACTTCCCGAGATTTGTATTGATTTCTAAATAAATGAAATGTTTTGGCACAGAATGTAATCAATTCATCAAATGAAGCAAATCCTGTAGGGAATGGGGGGCCACGTAATGTTGTTAGTTTAGTATTTCATCACCTGCCCATACAAGACCCATCATGTTACACTACATGGTGACGTCCTGACTTTAATGTGTCCATTGATCTTTGTAAACTGAGCTTTGTAGTTTTAGTAATTTGCTTTTCCCCCTTTCCCTCTCTCCAAAAACCTAATGAGGCAGTTTTTTATGGGTACACTGATGCTGTTGTCGTGTTATTGAACGAGATATCCTGGGGGGCCCAGGCAATAATTCTTTGTGACTTTGAATCCCATCACAGCAATTCAAATTCAATACTGTTTTTTTAAGATCTGGAGATGAAAAGTTGGTGTCAGTAAAAATGATGATGAAGTTGTCAGGTTGCTGCAATAAAAACAAATAACTCATTCCTCTGGGATAACCTAATCTAGCACATATGTGAGTCCTTTTAACTATGAGTTTGTTATTCATTCCTGAGATATGGGCAAGACGAGCATTTATTGTCCATCTCCTTGTCCTTGAGGCGATGGTGATTCGCCGCTTTCTTGAGAAACTGCAGTCCTTAGAGTCACAGAATCATTGAAAATTGGCAATTAAGAAGAAGGCTATCAGTCCATTGTTGTCTCTGTGGGAGTTACTCAGCCTAACCTCACCTTCCAGTGTTTTATCCAGAGCACTGACTCTTCAAGTGAACACTACTTCATTCTTCCTTTTTTTTGCACTATTTCTTTATTTTATAATTTATGGTAATCTTTATGTCTTGTACTGTACTGCTGCTGCAAAACAAATTTCATGGCATATAAGTCAGTGATAAGAAACCTGATTCTGATTTTATTCTGATGAGAAATTTTACTGACGGTACCTGACTCAACCTCCCTCCCTCCTTTCTCGTGCTTCCACCAATTACAAAATAAGAACATGGAATGTGGAACAAAGTACAGCACAGGAACAGACCCTTCTGCCCACCATGTCTATGCCAACCATGATGCCAGTCTAACTAATCCCAAGTGCCTGCACATGGTCTGTATCCCTCGACCCCCTGCCTGTTTATGTGCCTGTCTACATGCCTCTTGAACTGTTGTATCTGTTTCTACCACTTCCCCTGGTGGCGTGTTTTACACGTTCTGTGTAAAAGAACTTGTCTCCTCCATCTCCCTTAAACTTCCCCCCTCTCACCTTAAAAGCAAAGCCCTCTAGTATTTGACATCTGGGTAGAAGACTGGTTACCCTGTTATAGGAAAAACATTATTAAGCTGGAAAGAGGGCAGAGAGGATTTACAAGAATGTTGCCAAGACTCGAGGGCCTGAGTTATAGGGAGAGGTTGGGCAGACTGCGGTGACTTGGCCGTTTGGATTCAGAATTGGCTTGCCCATAGAAGATAGTGTCCAATGGGACTTATTCTGGCTGGAGGTTCGTGACTAGTGGTGTTCCGCGGGGATCCATACTGAGACCTCTGCTGTTTGTGATATATATAAGTCACTTGGATGAAAAGTTGGATGGGTGAGTTTGTAAGTTCATAGATAATACAGAGATTGATGGTGCTGTGGTTAGTGTAGAAGATTGCCAAAGGATACAGCGGGGTATAGATCAGTTGCAGATATGGGCAGAGAAATGGCAGATGGAGTTTAATCTGGCCAAGTGTGAGGTGTTGCACTTTGGGGGATCAAACGTAAAGGGAGAGTACACAATTAATGGCAGGACCCTTAACAGTATTGATGTACAGAAGGATCTTGGGGTTCAAGTCCATAGCTCTCTGAAAGTGGCTGCGCAGGTTGATAGGGAGGTAAAAAAGGTGTATGGCACGCCTGCCTTTCTTAGTCAAGGCATTGAGTTCAAGAGTCAGGAAATTATGTTGTGGCTTTACAAAACTCTGGTTGGGCTGCATCTGGAGTCTTGTATTCAATTCTGGTCCCCCCATTATAGGAAGGATGTGGAGGCTTTGGAGACGATGCAGGAGAGGTTTACCAGGATGCTTCCTGGATTAGAGGGTAGGTGCTATAAGAGAGGTTGGACAAACTTGGGTTGTTTTCTCTGGAGTGGCAGAGGCTGAGGGGAGACCTCACTGAAATTTATAAGATTATGAGAGGCATAGACAGAGTAGACAGTCGGTATCTTTTTCCCAATGTCAAAGTATCTAATACTAGAGGGCATGCGTTTAAGGTGAGAGGAGGTAAGTTCAAAGGAGATGTGCAAGACAAGTTTTTGTACAGAGAGTGGTGGGTGCCTGGAATGTGCTGCCAGGGGTGGTGGTGGAGGCAGATATGATAGAGGCGTTTAAGAGGCTCTTAAATAGCCATATGAATGTGCAGAGAATGATATGGATATTGTGTAGGTAGGAGGGTTTAGTTTAGTTAGGCATTTAATTATTAGTTTAATCAGTTCAGCACAACATCATGGGCTGAAGGACCTATTCCTGAACAGTTCTATGTTCTACTAGGACTTTATTACTTGGCACATAGGATACTGAGAGGTAATCTTACGGAGGTGTGTAAAATCATGAGGGGCAGAGATAGGGTGAATGCACAATCTCTTTTGGGTTACTTCCAATCCAAGCTCCCTGGTTTTTGATCCACTAGAGGAAATTAATCCTTCTTGTTTCCTCTATCTAAGTCCTTTACAATTTTATACAACTTAATTAGGACTTCAATCACCCTCTTCAATTCCAAAGAAAACAACCCAAACCTATCCAATCGATCCTCATACTTACAGTTTTCCAGCCCTGCCAACACCCTCTTGTAGCTAGATCTGCAGCAAGAACACATTTAACTCAAAATAAATGAACATTAAAGTAATCGGGGAACAGTAAAGCAGTTTTGCAACCTTCACATGCAGTTGTCCATATTTTATACCCTAACATGTGTAAAGAACCAACAGGACTTTTAACCAAAATAACAACAGAAGATGATTTGAGGTTTTCAGTGCTGTCTTGAAAATGCCATCTTCAGACAGGGCAGTGAAGAAGGCCTTCATCAGTCATTAAGTATAGAAGTTGGGAGGTTATGTTGCGGTTGAACAAGACATTGGTGAGGCCACACTTGGGAGTATTGTGTTCAGTTTTGGTCACCCTGTTACAGGAAGGATGTGATTAAACTGGAAGAGGTGCAAAAAACATTTACAAGGATGTTGCCAGGACTCGAGGGACTGAGTTATAGGGAGAGGTTGGACAGGCTGGGACTTTACTCCTTGGACCGTAGGAGACTGAGGGGTGATCTCAATGAGATATATAAAATCATGAGGGGCATAGACGGGTTTAGGAGTCTTTTTTCCAGGGATGGGGAATCGAAAACTAGAGGGCATAGTTTTAAGGTTAGAGGTGAAAGGTTTAATAAGGACCTGAGGGGCAACTTTTTTACACAGCGGGTGGTAGATCTATGGAACCAGCTGCCAGAGGAAGTGGTTGAGGCAGGTACGTTAGATACAGTTAAGAAGTATGTGGACAGGTAGACGGATGACAAGGGTTTAGAGGGAAATCAATCCTTCTTGTTTCCTCTATCTAAGTCCTTCACAATTTTATACAACTTAATTAGGACTTCAATCACCCTCTTCAATTCCAAAGAGAACAACGCAAACCTATCCAATCGATCCTCATACCTACAGTTTTGGGCTAAATGCTGGGAAATGGGATCAGCTTGAATATACACCTTGGTCGGCATGGACATTTTATGAGCGGAAGGGCCTATCTCCATGCTGTACAACTCTATGACTCTATGACTTGCATTCGCAGGAGGCAGCTGAGTCGTTGCAATTTTTCTGCGAGGTTGTGGGAACATCCCTGAATCGCTTCCTCCATCCACCTCATGGTTCCCTTCTATGCTGGAGCTGGGAATAGAGTGCCTATCGTGGAGGTTTGGTGTTGGGCATGAGAACAACTTCCCTGACTAAGAGTAGCTGGGGCCTCGTGGAATAAACGATTTGTCATTTAACACTTTGAACCTCTTTAACTTTTAATTAGATCATGGCTGATTTGAACATAGAACATAAAACAGTACAGCACAGGAACAGGCCATTCGGCCCATGATGTCTGTGCCAACCATGATGCCAATTTAAACTAATCCCATTTTCCTGCACAAGGTCCATACCCCTCCATTCCATGCCTGTTCAGGTGCCTGTCTAAATGCTCCTACCACCTCCCCGGCAACATGTTCTGGGCACCTACCACTCTCTGTGTAAAAATCTTGCCCGTAAATCTCTTTTAAACTTTCTCCTCTCTCACCTTAAAGCTATGCCCTCTAGTATTTGCTATTTCCACCAAAGGAAAAGGACCCTGTCTATATCTCTCAAAGCTTTATATCTCTCTATCAGGCTGCCTCCCATGCTCCAGAGAAAACATCCAAGTTCATCCAGCTTCTCCTTATAGCTAATACTCTCTAATCCAGGCAACATCCTGGAGAACCCTCTTCAAAGCCTCCATATCCTTCCTTCCAGCATTTTATTTCAGATTTCTAACATCTGCGGTATTTTGCTTTCTGGAGGTACCCCCTCCTCATCACCTCTCACTTTGAGCTGACCAACTCCTTCTCATTGTGGTCCACTCAGGGAGGAGCTCTCAACGTCAGGGCTTCTGAGTTCCTGGGCTCTGACGGCAGTGCTGCCCACTATGAGGTCAGCAGATGGTGGTCACCTGCACTTCTGCGGGGACCTCGGTGGCTTCCACTGCCCAATTGAAGGCCGATTCGTCCTGTGGGAGCCAGAAAACATCACGTGGCCACTATCATCACTTTTCAATGATGAATGTCTCTCAGAGGAGCACAGGACTTGCCTATGAAACCTGTCCTCAAAACCTGGCCCTTTCATCCCCAGAAGGAACACATAGAGTCATAGGTACATATAGAAACAGGCCCTTTGACCCACCAATTCCATGCTGACCACCAGCCACCCATTTACACCAATCCAAAATCAAACCAAGTTTTTTTATTCTCCCCACATTCTCATCCACTCTCCCCAGGTTCTACCCCTCACCAATACACTAGAAGCAAATTACAGTGGCCAATTAACCCATCTGCCTGCACACAGTAGTGTTGCGGTTAGCGTAACGCTATTACAGCGCCAGCAACCCAGGTTCAATTCCGGCTGCTGTCTGTAAGGAGTTTGTATGTTCTCCGCGTGACTATGTGGGCTTGCTCCGGGTGCTCTGGTTTCCTCCCACATTCCAAAGACGTACGGGTTAGGAAGGTGTGGGCATGCTATGTTGGCACTGGAAGCGTGGCGACACTTGCGGGCTGCCCCCAGAACACTTGACACAAAAGATGCATTTCACTGTGTGTTTCGATGTACATGTGACTAGTAAAGAAATCTCATCTCGTCTCATCTTTGGGATGTGGGAGGAAACTGGAGCACCTGGAGGAAACCCATGCGATCACAGGGAGAGCATGAAAACTCCACACAGACAGCAGCGGACGTCAGGAATGAACCTGGGTCTCTGGCGCTGTGAGTCAGTCACTCTACCAGCTGCACCAGTGTTCTGCTCTTCTCAATGAGTTTATTGCTGTATCATTGCTGACACGTGTACCGAGAAACAGTGAAAAATGTTTGTTTTGCGTGCCAGCCTAGTAGATCATGCCATACATAGAGAAACAAAGGACGGCAGATGCTGGAATCGAGATGAAAAAGCAACAAGATGCTGGAGGAGCTCAGCAGGGCAGGCAGCATCCGTGGAGAGAAGCAGGCGGTCAACGTTTCGGGTCAGGACCCTTCTTCGGGACTGAAGATAGGAAAAGGGGAAGCCCAATATATAGGAGGGAAAAGCAGAGCAGTGATAGGTGGACAAGAGAGAGGTGGCGATAGGTAGATTCGGATGCAGGTAAGCTTCTATCTCTTTTTTCTTCTCACCATTTTTTTCTCTCTCCTTTTCTGCTCCTCCCCTCCCCCCATGCCGCCTGCCTCCACACCTTTGACCCATCCCCCGGTGGATCTGCTCTCCCCTCCTCCCCCACACCTGCCTATCACTACCTCTTACCTACATCTACCTATCACCACCCTGTGCCCACCCCGCCTCCCCTCTTTTGTCCACCTATCACTGCTCTGCTTTTCCCTCCTATGTATTGGGCTTCCCCTTTTCCTATCTTCAGTCCTGAAGAAGGGTCCTGACCCAAATGTTGACCGCCTGCTTTTCTCCACGGATGCTGCCTGGCCTGCTGAGCTTCTCCAGCATCTTGTTGTTTCCTGCCATACATACAATAGGTACATCGAGCTAGTAAAAAGAAAACAGAATGCAGAATATGGTGTAGCAGCTACAGAGAAAGTGCAGTGCCATTAGACACGTAAAGTGCAAGGGCCATGACGAGGTAGATTGAGAGATCAAGAGTTCGTCTTCAGCATATGAGAGGTCCGTACAAAAGTCTGATAGCACCAGGATAGCAGCTGCCCTTGTGTTCATTGGCATTGATGGAACCATCTACTGGAGAGTTGGAGCATCGTTCTGTCTGTGGCTGCAGGTAAAGTGAGTTGTGATTCAGAACACACAGGCTGAAACGTCCATGGAAGCAGATTAAACAATAACATTTCGGAACAAATTGGATAAGTAATTCATAAAGAGGAAAAAAATTGGGAGTAAACAGTTACATGTTTAAAAGACATTCAGACAGATACATGGAGAGAAAATGTTTACAGGGATCTGGGCCAAATACAGGCAAGTGGGATTAGCTTGGATAGACATCTTGGTCAGCAAGCAAGAACAAGTTGGGGAAAAGGGCCTGTTTCTGTGCTGTATGTCTCTATGACTCAAAGTAGACCTTGTGGTATATATATTTATTTATATCTAAAACACACACACACACACACACAGACACACACACACACACACACGCATATATAAAAAATATAGTGTACCTTTATGAACTGGTTTGTATCACATGTACATTGCTATATCAGACACTGCAGTTCAAATGAAAGTTACTGCCTTGGATAAAGGACTTCTGTCTATGGTGTTCTTCTGTCTCGATTTGCTTACAAGCAGCAACATGAAAGGAAACCTGCAGACAATGCAGACACCTGCCCCTTTGCATGTGAGGTAAGGGAATCTCACTGATGCAGAAGTATTGTCTCCATTGTTGCTAGTGCCATCATGTTCCGATCTCCCTATCCCCCAACAACTGACCCATTGCTGAGACCCTATCCTGCCAGCTGCCACTCACCTTACCCACACAGTCAATGATTCCTTCCCTGCCTCCTTTTCTGTCAGGCCGTGATGCTTCCCAGGACACTGGGCCACAGGGAGTGTGTTCCGAGACCCATCGTCCACGGAATCCTGACATCCCCGCTCAAGAAGGAGAAGTATGCTGGAATATGGAGGTGGATCATCCAGAGTGAGCAGCAGTACAATGGGCCTAATGGCTTCCTTCTGTGTTCCCTTGGGGTAACGAGTTGTGGCGTGACCCAGCTATTAGAAGGTGGGTCGTTCTGTAAAATAGCACAGATAATGTGGGTGATGTTAACAAAGTTTGCCTGTGCTTGCAGCATCTTTGCTTAAATGTTTAGCAGGTGATGGGGCTCCCTTCTTGACATGTTGTACTAACTTCCATGTGTAGCTGTTGCTACCGCGGAATAAAACAAGACTCTACTCGGAGGATTGCCAAACAGAACTGGTTTATTTTCCCGCCTTGTGCGGGCCCTTTAAGGGAGAAAAACTCCCGCCCAAAAAAACCGGCAATGACGTAAGTCCTACGTCATCAGGACTTTCCCGCGCGCGGGTTCTCCCCGTCGCTCGGAAAGACGAGGCCCGCCGCCATCTTGGGCCTCGTCGCTCCGACGCCGCGCGACCCGACTGCCGAGCCGGTTCGCCCGACTAGACGGTGAGTCGCCACACATGTCAAATTTCCACCCCCAATGAAAATTCATGAGGAACAGGCGTGTGAGTCAGTGACCAGGGTGGCAGCCTAACTTTCTAATGCCTTTCTCATGTCATTGTATTCTCCTTTTGTCAAGGGAAGTACATCTGTTACTCGCTCAATTCAATCAACATAGCATTCAATGCAAAGCTACTGAAATCCTTTCCTGGTGACACCTAGGTGCCAGTGCCATGAATATTGATCGCATCCTGCTCAACTGCAGCTGTTCAGGCAGTGGATCGGGAACATTCACTGATGCCTGGAACAGAACACATCGCACCACTCACTGCTCACTGGTCCTTTGATGCTTCCCATGGCTCCTCTCTCTCATGTCTTAAGCTGGCAGGTGGCGCAGTGAATCATAAAGAACCACAGGAGGCCACTCAGCTCACCAAGTCTGCGCTGCCAACTAGCAGACCAAGCCCGACACTCCCATTTCTCCATTTCAGTCCTGATGAAGGGTCTCTACCCAAAATGTCGAGTCCACTTCCCTCCATAGATGCTTCCTGACCTGCTGAGTTCCTCCAGCCTTTTGTGTGTTAATCCCACTTCCCCGCTCTTTTCCTGTAGATCGTTCCCTCTCAAGTGCCTTTTTTATTCCAGGTGAAAGGTCTCGACCCAAAAAGTTGACTGTCCATTTCTCTCCACAGATGCTGCCTGACCCACTGAGCTCCTCCAGCAACCCATGTTTTGCCTCAGATTCCAGCACCTGAAGTTTCTTGTGTCCACCTTTCTTGATCCTTCTTGAAAGCCCTGACTGATTCAGTTTTCACTACTTCTTATGGAGTCACACTCAGACAACTGCCCAGGATTCTACCACTCACCTAGGGGCAATTTCCAGTGACCAATGAACTTGTGAAGTGGGTGAAAACCCACCTGGTGACAAGAAGAACGTGCAAACTCCACACAGACAGTACTGGAGGTTAGGACTGAACCCAGGTTGCTGGAGTTGTGAGGCAGCTTCTAGCTACATCACTTGTAGAGACTGGTCAGGCTGGGATGGTTTTCCCTGGAGCAAACTCTGGATAGGATGGGACTGGTTTTCGCTGGAAAGAAGGAGGCTGAGGGGTGACCATAGAGAGGTTTAAAAAAAATCATCAGACACATAGATAAGATGGATGGTCAGTCATTTTCCCAGCATAGGGGAGTCTAAAACTAGAGGGTGTAGGCTTAAGGTGAGAGGGCAAAGACTTAAAGGGGATCTGAGGGGCAATTTTTTCACACAGAGGGTGGTGGGTACATGGAACGAGCTGCCAGAGGAGGTGGTAGATGAGGATACGATTACAAAGTTTAAAAGATATTGAACAGGTGCATGGATAGGAAAGGTTTTGAGGGATATGGGCCAAATGGGCCAAATATGGGCAGGCACGGGAGTGTAGCGGTTAGTGTAATGCTATTACAGTGCCAGCGATCCGGGTTCAATTCCAGCCACTGTCTGTAAGGAGTTTGTACATTCTCCCCGAGTCGGCGTGGGTTTCCTCTGGGTGTTTCGGTCTCCTCCCACATTCTAAAGACGTACGGGTTAGGAAGTTGTGGGCATGCTATGTTGGCGCCGGAAGCGTGGCCACACTTGTGGGCTGCCCCCAGAACACTCTACGCAAAAGATGCATTTCACTGTGTGTTCTGATGTACATGTGACCAATAAAGATATCTTACCTCATCTTAAATGAGGACAAAGAGACTAGCTCAGAAAGGCATCTTGGCCAGCATGGATGAGTTAGGCCGAAGGGCCTGTTTCTGGGCTGTACAACTCCATGACTCTGTAGAGTCATACAGTGTGGAACAAGGCTATTTGACCCAATGAGTCTACACTGACCATCAACCCCTCCCCATTCATGTCAATCCCGTTTTAATCTTTCCATATTCTTATCAATTTCCCACACTCTACCGCCCCCTTGCACGAGAGGCAATTTACAGTGGCAAATTAACCTACCAACCCACACATATGATGTAGAAGGAAAACAGAGCACCTAGAGGACACCCACACAGTCACAGGGAGAACATGCAGACTCCACACAGACAACATCAGAGGTCAGGATTGAACCCAGGTCACTGGAGCTGTGAGACAGAGGCTCTGCTAACTCTACCATGGTTCCACCAAGTTTAACCTACCAACCAACAAATAACCTACCAATCTTTTGTATTTTGTGAATTTACTGACAAATATGTTGACATGAAAACACCGGATTCTTTCATCCCTTCCTTTGTGTGCAAGTGTTACAGGCAGCTGCTTTGCATAAAGCAAGCTCTCACTGCATTCTCACCTCAATCCATTAGCAGTCTGTTCTGCTGTATGCATTTAATTCTCACAGTTACAAGTGTGGAGAATGGTTATAGTAATGGTTGTAGGCTTCTTTGAGCAAAAAAACAACAAACTGCTGGAGGCACCCAGCAGGTCGAAAAGAATTGTCAACATTTCGGGTGGAGACCCTGCATCAGGACTGGGAATGGAGAGGGAAGGTAGCCCATTTCTTTGGATTAGTTAATGCAAAGAATACTGCAAACAACTGAGACAGCAATGGGAGAAGCTCTCTTGCACTGTAAAGTGTCAAAAACCCATGAAGCATTATGAAGATCAGGAAAGCTGTTGGTGAGATTCCAAAAGATAGACTTCAAGGACTCTTGTTCATTCTTGAAGGTTTAACATCTCAACAGAATGACACTCATCTTCTTCAAAGATAATGCAGGGCTGCCTCAGTACTACACTGGAGTGCCAGTCTTGATACCTTTTCTTGCTTATTCCAGGTGCAAAGGATTGTACTGAGGAAAGATTGAGCTGGTTGGGCCTGCCATCAAGGACATTTTCAAGACGTGGTGTCCCAAGAAGGTGGCATCCATCGCCAAGGACCCTCACCATCCGGGACATGCCCTCTTCTCATTACTACCATTGGGGAGAAGGTACAGGAGCCTGCAGACCCACACTCAATGATTCAGGAACAGCTTCTTCCCCTCCGCCATCAGATTTCTGAATAGTCCATGAACCTTGTTATTCCTCTGTTGCACTATTTATTTATTTTGTAACTTACAGTAATTTTTATGTCTTGTACTGTACTGCTGCCGCAAAACAACAAATTTCACGTCATACTGTATGTCAGTGATAATAAACCTGATTCTGATTCTGTACACTCTGGAATTTCAAAGAATGAGAGATGATCTTATCAAAATGTGCAGAATCCTAAGGGGAACTCATAAGTTCTGTGCTGAGTGTTGGGCATTGCTCCTAAATTGGTAAATTGGTTTATTATTGTCACATGTACCAAGGTACAGTGAAAAACTTTGTTTTGCATGCCACCCACACAGATCATTTCATTACAACAGTGCATTGAGGCAGTACAAGAGAAAACAGTAACGGAATGCAGAATATAGTATTATAGTTACAGAGAAAGTGCAGTGCAGGCAGACAATAAGGTGCAAGGCCATAACAAGGTAGATTTTGAGGTCAAGAGTCCATCTTATCATACAAGGGGACCATTCAATAGTCTTATAACATCGGGATAGAAGCTGTCCTTGAGCTTGGTGGTACATGCTTTCAGGCTTTTGTATCTTCTGCCTGATGGGAGGGAGGAGAAGAGAGAATGTCCGGGGTGGGAGGGGTCTTTTATTATGTTGGCTGCTTTACCAAGGCAGCGAGAATTGTAGACGGAGTCCACGGAGAAGAGTCTGGTTTCCATGATGGGCTGAGCTGTGTCCACAACTCTCTGGAGCTTTTTACGGTTGCAGGCAGAGCAGTTGCCATACCAACCCGTGATGCATCTGGATAGGATGCTTTCTATGGTGCGTCGATAAAGATTGGTGACGGTCAACGGGGACATGCCAAATTTCTTTAGCCTCCTGAAGAAGTAATAAGGCAACTCGCGGAATAAAGGAGCGGCCGTTTAAAACACGGGTGAGGAGAAATTTCATCCCTCAGAGGGCTGTAAGTCTTTGGAATTTTTTTTACTCCAGAAAGCTACAGAAGCTGAATATATTCAAATTGGTAAATTGGTTTATTGTTTTCACATGCACCAAGGTACAGTGAAAAACTTGCCCAAGGCCTTGGACATAGATCTTTAGGGGAATCAAGGATTAAGGACAACAAACAGGCAAGCGGAACAGAAGACAAGATCAAATCAGGAAGCCCTCGACAGTCCTTCCAGGTCCTTCTATTAGAGAAATGGGGGGCTATGTGGGAGGGAAGGGTTAGATAGATCTTAGAGCAGGATAAAATGTTGGCACAACATTGTGGGCCGAAGGGCCTGTACTGTGCTGTAGTGTTCTATGTGAGGTATTCCTTTACACGTGAATCCATTGGTGTCATCCGGTGCTCCTGGTGTGGCCTCCTGTACATCAGAGACACCTAACGCAGGTTGAGGGAACCGCTTTGTCGAGCACCTTCACTCCGTCCGCCGTGTCAGCCAGGATCTCCCCGTGGCCAGCCATTTTAATTCCACTTCCCATTCCTACACCAACATGTCCGTCCATGGCCTCCTCTGCTCCCAAGTTGAGGCTAGACATGGATTCGAGGAACAGCACCTCATATTCTGCTTTGGTCACCTTCAACCTGACGACGTGAACATCGATTTCTCCAACTTCCGGAAACCACTCCCCTCTGTCCCATCTTTTTTCCCCTTATCTCACTGGCCCCATCACCTTTCTCTTACACCCTCCCCTGCCCTCTCCATCCGCCCATCACCCACACTCCCTCTGGTTCCCTTCCCCACCTCCTTCCCTTTATTCCACGGTCCACTGCCCTCTCCTATCAGATTCCATCTTCTTCAGCCCTTTGTCACTTCCAGCTTCCTACATCATTCCCACCCTCCGGCTCCCTCAGCTGTCTATCATCCCCCTCACCTGGGATCCACCTATCACCGGCCAGTTCTTGCTCCACCCCTTCTGCCCACCTTTGTACACCAGCTATCTCCCCTCTTTCTTTCCAGTCCAGATGAAGGGTTTCGACCTGAAATGTCGACTGTCCATTTCCCTCTAGAGATGCTGTCTGACCTGCTGAGTTCCTCCAGCATTTTGTGCGTTGCATCAAATCAGGAATGATTGTATTGAATGATAGAATACAATCGAGGGGCCGAATGGCCTACTCCTGTTCCTCTTTCTTTTGTATTGTTTTTCTTTCTCGCGTCTCTGACTTGGAAATGTTTCACTCAGAGATGAGAGCAATACTTTCAGCCGACAATAAAGAAAGCGCAATTTGTTCAAAATCCCTTCATAAAGGTGTTGCGTGGAGATATTGAAACATTCCCAGCATTGTGACCTCCAGTTTTGCTAAATAACATTCTCCCAGCAACGAAGGACAATCAGCTTGTAACATTATGACAGGGCTGTTCAAAATCAGAAGCACCCAGAACTAGCTGCCCATTAAGAAGCAAACAGCCTATGCAGATATTGAGTTACGCTGTAATCCAATCATCTCTATTGAATCCACAATGATTAGAAGACCAAACTGAAATGATCTGAAATTCAACTGGCAACTAACTATTCATGGGAGTCACACTGTGTTGCTGAATGCACCGAGAGGAATTGAAAAGAGAATTCATGGAAAGGTATAATGCTGATTGAATCGGACAGAGAGACCAAAGAGGAAAATATTAAGCAATGACTTTGTCTGAACTAAGAACAGATGAGTGTTGGAAATATTCAGCTGGGTGAAGGAGACAACAGTTAACGTTCCAGGTTGCTGAGCCTGAGACTTAGACGCTGGGCAAAAGAAAGCAGAGATTTGAATATTCGCAATTAATAATGGATCGTAGCTGGAACTGATCATGTGGTCAGAGGATAATGGATGAGGAAGGCACAAGGACGGTGTATCACTGGAAAACACCAAACCAGAGAGTAATTTGTAAATATCATGAGGGATTATTAAATTAAGAAAAAAAACATTGAGGAACGATGATTTAACTGTGTAACTGGAAAGTGAACTTAAAGTAGTAGATTCACTGAATCAAAGAATTGATACAGCACAGAAGGAGGCCATTCAGCCCATCAACCCGATACTGTTCCTGGTAAAGCAATCTCTTCAGTCCCATTCCATGTACCTCAGTACTTGCGATAAGAATAAACCAATTTAATTCAATTCAATTCTCGCCCTGCAAATTAAGTGATAACTGTTAGTAATTGGTTTAATAGTGTCGCATGTACCGAGGTGCAGTGAAAAACTTTGTCTTGCATACCATCTGTACAGATCATTCCAAACATGAGTACATTGTGGTAGTACAAAGGGAAAAGCAATAACATAATGCAGAATATAGTGTTACAGTTATAGAGAAAATGCAGTGAAGGTAGACAAATAAGGTGCAAGGGCCATGATGAGGTAGTTTGGGAGATCAAGAGTTCATCTTTATCCTACAAGAGGTCTGTTCAAGAGTCTTACAACAGCAGGATAGAAGCTGTATTATTTTTCTTTGAGTACCCATCAAATTCCCTCTTGAAAGCTCTGATTAATTCAATTTCCACTGCACCTACAGGCTGTGTCCAGATCACAACAGACATCAAGGACTTTCTACTTTCCAATAATCATATTATTGTTAATGTTATATTCCTAACACCATGAGCTTATACCAGGCAACTCATTATGGGAAAACACACAAAGTGCTGGAGGAACTCAGCAGGTCAGGCAACATCTATGGAGGGAAATAGACAGTCGACGTTTTGGGTCGAGACCCTTCATCTGGACCTGAAAAATCGACTGTCCATTTCCCTCCATGGATGCTGCCTGAACTGCTGAGTTCCTCCAGCGCCTCTTATGCGTTGCTCCAGAATCAGAATCAGGTTTATCATCACTGACATTTATCATGAAATTTGTTGTTTTGTGGCATCAGTACAGTGCAAAAATTAAGGACATAAAAATTACTACGAGTTACAAAAATAAATAAATAGTGCAAAAGAATAACTAGGTAGTGTTCATGGGTTCATGGACCATTCAGAAATCTGATGGCAGAGGGGAAGAAGCTGTTCCTGAATCGTTGAGTGTGGGTCATCAGGCTCCTGTACCTCCTCCCATATGGTAGTAATGAGAAGAGGGCATGTCCCGGATGATGAGGGTCCTTAATGATGGATGCCACCTTCTTGAGGCACCACCTCTTGAAGATGTCCTCGATGGCGGGGAGGGTTGTGCACGTGATGGAGCTGGCTGAGTCTACAACCCCCTGCAGCCTCTTGTGATCCTGTGCATTGGAGCCTCCATACCAGGCTGTGATGCAACCAGTCAGAATGCTCTCCACCATACATCTGTAGAAATTTGTCAGAGTCTTTGGTGACATACCAAATCTCCTCAAACTCCTAATGAAATAGAGCTGCTGGCGTGCCTTCTTCGTGATTGCATCAATGTGTTGGGCCCAGGATAGATCCTTTAAGATGTTAACACCCAGGAACTTGAAGCTGCTCACCCTTTCCACCGCTGACCCCTCAGTGAAGACTAGTGTGTGTTCTCCTGACTTCCCCTTCCTGAAGTCCACAGTTAATTCCTTGGTCTTGCTGACGTTGAGTGCGAGGTTGTTGTTGCGACACCACTCAACCAGCTGATCTATCTTCCTCCTGTACGCCTCCTCATCGCCATCTGAGATTTTGCCGACAACAGTGGTGTCATCGGTGAATTTATAGATGCTGTTTGATTCCAGTATCTGCAGTCTCTTGTGTCTCTCTTTACGGGAAGATTGGATTGGCTGGTCTTTGGAACAGAGGAGGTTGATGGGAGAGAAAATTAAAGTGTATTAAACTGCAAAGGATTTAGATTGAGCAAAGAGGTAGAATATCAAATCAATGCAGATGCTGCAAATCCGAAATAAAAGCAAAAACTGCTGGAAACACCTAGCAGGTCAGGCAGCATCTATGGAAAGAGAAGCATTTATGTTTCAGGTCTGGGACTCTTTGTTAGTTTTCACCTGCCCTTCACCTCTCCCCTAATGGTTCTCATCATCACTTCCCTTACTGATCAGATTACAACTCTGGAGGCCTTTGTGTTCCCATTTATCACGCCCTAGCCTCTGCCTCCACCTTCACCCTTCCCTTCCCCCACCAGGATCCACCTGTCTTTTTTTTATCTGTCTCCACTTATCATCCACCTGCCTCTGCCTCCCAACACCACCCCTCCCTCTACTCCTCCCCTACCTGGCTCCATCTGCCTGTTATCCTTCACCCCCTCCTCGATCCACCAATCACCTCTGGCCCCTTTTCCACCACTCCCCCATTTCCTCTTTACACCAGCTACCTTCCCTCTCCACTCTCAGTCCTGATGCAAACGTCGACAAATCCTTTCTGTCCACAGGTGTTGCTGGACCTGCTGAGTTCCTCCAGCAGATTGTTTGACAAGCCCACTTTCTGTCTAGGGTCAGTAACTCCGTAGATCACGGCTCTTCGAGTACACAGCCAGTTCTCGCGAGTTTCTGCCTCCCCCATTCTTTTAGACAGTGAATTCAAGACCCCACTAACCTCTGGGTGAAAATCTCTTTACTCATGTCTCGTCGAATCCTTCCACCAATTACTTTAAATCTCTGCCGTCTGGTTTTGACACCTTTGATAACCATCCTATTCCCTCATTGTATTAAACATTACAGTTTAATCTCCGCCAGTCACGACTGTTTTAGCAAAAGCAAACCCACCGCATCCGATCATTCCTCACAGACATTTCCCAGTCCTGACAACACCTTTGTGAATCTTCCCTACATCCTCTCCTTTGCAATCACACTTTCCCTGTAACGTGGTACCAGAACTGTGCATGCTACTCAAACTGTTCGCTAGTATTATATATAGTTCGAGATTAACCATCTGCTCTTATATTTTCTGCCTCAGCTAGTAAATGAAAGCATCTCATATCACCTTACTGACCTGATCTGCTACCTTTAAGGATCTGTTTACGTACACTGCAAAGTCTCTCTGTTTTATTTATTTAAATTTATTTATTAGTCACATGTACATCGAAACACACAGTGAAATGCATCCTTTTGCGTTACTGAGAATGTTCTGGGGGGCAGCCCGCAAGTATCGCCACGCTATCAGTACCAACAGAGCATGCCCGCAACTTCCTAACCGGTATGTCTTTGGAATGTGGAAGGAAACCGGAGCACCTGGAGGAAGCCCATGCAGACATGGGCAGAATGTTCAAACTCTTTACAGACAGTGGCTGGAATTGAACCTGGGTCACTGGCGCTGTGAAGCGCTACATTGACCGCTACACTACCGTGACACCCACTGGTCTCAATCTCCTTCTATTTAATGTACATTCTCCTGCATTGTTACACTTCTTTCGACTAAGTTCCAGTTACCAATGACCACCTTTGTCTTCCTGCACTTTCTCCCTCAACGTCAACTGCAAAGCTAACTCTTGCACATTATGTAAATTTTTATCATGTCTATTAAACATTAGCACATACAACAAAAGCAAGGGTCCAAGAACTGAAATAAAACAGGAGTTGCTGGAAAATCTCAGCAAGTCAGGCAGCAGCTGTGGAAAGAGAAATAGTTAACATTTCGGGTCAAAGACCCTTCCTCAGAACAGGGCCAAGAGCTGAGTCACGTGGAACCTCTGATAACAGCTGTAGAACCAGACATCAGTCATGCAGACTCTTAGGTTTATGTGGTTTTGTATTCAAATACAAGTGTACACCTACAGTTAGATTCAGAGCAGGGAACATTCATACAAGGATAAAATTGAAGTCTCTCTATCAGTATGCTTATGGCATTTGTAACAGGGTGAACTGATAACACAGATAGAAATAATTGGGTGTGATCGAATTAACGGCTTTTCTAGAGACATGGTTGCGCAGTGACAAAAGTTTGGAATTAAATATAACAGGATACTAAGAGCCACAGAGACATGAGTCAAGCAGCACAGAAACAGGCCCTTTGGCCCATCGAGTTTGTGCTGACTGTCCAACACCCATTTACACCAATCCTACCCTAACCAGTTTATTCTCCCCACAATCACATCAACTCTTCCAGATTCTACCACTCACCAACACAACTACAGTGGGCAACCTACAGTCGTCAATTAACCTACCAACCAGCATATTCGTGGGATGTGGGAGGGAACCAGAGCACTTGGGAGAAACACACAGTCACAAGGAGAACATGCAACCTCCACACAGACAGCACCAGAGATTAGGATTGAACCCGGGTAACTGCACCACTCTGGCACCTTAGCTTTCAGAAGAGATAGGCAAACAGGGAGAATGTATCATTGATTTTAAAGAATGAGATAAAGGCAGAAGAATCAAGTGGAATCAATTGGCTCAGAAAATCAAATTGAATCAGTTTTGGTCCCGTTAACAAAATGTGGCAGGAAATGTGGTGGAAATTTGGTTCTTGAACCAATTGGAACTGCAGTTTAGCAACACTATGACCACTTTGATTAGCTTGCACTAAAATTGACTTTTTTTTCTAATTGTGTTATTTCTTACAAAAATTGTGTATAATTTATGTTTAATTTATGGTTTTCTTGTGAATGTTGTGTATCTGACGCTATGTGTCTGTGATGCTGCTGCAAGTAAGTTTTTCATTGCACCTGTGCACACATGTACTTGTGCAGATGACAATAAACTCGACTTTGACTTGGACTTGATACAGAGCCCTCACAGGGATGATAATATAGGGTATTTGGTATTGGGTTATTCTTGTCACTTGTACCAAGGTACAGTGAAAAACTTGTCTTGCACACCAATTGTACAGGTCAAATTCATTACACAGTGTAGTTACATTGAGTTAGTACAGAGTGAATTGATGTAGTACAGGTAAAAACAATAACAATACAGAGTAAAGTGTCACAGCTACAGGGAAGTGCAGTGCAGGTAGACAATAAGGCGCAAGGTCACAACAAGGTAGATTGTGAGGTCAGAGTCCATCTCATCGTATAAGCGAACCGTTCTATAGTCTTATCACAGTGGGATAGTAGAGGTGCATGTAACTATGGTAGCAGAATAATCATGGGGGTTCTTTTATCTACATATAGAGTTAAGCAAACCAATTTAAGATAACAACAGGAAGGATGGATATATGAAGTCTACACCTGATGGTTTCCAATTCAGTATGTCGAGGAACCAAAGATGGACCAGTCTACTTTAGATCTGGGATTGGGCAATGAGAAAGACTTGATTGATGGGAGGTAGTTTAGGGGCATAAGGGGGAAAAAGGAGAGAATTTGACATGAAGATTGAAAGCGATTCAGTTCAATATGAAACCAGTGAATAAAGCAAACTACAAAGGCTGAAGGTGTGAGATGGCTGATCAGGAAACAACATTATGAGGTATTACAGTGAACCAGCAGTGCCTAACGTTTATATATGTTATAGATCCATTTCAGAAAGTCAAGTGATCCAGTCATGGATATCAAGGGCAGTTAAAGATCAAAGCAAAAGGTGTATAACATTACCATAAAACGTAGTTTGCCTGAGACTGGGAAAATTGCAGAATTCAACAAAGGAATTGGGACTAGCTGGCTGGACAATGCTGTCAGCATGGACTGGTTGGGCCGAAGGGCCTGTATCCATGCTGTATTGCTCCATGACTCTAATTCCAAGGCACTCATAATTATTAAAACATAGAATGCAATATGTTGGGGATAATATACTGGCATGAATTGAGGACATAGAGAGTAGGAATAAGTAGGTCATATTTTGGGATGAGAGGATGTGACCAGTGGGGGGGGGGGGGGGGTCACGGAGATCAGCGCTGGGCCACAGCTGTTCACAATCTATATTAATGATTGAGATGAAGGGATCAAGTGTCCTATATCCAAATAAGCCAATGATACAAAGCTAGGTGGCAGCGTGGACTGTGAAGATGTGGAGATGCTTTGGGAGCCATAGACAGGACAGGTGAAAGGGCAAGTACACTGGGATGGAAGACAATGTGAAGCAATCCATCAACAGAAAAAGTGGAAAGACCAAGTATTGTTTAGATGGTAAGAGGGTGAATGCTGCTTCTGTTTCTCATGTTTTGCATCCTGCC